>NC_092815.1:138143031-138443031 GCF_023375885.2 Dermacentor andersoni
CGAAGTTATACCGGACGTAGCCTTGCAGCGGCCCGTGTTCACTTTGCTCGATCTGTCTGGCAATATATAGAGGCTATTTCACTGATCTAGAGAAGTGATTCCGTGATAAAGGTTTCTATCACGCTTGGAGAAACAACTATGTATCACGTTTTCAGCAACAGAAAGCTGTATCGGCAGTATTTCGTGTTGCTCTAGAGTTGTCTCTTTGACACTCATCTAATTGTAATACTTGAGAATCTGATTAATTGATTAATACTAGTTTTGTAATTAGGCAGAATGCAAAACATTATCTCAGTTATCTCCAAGCAACGCAAACAACATTACCTTGGTTCCGTCCAGCTACGTCAGATAAGCATATTTTTAAATCTTGGTTCATAATAGTTGGGACACCATGTATACACACAAGGCGATATGGCTATCGAACACTGCGTCAGAGACGCAAGTCACATCGGTGGGTAAACCAGCCAAAAAACCAGACAAGTTAAGGGTCGGCACAGGTTAGGTTCTGATGATGATGATGATGATGTGTGGTGTTTTGTGGCGCAAGGGCCAGGTTTGGCCAAAGAGCGCCATGACAAGTGGTAATGTTGAAGATGTATTATGGGAGATGTGGCTTGGCTGTAAGGTGGCCTAAAAATAGTCGCAGTAAAGTGCGTAAAATCTACGTGCTATAAAATTATGGCGATGACTAATGAATACTATAAACATTAAAATCCATCGTAAAAGGATGATGCATTGTTTAAAATATGCGAGATGTTAAATTGCTTACAGCACTGCTGCCTCGCCAGAGCCCTTGAACCACAAGGGCCTAGAGGCATGTGCTATTCAAAATCATTATCGCAGCGGCATCCTCTGAAGAGAGGAAGCGCTACGAACGTGTGGGGCTAATAACATGCAACACGACATCTTTCAAAAAACCTAGGATGGCGTTGGTGTCAAAGAGTGGTTCTGGACCAAGTAACATAACAGGGTGAAGGGGGATGTGCTGCCGGTAAGCTAAGAGAAAATGTTTTTTTCTTTCAGATTCGGCTTCCCGACACTCCAGTAGGACGTGGAGGACGGTCAGCCTCTCCCCGCATCTACCACAGGTTGGAGGCTCGTTTCCCGTGAGTAAAAAGTTATGCGTGCCAAAAGTGTGTCCTATTCTTAGCCGGCAGAGTAGGACATCTGTCCGCCGTGATTTTGTTGCAGAAGGCCAGAACCCTAATTGTGGCTTTATTACGTGCAGTTTATTATTTGTTTCCATGTCCCACGAGCGTTGCCAGTAGTTCCGCAGTTTTCTGCGCAAGTAGGGCCTCAGATCTGTGACAGGGACTGCTGCGGTAGGATTTACAGAATACGATGCAATTGATGTGGCCATCTGGTCCGCCAGAGCATTGCCTTCGATGCCCCTATGACCCGGCACCCAGCATATGATGACATGCTGGTTACATATATACGTTTTGCATAGGACGGAATAGAGTTCATTGATTACTGGGTTTTTGTGCTTAGAAAATGACATTAGGGCCTTCACAGCACTTAGTGAGTCCGTATATATAACTGATTTCTCGAGTTTTGATTTCTTTATATACTTTACAGCCGACAAGAGTGCGTAGGCCTCAGCCGTAAAGATGCTTGTTTCCGGATGCAGTACATCGGATTCCGAGAAGGATGGGCCGACGGCTGCATAGGACACCCCCTCCCGTGACTTCGATGCGTCTGTGTAGAACTCCGTGCAGGAGTGTTTGTATTGGAGTTCCCGGAACTGCATTTGTATTTCAATCTCTGGAGCGTGTTTTGTAACTTGCATGAAAGATATATCGCATTCTATGTGCTGCCACTCCCAAGGAGGTAGCAGCTTGGCTGGCTGCATTAGGCGGAGCTCGAGGAGTGGGACATGCATTTCATCACTAAGCTCCCTCACACGCATCGAAAAAGGTCATCTTACGGAAGGACGATTATGAAAGAGCGTAGCATATGTCATATCGTTAATGGTATTAAAACATGGATGTTGAGGATTAGAGTGGACTTTCAGGAAATATGTTTGGCTGATGTATGTTCTCTGCAGATGTAGTGACCACTCATTTGATTCTGCATATAAACTTTCTATGGGACTTGTTCTGAAAGCTCCAGTGGCCAGTCGGATTCCTAGATGGTGGACCGGATCTAGCATCTTTAGCGCGCTCGGGGCTGCAGAATGATAGATCACGGCACCGTAGTCCAACCGCGATCGGATGAGGCTCTTGTTAAGATTCATTAAACATTTCCTGTCGCTGCCCCATGCTGTGTGGGATAACACTTTAAGTAAGTTCATTGTTCTTAAGCATTTGACCTTGAGGTACTTTATGTGTGGAATGAAAGTTAATTTCGAATCAAGTATGATGCCTAAGAACTTGTGTTCTTTGTTCACAGGAATTCGCTGACCATACATTTCGATACTGGGTTCTGCAATGAGTCCTCTCTTTCTTGTGAAAAGCACACAAGAACTTTTGTTGGGGTTGACTTTAAATCCGTTTTCTTCTGCCCATTTGGACACTTTGTTCAAGCCCTGTTGAACTTGCCTCTCACATACTGTAAGGTTACAGGATTTGAATCCTATCTGTATGTCGTCTACGTAAACAGAATAAAAAATGGCTGGCGGTAACGAGGCACGAAGGGTGTTCATTTTCACGATGAAGAGCGTGCAGCTAAGTACACCTCCTTGAGGTACACCAGTTTCCTGTATAAAAGGTCGCGACAATACATTGCCGACTTTCACGCGAAATGTACGGTTGGACAAATAGCTTTCTATTAGGACGAGCATATTGCCACGGATGCCAATTCCCGACAAGTCTTTCAATATTCCATAGCGCCACGTAGTGTCGTACGCCTTCTCCATATCGAGGAATACGGATAGGAAATATTGTTTATGTAGAAAGGCGTCGCGAATGTTTCCCTCAATGCGCACAAGGTGATCGGTTGTGGACCGCCCTTCTCTGAAGCCACACTGAAAGGGATCGAGGATATTGTTGAGTTCAAGGTAATGTACAAGTCTGCGGTTAACCATTTTTTCAAAAAGCTTACAGAGACAATTTGTAAGAGCTATCGGACGGTAACTTGCCGCCAAGGAAGGGTCCTTGCCCTGTTTAAGAACAGGGACCACAATCGCTTCTTTCCATGTGGATGGGAGGTTTCCCGCAGCCCAAATAGCGTTGAAAAGCGTGAGTAGTGTAAGTTTGGTGTCAGCGTGTAAGTTTCTGATCATTTCGTACATGACCCTATCAGGTCCCGGCGCAGAGCCCCTGGCCGGTTATAAGGTTCATTCTGCCTGGATTTTCGTATTATGGGCTTACATTCTTCTATTTGTTTGTATTTCAAAAATGATTGCGAATAATGGTTTGAACTCGACACGCTCTCGAAGTGTTCCCCAAGTGAATCTGCCTGATCTTTTAGTGTTTCACCTTGTGTGTTTACCAAAGGAAGTGAATATGTTTGTCGCCCTTTTATCCTATTTACCCGGTTCCAGACTTTGGCCTCATCTGTATACGAGTTGATACCGGATAAAAACGTCTGGCAACTCTCTCTTCTAGCCTGTCGGCGTGTTCGCCTGCCTTGCGATTTCACTTTCTTAAAGTTAAACAGATTCTCCGCAGTGGGAGAGGCGCGTAGCAACCCCACGCTTTGTTCTGTTTCTTACGAGCGATCCTACAGTCCTCGTTCCACCACGGGACACGCCGTTTGCATGCCAAGCCATTTACTTGTGATATACATTTAGTTGCGGCATCTATTATAAAGGCTGTAAAGTATTCCACGGCAGCATCAATTCCTAACGAGGACATCTCATCGCATGAAATATTACTGAGAGTTCGGAATTTCTCCCAGTCAGCTGTATCAATCTTCCACTTGGGAGCCTGTGGTGGATATTCGTTTTCTTTAGGTGTTCTTAATAGTATGGGGAAGTGGTCGCTTCCGTAAGGATTGTTTCCAACTTCCCATGCGAGTTCAGGAAAAATAGAAGGAGAAACTATGCTGAGATCAATTGAAGAAAAGGTTTTGTTGGCAAGACAGTAATATGTGGGTGCCTTCTTATTAAGCAGACACGCACCGGAAGAAAAAAGGAGCTGTTCAACGAGACGACCTCGCGCATCGATACGAGAGTCGCCCCATAGGGAGTTGTGCGCATTGAAATCGCCAAGAACAACATAAGGTTCTGGCAATTGATCTATAAAGGATTGGAATTCATGTTTCGTTAATTTGTAATGTGGGGGTATGTAAAGAGAGCTAATGGTGATGAGTTTGTTTAGGAGAACAGCTCGAACCGCCACTGCTTCGAGAGGCGTTTGTAGCTGTAAAAGTTGACACGCAATGCTCTTATGGATAACAATGGCGACGCCGCCCGATGATGCGACAGCATCATCGCGATGTTTGCGTAAAGTTATGTACTGTCGGAGAAAGTTTGTGTGTTTGGATTTTAAATGTGTTTCCTGTAAACACAGCACTTTTGGATTGTGTTGGTGGATCAGTTCTTGTACATCATCAAGGTATCTAAGGAGACCTCTGACGTTCCATTGTATGATTTGTGTGTCCATATTTAATGTAAATTAGTGCTGTGTTTACGGAAACAGAAGGGATGTCTTACATTACAGAGCCCTTTCGAGGCCCTGTAATAGGGGTTTTGCTCTTTCTGAAGCGCTCGAGCGAACCTCGGCGCTCCTTAGGCGCTTGGTGCGCCTTGAGGACAGGTGTAGTGTCCATTGCCTCCTGTGAGACGCCGGACAAGCGCTCTTGCGAGCGAGATGTTTTCTGAGAGAGTCCTGCCCCGGAAGGCAAGACCCCTGCGCCCCCCAGCCCGGAGGTCGATGGGGCTCCCTGAGGGACTTGGCTGCGCTGGCCGTTGCCAGCGCTGGAAGGGGCCTCGGAGGTTGGGGCAGCCTCGGCTGTGCCCACCTTCGCGATCGATGGCCCGGTCTGCTGGGTTGGCGGAGCAGCGCTAGCTGCAACCGCCGCGGGGGCAGATGGCGTAGCTGCCGACTCACTGCCTGTGGGTCGGACAGCCGCCGGAGGCCGTTGTGACGCTGCCCCCTGACGCGCCACTTCGGCAAAGCTTTTCTTTGGCAGGTATGCTACCCGCCTGCGTGCCTCCTTGAATGAGATATTTTCTTTTACTTTGATCGTTACGATTTCTTTTTCTTTCTTCCAGGAGGGGCACGACCGCGAGTATGCGGCGTGCTCCCCGTCACAGTTTACACAGTGGAGAGCGTTATCACAAGCATCAGAGGTGTGTTCTTGAGCACTGCATTTTGCACATGTTTGGCGGCCTCGGCAGCTCTGCGAGCTGTGACCGAAGCGCTGGCATTTGAAACATCGGAGTGGATTTGGCACGTACGGCCTGACACGGAGCTTGATGTACCCGGCCTCGATTGATTCGGGCAAGATACTTGATCCAAAAGTAATTATTAGGTGCTTCGTCTGAATCTCTTTTCCATCCCGCCTCATCTTAATTCTTCTGACACTGATCACATTTTGTTCGCTGAAGCCCTCGAGTAGTTCCGCTTCAGTCAGCTCAAGCAAATCATCATCTGACACAACACCACGGGTGGTGTTCATTGTACGGTGTGGGGTTACTGTAATGGGGGTCTCGCCAAATGACACTAGTTGCGGTAGTTTCTCATATTGTTTTACATCGCGGAGCTCCAAGAGGAGGTCGCCGCTTGACATCCTCGACACCTTGTAACCTGGACCGAAAACATCAGTCAGGGATTTTGAGACAAGGAATGGTGAAATGTTTCGGACTACTTTGTTTGGCTTTTCAGAATGAATAACGTGAAAGCGGGGAAAATTCTGGGTTTGGCGTCCGAAAAACTTGAAGACATCTTCGGTGCGCCCTCGTTTCTGAGGGCGATCAGCAAGGGAGGGGAAAGAAGTTTCCATGGAAGAAATGTATATATTCGGCAACAGCGCCGACCGCCCACCACGGAGCCCAACGAGGGGACGCGGCAGAGCTTGCACGCAAGTCTGCACGACGCCAGTCGTACGCCGTCACTATAACCGAATATGGTGTACCCAAGGTTGGATAGCCACACAGGGTTAATTAACCCTTGCCGCCAGGAGAAATGAAGTAAACAGAAGAGAGAAGGAGACAGGAAAGGTCAAAAAGTGAGAGATAAAGACGAAGATTCGAGGAGGGAGAGACAGGAAAAGGCGACTGCCGATGTCCTCCAGGTGGGTCAGTCTGGAGGTGCCGTCTATGTGAAGCCCAGGCCGAAGAGGTGTGTTGCCTCCGCCGGGGGGCCTTAAAGGTCCAAACACCCAGCATCGGCTCAACCCCCAGGATCCCCTTTTCCCCAGACACGGCTAAGCCGCGCACGGCTACACGCGGGAGGGTCCAACCCTCGTGTGCTCGGGTCCGTGGTGTCGCAACACACCAAACGCCTGCTGACGCAGACGCCCCTGCGGGGGTGGTTAGGTTCTGTCCGAGACTGAGACAAGAAGACTGCTAGGGTTCCCAGCTTCCTACAAGCGAGCGATCTGGGAAGCTACCAGTCTTCTCGTCTCAGAGAAGTTGCGCTGTAGGTTAAGCATTGATTCTCAGAGAATCGATCCCCAGCTGATGTGGATGTAGTTTTTTCTGCGCCTAGAAAACTTGGACAGCTTTGCGTTAGAACTAATCATGTTGCTAAGGGACGTAGTTCTTGCAGTACCAATCACAACAAAAATTTTACGGATTGGTCGAAAGCGGTAGTTTACAAAATACCCCTGAGATGTGGTCTTATACAGGGTAGACAGGTAGGTGCCTAATGTTAGACAGCAAGAACATAGCAATAAAGTGCGCAAAGGTCGAAAGGTGTCCATTGTCAGAATGCGGCTGTCCATGAAGTGCGCAAAGGCCGAGAGGTGTCCATTGTGCAGAATGCGGCTGTATTCCGTTCTTTCAAAAGACCAGTATCTTGACTAGCAATCCTAATGAAAACATTTTATTTATCCTTGAAGCGGCAGCGCTAGCTGAGGCTGACTCGGTTAGTAAGTCCTCAATTACGTTAACAGATAAAGAACTTGCTTCCTAGGGATCGCGCATGCGCTCTCGTTCATTTTAAGGCAGGCGGTTATGGTTCGTTTGAATGTTGAATGCGTATTCATGCCGGCTTCGTGTTTTGGAGATAAGGGTTGTGTTGGTGTCTTGGTTACATACGCTTGTTATACGAAATAAAAATTCAGTTGAAGTCCGCGCTTGTTTTTCTTTCAGTCCCTTTGTCTGTGCAAGCGCTGTAGTCAAGTTTGCAATCGCACGAATAGCTGGGAATGCGGTTGCGACGGCGGATGATTGCTGGCAAGCAGCAGCGGCATCAGGCGCTCGGCTGGCCGTATCTAAGGGCGCCAATGCGAGGACCAGTCGTTTAAAAAATATCTATAACGATCGTAAACAGCCGGTACGTAATCTTCTTGTTTCGCTCTTGGCTTTAATAAAAACTTGGAAAACAAAAGACGGCGCTTTGCAACAGAGGTAAAGAATCCATCCACATCATCCGTTTCAGGACTACTACCAACGGACGGTTTACGTGGCAAGTGCCACAGTGCACTTCAATGGAAAAACGAGAAAGCCCAAACAACCCAGTACCACTAAGCATATAATTTCGAGCTCAAATTTGGGGATATACATATGACTTCGAAGTGAAATTTACGCAGTCTTCGTTAACCGGATCAGCCTGCGCAGAGCGCCAGTCGTAAACGTTTTACGCTGGGCACACCAAGCGTCTGATAAGCAAAAAAGGACTGCAGTAACGGGAGCTGCCTTAAACGACGATTCGGCGGCGCCTGAAAAACCGCGCCGCCAACGTGTCCAGAACGTCTCCGGACGCCTTGGCCGGGTCGACCTCGGCCCAGGCCACGAACGTGGTGTACGAGAAGATCAGCTCGTCGCCGCTTCGTGGCAGCACCTGTGCTGCGGCTTGCGCGCAGTCGCGCACGAACTCTTCGCGCAGCTCTGGAGTCACTCGGTGCAGCACTGGGCAAGTGCCCATGATCAGGTCTGCGGGCAGAGGGGAAGGTCAGATATGGGTGAATAAGGAACGCCATGTGAACCCATAACACGCTCAAATGGTGCTCTAGTATCAAGTTTCTTCAAGAGCTTTCTTCGAGCTGGCCTGACAAAGACAAGTTCCCTTGTCGAAGCGAGCGTTGGCTTCAGCGACATTCCTTATTCGACTATTGCTCATCGCTTCAAGCTTGTGCCTTTCTGCGAGCCCCTCTCTTTGGATTTAGCGCCTCCTAGTATCATAAGCAGCTTTTCATGAACCCCGACTAATGCGGGCAAATTGCAAGCGCTCTTACAGTGTTAGATATCAAGTTGGTAAATAGCTACTGAATGCATGCGCTTGCTAGATTACTATGTATTTTACCAACTTCGTACTTTACGTGCTCGCCAGTGGCTAGTAAAGCTAATAAATGCTGTCTTTCCTAGCCAGAAAGGCTTCGCAGTTCTTACTAATAACTACTAAGCCACTACTATTATCTCTTCTAGCCGTAGTCTATTATGCTGTGGTTGCGACAGTCTTATGCAAACATTACACAAACTGCAGTACTGTTCACTATGTTCGACGTCGTCGCACGCATATATGCAGACTACAGGCTGTAGACATTTGGGTACTAAGCTTTGATTTATTTATCCAAATACATAGGTGCTCACCGCTGCAGCATGTGCTCCCTCCCCCCAAAGTAGGGCTATAAATACTCCCCAAGTTACTCTTGGAGTACACGTGCCGCGTAGAACCTTTGTCGTTGGTCTGCATGTGTGTTCTTGTTTATCGTTGCTTGACTCAGTTACGTAATAATTTGTTAACCGGAGCCATTGTGCCTTATTGTGACTGGTAAGCATTGCATATTCCAATGATTGGTGCCTCACAATATATAAAGCAAAAAAAACGCGGTTCTTTTTTTTTCGTGTGCATTATTTTACAATACCATCGACTTTATATGACAATGCAAGTGGCACTTATAAATCGCATGAACCCAGTTGTTGGTAATTGTACTTCAGTTGCGTTATTAACTGCACGAGGTACTACTCAATATTCCTAGCTTCAGCAGGTAGTGAAAAGTAGTAAGATCATTTTACTACCTCCACTTAATCATAACTTCGCGCTTTTTGTGAAAAATAACGGGTTGCTATTGGGTAGCGAACATACGACTTTATTTTTAGGACTGACTACAGGACACGATATTGCTGTGCGCGAACGATTGCCAGCTTACTACATATATGGGCCTATAGACACTTACAGAGTAATTTGCTCTACAGGAACGAGATGGCGCTTACGACGGCACGCCGCAAGCGGTGCCGTCGTAAGCGCCATCTCGTTCCTCTTCTCGGCGCTTCTACCCTGCTAGTGTGCGATTAGCTGTGGGAAATGAAACTGCGTGGTCGGTAACACACTGTGCTCCATTCATGCTGCAAAATGGGGAACGGTAAAGGGAAGACGTGGGCAGCATTTGGCTGCAAAAACTGTGAATGCCATATTAAGGAATGTATTGAATGTGTGTGACCAAGGTCACATACTGCTGCTACACAAGGACTGCCCGTGTTGGCGGACGTTCGCGATGTACGGCTTTCCTCAAGCATAAAAAAAATTTTCACCCATGCGCCAGCGTTGAATCGTTATTCTCCAATGAAAGCACCTCCGCCCCGGAACGCCGGCAGGAGCTTGCACTGCTTGTTACACACTGACAAAAGTAGCAGCGCCACTACCTAGCATAGCAGGTTTCTCGTACGTTATCTGTACACATCCACTACAACACATACTCAAACTTACGCCCACGTATCAAGAATATGTGAATGGGCTCACTCTTGATTCAGTGCACTGAAGCATGGTTGACGGACCACAACGACAGCACACAAATGTTCGACGCTGAACGTTTTGTTACGGTCCACTGAGTATCCGAGTGACTAGATATAATACGCCTTTGATGCCAAGCTATTATAAAGTACAGAGTATTTACGTTCCAGGCCTTCTGCACAGCTACGAACAAATCAGTTGCAACTGAGCACATCCGCGAGTGATTAGGCAGACAATAATCGCATAGTGACCGCACCGAGGAACGTTACTCAGTCAGAAACGTGGCAAGCCGCTGTTTAAAAGTCATCGGCAAATAATGAAGGCAGGGCAAAAAAGGAACGTGATCCCGATTTAATTGAGAAGGGGAAAGTTTGAACAGCTGAGAATACATTTCTAGCCACGCTAGCACCATATACACTGCTCGCACCGTTTGGAGAAGGCGTAATCCTCTGAACCTGTGGCCGAAGCTTCGTGTCATCCACCCAATCACCGTTTACGATATCTGATTAAACGGAGGTTTGCCGAGCGGCACGGCGTAATGCACATCCATTGTAAACACGGAGGCAACGTAGTCAGCTGAAGTAAGCAATGAACGCGTCACTATGTGAATAAATATGGCGGCGCCCACGGGATCGACGTGATAAGTGTCGATATACGTAAGCCTACGCATGTGTATGTAAGCCTACATAGCCATAGGTATACGCCCATAAGAAGTATTTTTGTATCTTTAAACACTCATTTTTAAAAGCCCCTAACGTTTACTCCAATTATGCCATTACAGGAGAGTTATCTGCCCAGGTGGACATAATTTGTGAGAAAAACCTAAGCAATTTATTCAGTAATCAAACTAATCACGTTAATTAGCTTAGTTGCAAACATTACATGTTTATATTGGAAAGTGGAAGGGTGTCATGATGCAAGTCTCACTCCCTACTTCCACATTTCAAAACGGCCATGTATATAGAGCGAAATAACCGGCGTCAAATTATTCGTTCAATTTACCTGATTACGCAAGCAGAACCGCTAAACGCTACTCTCGGTCCAAACACTCCGTTACGTGGAAGTGTGGTGTGAAGTGATGCTGCCGTCGCACTTCCCTCTGCGGACGACCTTATTAGCTCTTTGCTCAACTCCTGCCTAAATGAACAATTACTTCATTAGCACATAATGGCGAGACGGACATTTTACGCTGCCCTATACTACGTCACAGAGGCTTGCACCGCGACCAGCCCTTCGCGGTGCCGCCGCGAGCGTAATCAGGTAAATTGAACGAATAAGTTTACGCCAGTTATTTCCATTTTGATGCGAGATTCATTCGTGTTCTAGTCAGCTGCTTTCCAAAAAGCGCGTCTTCAACAGTTCGCGATGGTCTTCAATGGAACGCCGGGCTATCTTTCAGCAGATTTTCGGGACAGAATTCTCGAAAGTGACGCTAATCTTAAGATTTCTGCTACGCAGGCATCAGATCACTGCTCCTCTGCACCAATTTCGCACTTATAACATCGATACTAAAGCGAGTAATCATAAAAGTTATTTGAAGTCTTAGATAACCACCAATATTACCGTTTATTTATTTTGTTGATGTATTATTTCATAATTTATTTTGCCGTTAATATGCTAATATGCATCTAACCACGTAACCCCTCTACAATAACGGCAGGGGTCCAGATAGAGAGTCCCTTTTAAAATAAGGTGTTCGGCATACAAAGCACATCTGCCATATTATTGGTCGCAGCTTGTACACAACCCCACTTAAAGGATCACATCCACAATGGATCACATGAGATCACTTCCAACTTACCCGCTTTATCATCGTTCTACATTTGCGAACCTTGTTTCTTGCCCGAAACACGTGTCAAATTTCATTTTTTCTTCGTCACTACGACAATACGGCGAAATTCTACGTTAGCAGCATCCGACGACGCCTAGCTGCGTAGATGCGAATGCTGGTGAGCAGTCCCTCTAACATCTGTCGCTGTGGAAAGGAAATAAAGAGTGAGGAGGTTCATACCGTCCAGGCTCTCCGTGCTGGACAGTCGCCAGTTGGTCTCCAGTAATTTGCTCACTTTCACCTTGAACCCGGCGTTTTCCATCATCTTGCACACGACGGCAGAACATTTGTCTCCCTTGGGCAGCTTCAGTTGAAATGCCTTGTAGTCCTGAAGGAAAATCACGCGTACAAGCATTTACAAAAGAAAGAGGGTGACCGAAAAATAGCACGCAAAGCAAGAATGTAGGTATTTAAAACTGTATCGGGATCACTTGTACCCTAACATGTGTTTTACAGCGAAGCTACATATTGCTAGTCGATTCGTCCGCCGTCTGTCTTCTGTACACCGAAGACTCCTCCGGCGCAACCCCAGGCGCATTCGCGAAAAGGGAGAGAGGCGAGGCGCGTGACTGGCTGTGCCAGTAGTGGCGTCGTTGCTCTCCGTCGCAGTCGAGCGTGCGCGCAGCGGTTTCTCTCCGGCTCCGAAATGGGTAGGCCACGCGTCATGCGTTCGCCGAGGAGCAGGCAGCTTTCGATCAGCAAAGGCGCGAGCAGAACCGGGAACGAGCTCGTCTACGCCGTGCCGATGCTGCAGCCTGAGCACCAGAACAAGCTCGTGCAGCCGCGCGCAAGC
This sequence comes from Dermacentor andersoni, assembly GCF_023375885.2. Taxonomy (NCBI): domain Eukaryota; kingdom Metazoa; phylum Arthropoda; class Arachnida; order Ixodida; family Ixodidae; genus Dermacentor; species Dermacentor andersoni. The sequence continues at coordinate 138,155,438 of NC_092815.1, forward strand.
AGCAGCTGCGTACCGAGGATCAGGCAGCCTACCAAGCCGTCCTTGAATGAGCCGTTGGCATTATCCCAGTGATTAATACAGGGGCCACACCGTTCAGCTTCGCTGGTTATATGTACGGAGTGCTTGAGCGGTGATTTTCTTCATGGCTTCTAATTTGCAAGAATTTTGAAAGTATTACATTTATTTCATGCACATCAGGTGTCATGCGGCGACCGCCACAGTGGTTCATGAAGGGCATACGTCCGCTTTCATAACAGCTCTTAAAGTGAAAGCTTGACCTTATCTCAGCTACATAGTTTCATTTTCATTGAAGACGCTCATTTAAGAAACACAAATCAAATCTTTCGTCCATGTGGTTGAGCGCTATGTGTAAATAAACGTTTCCCATAAAGCCATCCAACTGTTGGATCTGGAACCACATTGCCTTGTGTCTTGCGGTTACTGTAATGTATGTTGTAGAAACGTCTACTCTACCAGGCTGTGTAGCCATTCAAGAGCAATTGATGGGGCTGGCTATCACGACTCACAATGAAGCATATGCTGAGGCCACACAAGACACAAAAGCAGCACTTGTTTTGGTCCCTTTCAGACTCCCTAGTTCTATCTGAGCATCATATGCGCGTGACATGTGCGGATACACTCATGCTACTTTGAGAACCACTGATAAGTACGCACTTATACCGGAGCGGAGCGCTTCTTCTACAGCCAAGTTTAAGCATAACTTAAAGAAGAAAAGACAAGTTGATTAAGCAGATCCTTGATATGTTCTTAACCATTTATATCAATGGTAGAGAAAAAAAGACAGCATGCATTTCTGTAGGCAGAGCATGATAAACACTTGGATGCCAATAAAAACAAAAAACAAACTGAACAAACAACGTATTTTGGTGCGCCATGCAGTGTCCCGGAACGTGCCCCATTTCATGGTGCTTAATGTTCAGATTTCGTCTGATTGCTTTTCGTCGCAACACCACATAATTGATAAAGAACATTTCTGCATGTACATAAGAAAAAGCATGTATCAGAAGAGAACTCCGATGATTTCAAACACTGAAGCTATCAGAGGAATAAAAATGTTTATTCAAAAGCAAAAAAATAAATATATATTTCACCGTTGGGCGTCAGCATTTATCATTGAAGTGCAACAAGCCCGTTGAGCATGCATTCTGTTTATTACTTCCATTGGCTATACCAGATGGCTGGTGTCTCGTAAATCCAGCGCTAAGCTTACCATGTTGATACCCTGCAACGGAGTTTCGTAACAAGAAAACTTTCCCTGTAGCAATGTGTTATTTACTTTTGAGGCATTTAGAAAGCACCAGGTTTCCCGCAAATCGTGTCTTTACCCGTGTTCTTCCGCAACATATAGTTAAATCGTGCGATTGTTGCTTTGAAGTTTTCAACGCACTAAGCTCCATGAATGTGCGGAGGGGAATCAAACGCCTTTCGTTCGATGAAGAATTCCGCAAAAACGTAATTACGCAAAGATCACCACGCCTATGGTTCCATGTATTGCTATACTCGGGGTGCTGTCGCTGCACGGGCTCCGTGCTTCAGATTCTGAAGTGTGTGGGGATGCGCGACTCTCGCGCGTCCCCTGATGTTTTCCCGCATAGCGCATCCCCTGATATGCTGTTCTCCCGCACGGCTCGCGTGGCCTGGCGCCCGCGGCGTGGTACAAGCGCGGTGCGAGAGATGGCGCGACTGTCGCGGCGGGGTTACTCGGGCGCCGAAAGGGAAGGCGCTTGGCGCTCTCTTGGGTGGGAGACAGCGAGCAGCACGGACGTGCCGTGCCGCGGGTGGAGCGACCCTCTTTCCCGGCGGGTCGGCGCGCGGCGGAGGACGTCTCCCGCGAGCGCGCGGCGACCGATGCATCTGCGAGACCGCCTCGCGTGGCCGCCTTGGAACGCGCCACGATTCGCGTGACTATACACGCGAACGACCAGGCGTTGGGATCCAGCATGGAGCGAACATATTCGCTCGCGAGGACGCGGTGAGTCGGACTTCTAGATTTGTCGCGCGCCTATCGGCATGTTTTGGGGATATGAACTCGGCTAGCAGGCACTGATCCATGAAAGGTGCAATAAATGCCCTTGTGACTGTTTGCACTACTGTGTTGTCGTTCCTTTGTCCCAAGAGTACGGAGGAGAGAACCCCGTATCTCCCACATCTGGCGCCCAACGTGGAGCCTCTTGGGGCATCGGACGATAGAGTTAAACAGTTTTGCTTCGTTCGAGAGCTTTGTTTGAACCGAAGCGTAGGCCTAGCGTGGATTTTGATCGCTAGCGTCGGCGGCGTGCTTTCTTGAGAGAGGCGACGGTGGCGGTAGTGTGCTTGGACTTGTCAACATGCTAAGCCTTTTCGCAAGTGTTTTTTTTAATGACATTCGTCAGTACGAGAGCCACGTGGTCTGCATCCTGGGAGAGCGAGGCTGAGTGCCCGCGGAGCAGTGGCAAGCCTGAAGCGAGTGAGTACGGAAGCCTCGTGGGTGGTCCGAATTTCTTATGTAAATAGCTTCTTCTATCTCTTTGACTCGGATGAAGTCGCGGCTCTGGGAGCCGGGTGGCCGCGGGCCACGGGTGCCACGACGGGCTGACTGGTATTGCGGCCTGGCACCGGGCGCTCCGACACCGTCTGGGACGGTGGGCGCCGTCAACTCGAATGCTGTGTGCACCGAGCGGAGTAGGACCACCTCACAGAGCTAACGTCTCCTCGCGGCTGCCTGTTTTGCGCTCATTTTGAGTGTTGTTTTTGGATGCCGGTTGTTGTCAGGGTAGCGACGCTTTAGGCCTAAGGCTTTACGAAGCTGCCTGTCGCACGTGGAGGGACACAACCTGGTGGACCGTGGCGTTGAGGTGTTGCAAGTTGCTTCCCTCATTCTAGTTAGCCTCGCACGAATTGAAATTACTCGTTCGACTCAAGAAAGCGAGCTTCGTTCACGTGAACTTAGCATCTGAGTAGCTGCCCGATCTTTTGCTAGCCGAGTTGAACATCGTACCACGTGGGCGATGCGCATGCAGAATTCCTCTCCCTTGCACTACTTTAGTGTTTGCCGAGTGTTTTGAGTGTACGCAGCGTGATTGGAGTCACCCCTGGCTGGCTGTCACCTGCACATCGTCTGCGCGGCTGCCCCGGACTACGATCGAGTCACCCCGGGCGATGGTGATGCTGTGGCCAGTTCGGCGCAGCGACTTCGGCGGCCTCCTGCATCCAGCTCACAACCCTCGGCGGCGGACAAAGGAGCCAGCGGTCACCGACAGCTACGGCGGCTCTTGCCAGCTGGGCGCGTCGGCGCGAGCGACGCTTGCTCGTACCGACTACTGCGTCGTCGTCTCCGGAGTCCTGGCCTGGAATGATGCCGTCGAGTCTGCAAAGCTGCTGCTGTGACCGGCGGACGCCAGCGGTGTACCCCAAGGACAGTCGGCTCGCATGTTACAGACAGCGTGTGGACATTTCCCCGGCGCGGCCACTGTTTCATGTACCACCTTGTTCGCGAAGCACGGGTTAATGTTAGACCGTGTGACATGTTTCGCCGGAATAAGAAGTGATTTAAGGTTGGGGGGATGTGGGGATGCGCGACTCTCGCGCGTCCCCTGATGTTTTCCCGCATAGCGCATCCCCTGATATGCTGTTCTCCCGCACGGCTCGCGTGGCCTGGCGCCCGCGGCGTGGTACAAGCGCGGTGCGAGAGATGGCGCGACTGTCGCGGCGGGGTTACTCGGGCGCCGAAAGGGAAGGCGCTTGGCGCTCTCTTGGGTGGGAGACAGCGAGCAGCACGGACGTGCCGTGCCGCGGGTGGAGCGACCCTCTTTCCCGGCGGGTCGGCGCGCGGCGGAGGACGTCTCCCGCGAGCGCGCGGCGACCGATGCATCTGCGAGACCGCCTCGCGTGGCCGCCTTGGAACGCGCCACGATTCGCGTGACTATACACGCGAACGACCAGGCGTTGGGATCCAGCATGGAGCGAACATATTCGCTCGCGAGGACGCGGTGAGTCGGACTTCTAGATTTGTCGCGCGCCTATCGGCATGTTTTGGGGATATGAACTCGGCTAGCAGGCATTGATCCATGAAAGGTGCAATAAATGCCCTTGTGACTGTTTGCACTACTGTGTTGTCGTTCCTTTGTCCCAAGAGTACGGAGGAGAGAACCCCGTATCTCCCACAAGTGTAAGTGCTTGCTTACGATTTGCCAGTGATTCAAGTTACATATTGGCATTAGAGCCCTGTTATGAGCCACACTATGGGCGCGAAAATAGAGAAGGCGTGTCCCGTGAGACATTACATACTACGTTACGGCATCCCACTTCGCTCAGTGCGAATGCGTCCTCACCGCGGCCACCTCGGTCCAGCGCCCTTCATCGGCGAGCAGCTTGTAGAGGGGTATCAGGTTGGAGTGGACGCGGAACATAAGGAACAGCTCGCCGCCCTGTTCCCACAGCAGCCGACGAATGTTGTTCAGCGCGCGCTGTTTGTCCCGCACGCTCTCCAGGTGGTAGAGGCAGAAGATGCGCCGGAACTGGCCCCAGCTGGACAGTGCCTCGTCCACGTCGCGTTCCACGTCCAGCACCTCGTAGAGGATGTCGCGCTGGGCCGCGTTGCGGCGAAGAACCTGGCACCAGCCCATCGGCGGTACGACGAGAACGGGTAGCTACACACTACCCGCGGAATTCAGGCGATAATAAATTGCAAAATAAATTTTTGTCAGTACCGATGCCACCATGGCATCTGACGGCGCCCGTACGCTGTCTGCACTGACGCAAGAATAAATGGCGCAAATTTATGTTAGGACGCAAAACAGAAGGTACAAGGAGGACAAGCATATACAAGACACACCGTCCAGTGTGCTCGTGTCATTTTTGTGTCTTCAGTTATAGTTTCCAATGTTATTTAGCCAATATTGTTAAACTTCGCGCTGTCGACTGGGGTACGCACAATTTCCTAGATCAACAAAAAGGCGAAGATTACGCGAGTTTCTGTAACATGTACGCGACGAATGCTAGAATAATCGATATCATTTCTTCGTATTGATCTTGCGACATTGTTCGTGCGCTTCGTTCGATTTACATAACAGCTTTGACACGAAGCAAATAAACAACGGCAAAGACTGAATGCTTAGACACCGTCTACTGTAGGGGTATTATACATCATCATCATCATCAGCCTATTACAAAGGCCTCGCCCTGCGATCTCCACTTACCCTTGTCCTGTGCCAACCGATTCCAACTAGCGCCCGCGAATTTCTTAATTTCATCACCCCACCTAGTCTTCTGCCGTCCCAGAGTGCGCTTCGCTTCTTTTGGCACCCATTCTGTTACCCTAATGGCCCATCAGTTATCTAACTTACGCATTGCATGGCCTGTCCAGTTCCATTTCTTTCTTTTAATGCCAATTAGAATACCTGCTAACCCTGTTTGCCCTCTGATTCACACCGCTGTCTTCCTGTCTGTTAACTTTACGCCTAACATTCTTCGTTCCATCGCGGTTGGCGCGGTCCTTAAATTGTTTTCGAGCTTCTTTGCGAGGCTCCACGTTTCTGCACCTATGTCAGCACCGGTAGAATACATTGATTGCACACCTTTCTTTTTAATGATAATGGTAAGCATCTAGTGAGGATGTGACAATGTCTGCCGAATGCGCTCCAACCCATTTTTATTCTTCTGTAAATTTGTTTCTCATTATCAGGGTCCCTTGTGTGCAATTTACCTAGGTAAACATACTCCTTCACAGACTCTAGAGGCTGACTTGCGATCGTAAACTCTTCTTCCCTTACCCGGCTATTGATCACTGCCTCTGTATTCTGCATATTAATCTTCCACCCCGCTCTTATACTCTGTTAAGGTCCTCAATCATTTGTTGTAAATTGTCCCCAGTGTTGCTGAACAGGACAAGGTCATCTGGAAATCGAAAATTGCTGAGATATTCGCCGTTGATCCTTACTCCTAAGCCTTCCCAGTTTAACAACTTGAATACTTCTTCCATGCTCGCAGGGAATAGCATTAGAGAGATTGTGTCTCCTCGTCTGACCCCTTTCTTTATAGGTATATTCCTAGTTTTCTTGGGGAGATCACAAGTGATAAACCGGCCGCACCAACGGTAATCTGAGCGAGATATGCACTCGCATTCTGCGCCACGTAAGGGATACATAACCGGACTCTGGCGCTGCTCTTTATTCTGAACGAGGGACCCGTAGTGTCCTGGAAACGGTAATTATATTTTTTTAACGTTAAACAAGTGCTCATTTTCTTTTGACCACGTATCACCCTCGCCTGACGCGCTTTCGTCGAACATCGCACTAGGTTAAATACTTCATATTTGTTTTTGCATGTGGGCCTTCTGTTTCGTCAAGCCCCTGGAGCCAACCAAAACTCGCGCGCGCTGCGAAATTATCTGGCGCAGTATACACAACACGTAGGTCTAACTATCAGGCGAACTTGTGCTCCATTGCGAGCTTAGTTGTCGGGAGAGCAAACGGTAAAAGAGTATGACTACGTAAGCTACGTAACGAGCTAACTATGTCGCCTGCGTTCAGCACGCACCTTAATCACGTCAGGCGACCTTTCTGTGGCGACGATGACGCGATGGAGACCGCCAAACTCATTGACGATGCAGCGGGTCAGTTCGCCGGCGCCACAGCCCAGGTCGAGGAACTGGTCCCAAGATGTCGTCTCGCGCATCTTAACCTTGAAACACTTGAAGGCCCTCTCGCAATCGCTCAGAAAGTACGGGCGTTTGGCCGTCATCCACGGCGGCAGGGCCAGTTTCTGGCCGCCTTGCATTGCTGCACGCTCGCCGGAATCGCGACATCGACTCTTCTGCGTGGACGGCTGCGTCAAAATTGGTGACGAGAAGCTGTCGTGAGTGGAAAATCGAAGCTGCTGAAAAGTGTAACACGGAGTTTGGCCTGCGGGCATCATTCCCACAGGGCCTATCCGCCGTGCTGCCGTCGTACCCTTTAAAACAGTGCCGTATCTTCGATGGTCCGCCGTAGCAACTTCCAATTTCTTGAAGCGACACGCAGGCTCCTTGTAGGCGACGGTCGAGAAGCCGCGGTTATGCTGAGTCCGATGCCAGGAAAACGGGATATCGTGCCACGGTGCTCTAGGCGCAACGAGAAGCGAAGCTAGATGGTGTCCAAAGTCTGGCACACGAGTCATCCTCAACAAACTTAAGCTCGGCGAGTTGTTCGTGCTGCAGCCAACGGGGTACCCAAGACGTTGCGCCACTGTTTGCACGAAGGATGAACGGCCGTCGCTGCAGAGGCGGCGTCCTCTGACCGCCTCGGCGAGAGAAAGAGACAAATTTTTGCGGGATTTACTCAGGCCTTCGGTGAGACGAAGTCCCTCACCCAAGCGTGCGCTGCAACCGGTAGCAAGCATGTTCGGATGTTTGCTGTGTCCCGAGTTGAAACGAAAGAATTTGGCGGTCAGATGAACACGGTCACAAGTTGCTCCTTGATGGGTGACGGCACCACGTCATCGCGCAACGCCACCAAGCCAACACACAGCTGCTCTTGCAGAGGATGGATGAAGCAGTCATACGCCGTTTCTTTTGTTTTCTTTATTGATGGCACATACCCACTATGGATGTTGGACAATATTGAGATGCGATTTGAACGACATCTAGCTCTGTGAAAAAGAGCAGAAATGTTTGGGGAGAATCAAGGGATTATGTAAAAAAAAACTACAGTAGAACTGATCTTACGGTGACTGGACTGTCGTTGATAATGCGATTAGCATTCAAGCAATGTAGGGGCACACCTTCTGTCTGAAGTTACGTTTATTTAACGTTTGTAATGGACATTCTTAGTGGTTGTTCCGGCTGTATGCGACATACTCCGCTATTGTCACGCTGTGCAATGGCATTCGCTTACCAAGGTCGTCCATGAGCATGGCGGCATGAATACTGTATGACGCTGATGCATTGACGACGGTGGAATGACGCAGAAGGAGTCACGTCGATGGAACGACATAGACAATATGACGACGGCGGCATGACGACAATGAGATGACGATTCTTAAATGATAACGATGGTATAATGATGATAGTGTCACGACGACGACATAAGGACAATGAGATGAAAACGACGCTGTCATGAGGTTGGGAAGAAGGCGATGGCACGACCACGAAAGCATTTCTCTCGCTCTTGCGAGTTTCCGCAGAATTATTACGTCAGCATAACGAGCATAACAACAATGGAGTGACTGCGGCGGTATACTCACGACTGATTGACTTTTGTATAATAACGACAGAATCACGAAGAGGGAATGACGCCGATAAGTCGACGAACGCGGTATGACGACGACGACATGGCGACAACGGGATGACATTACACAAGTGACGACGATGGTAAACCGACAGCGCGGCTACGACGGCACGATAATGATATGACGACGACACCATGGCGATAGTAACGACGAAGCTAGAGTGACGACGATAGAACCACCGCGACGGTAGCACGACGACAGCATGGCAAGGCATCACGACGGCTGTATGACGCGACACAATGACTACGATGGCATGCCAATGTAACAGGAAAACGGAATGGCGAGGAGCGTATGACAACGATGGCGGGATGACGACCACATGACAGGAGCCAGTCTGCGAAGCTGTAGTGACGACAATGCAACGACCACGAAGGCATCACGACTGCGTAGAGAACGAATGCATAACGACGCTGGCGTGACGACGGCGGCATGACTGGACTCGGATAACAAAGCTGCAATGACGAGAATGCAACGACCAAGAAGGCATCAAAGACACGAGTACGTACCTAGTTGCCGAAGCTATTAGACAACTGGATCACTGGGTTGGCTGGAAAGCGTGGCACGACGGCTTGACGTTAGTCGGATCAGAACGCTGGAATAAAGACACTGAAAGGTTGGCAAAGCCATGCTTCGACGTGTCCGGGGCTCCAAGTCCTCATGCAGCTCTTCTGTGATACGCATGATACCGTCGCATCCGAAGCAGTATCGGCTGCGCAACTGGTCGTCACTCAGAATGGCCAAAGGGTTTGTTCGATCGCGAAACGCGCTCTCTCGCAAAAGCGTCCATTCGGGGTACAGTTCATACAGCCGAGCTTCGCGCACTCCAGCTTATCCAGCCAAGTTGAAGTGAATGGTTTGGTTTTAATTGTACCTAATTTCCTTCAAATTCTGCCAATTCTCTGCTTGTCCCCGGCAGAAGGGCAGACTAGCAGTTGTCTAGGGAAGGTTTAAGAACGCGTTCTTAAATTCGTTATTATTTTCGTTATTAAATGTTCGTGCAAGCCGCTTCTGGTGTTTTGCGAGCCAAAACCGTGATGATTATGAAGCACGCTGTAATGGAGGACTCCGGAATAATTTTTACCAGCTGGGTTTTTTAACGTACACCTAACGCACGGTACACGGGTGTTTTGCATTTCGCCCCCATCGAAACTCGGCCACGACAGCCGGAATTTGATCCCGTGACTTCGTACTCAGCAGCGTAACAGCAACCCACTAAGCCACCACTGCGGGTCTTACTTGGGTGACTTGTTTGTGGCAGAAAAGCAGGATAACGGCGACAAGTTGCGCGAGGTGTTGCAGATGTTTTGGTAGCACGGTGTGAAGCCTCACCCACACAAGTGCAAACTGCGACAGAAGTCGAGTTCCTGGGGCATCATATAAGCGCGTACGGTCTTTTGATCAAGACAGAAAACATTGAACCGTTGTTAACGATGACAATGCGAAATGTGTGTCCGAGCTAGCTGCGTTCATTTATCAGCTTTGTGACGTGCTGCAACACGTTTTTCAGCAACTTGGCCACTGTGCTCGCGCCGCCTCTGCGAAATTCTATATTGCGAAATTTGAGCGCACCTTTATACGTGCTTCCATTTCGCGATATACTTAATGGCTGACGCGGACAATCTGTTTCATGCGGCACGTTGAAAACGGAGCGAGTTGTGGCGCGGCTGCTTCGCTAGTCGGGAGATCGCGAGAGGCAGCACGTAGGTGACACGTGGACGCGATTCACAGCAGTTGCCGCAGACAGACCGTCGCTCATGCAGCGCTTTGTTTCCAACATGGTATCGGTGGAGCCATCGGTGAAGAGACGACGAGCGCTATTCTAGCGCCATCTCGTAGCCATCGTCGCCGCAGAGTACGTCTTGCGCGGCACTGCGCTTTTCTCACGCTTTCGCAATACCCTTCTCTTGCGCATTCCGTCTAAAGGTTCCGCTGCACCCTCCTCCTCCGCTTTCCTTTTCGCGCTCTCTCGCTATCGCCATATTTCATCGTTCGCTCGGTTACGACTCTGACGCGAAATGCAGGAATGGGCGTCTAAGACTTGCGTTCTAAAACGCGTTGTAAGTGGGGATCAAAACAAGAATTGTTCAAGCAAGGAAGCGCTTGTTACGAGGCACCAACGTTTTAACCCACGACGATCCGATGAAGTCACTCGTCTTGGAAACGGACGCGTCTTCTTGCGGCATTGGCGCTGTTATATATCACCATATTAACGGAGAAGCTAAGGCAGTCGGCTTCCGCTCGCGTAGCCTGTCTGCCGCGGAAAGCAATCATGTGCGAATTGAGCGAGAAGTTCTAGCAGCTGTGTTTGGCGTGACCAAATTCCTCGTGTACCTGTTTAGAAACAACGTAAAGCTAACTACTCATCACAGGTCGCTACTGCGACTTTTCAGGCCGAACAAGTCCGTGCTTGCGCTGGCAGCGGCACGGATTCAACGTTGGTCTCTGCTGCTGCGCGGTTACAGCATCGAAGGTCGAATACAAGCCCGATATGACCCTTTCGTAGCAGATGCCCTCAGCCACCTTTCTGCACGCCTTCAGCGTGACGATGGTACAGGCAACGACATCCCTGAGTGCGTTCTTCTCGCCGAGCATCTTGAAACCACGCTGATGTCACCAAGAGATTTATTTGGTCTCTATGAGGGAAACCGACAGTACCTTCAAACAACTAGCATCCTATATCCACAATGACTTACCTCGGAAATTACAGAGGCCAAATGAGGACTACAGTCCATTCTGAAAAAAATATCGGTGACTTCTTTTTGCTTAATGACCTCACCTACTTCAGCAAGAAGGCTCCGAGCAGATATCAAAAATAATTACAAGCACTGTTACTTATTTCGGGGAAGCAGGAAACACATTGTTGCCTCATCGATTACTGCGTTTTCTTTACTAATATTTTGTTTTAATGCTGATATAGCATTCATTTCCATCTGACGTACAAAGTTTTGATGTGATGTTCCATTTATCAGGTCAACCTCGTGGAGGGCTACGAGCCGCACACCGTCCTGATATTGGACGAAATGCAACCTGCGTCGGGTTGGCTTACGACCAAGCAACTGAAACAGTGATTGGGAAACCAGCCATCACCTTTCAGATGGGACCCTCCCAGATGGTGCAATGGTACCACATGGTCTTGTTTTATGGTCGCAGGAGTGACCACACGCTGTAGACATACGGTAGCATACCATTTAACTTGAAATTCTTTTTGCAGTGCTGCACTGAAAGCTTTACTTCTCGACATTATCACAAATGTGGCCACATTGGAATGAAAATAGATGCGACAGTCTGCGACATGGGACGTGGCAATCAAGCAGTTTGGAAAGGATTTGGCATTGCTGTTGAAGATACTGCCGCAAGAAAACATGTTGTAGCCATTCATGCGATAGCAGTCGACGGCTTTATTTTTGGTAGACGTGGCTTACCTCTGAAAGAATCTGCGTAATAGTCTTACACGAGGACAGCAATGTTTTTTCCTGAAGATGTATGCAGGAACTTCGCTTATGATCAAACGAAGTAAACCTACTCCATGTAAAGCTTGTCGAGCTCGACTCTTAAGCTTGAACTCAACATTCCGCCTTCCCTCAAGCCTTATTGCCTCCCCACCCCGGTCATTATGAAAAAAAAACGGAAGTTGCAACTCGCGTTCTTGTTCTTAACCATGATACAGTAGCTGCATTAGGCGTTCTATTTCAAAGGGACGCCCTGTCAGAAGATGCCCCGACTACAGCTTGGTTTTCAGAAATCGGTTTTCAATGAATCATGATTATGAAATGCAGAACTACGAAGCTGGCTATCAGCAAATTTGATGAGATGAAGTAACCAGGGAAATTTCTTTCCTAAAGGATGTCATCACTTCTCGAGCATCAAAATAGGTGATGGAACGTATCTCTGGAAGCGAATACAAACTGGCGTTAGTCGCTGTTGCCCTTGAGCTCCAGGATTATTACCTTAATAAGAAACGTTATGTCTGCGTTCCCCTAAGCCGGTTAGGGCAATACGCGCTAGAAAATTTGTTCTCAACCGCCTGGTCCAAAAATCCGGTCCCTACACCGCTCGAGTTTCGCTGCGCAATTCTTCCGTGCAGCAACAATGGCGCAGTTATTTAGGCCAAGCAAACCTGGTAGTTATGATCATGACACTGGGCACTCGCGAACAGGTTTGAGCAGCCTGCCTACAAGACAAAAAGAGAAAGTTGACACCAACAACGTCGGTTTCCTTGATGACATTCTTGCGTTAACTATTCTTAGCAAGATTCTTTCAGTACCTTGCGGGTTATGTTGTAAACAGTGTCCAGAAGAACATGTCTACGTTGCTGAATGTGACAAAGTTGTAACATGCAAAGATACGAATACACTTACTGAGCTTGAAAAATACAGAGAAAACATGGTTTGCTTTGCCTTCACCAGCTGTTCAGTTTTTGGAAAGTGCTGAAATTTTTTTCCGGAAGAACAGTGTAGAGCTTTTACATAATGAGCTAACACTTTCCCGCATTGAGGTACGCGTGCAGCAAAATCTTACAGATGTGGATTGTTTTCCAAATTGCCATAACATTGCAAGCAAACTAATCAAAGTGTAGTTGAAAACGAGGCTTCAAATATATTTGCACAAGGATAATCAGCACATGGAGGAGGGATAAAGACCGCTCTGAAATGTGGCAGTTGGAGTATTTTTAAACATTTGTCAACCAGTAATGTAAAATAATGTAAACTTAGAAACTTAAAGGGACACTGATGAGCGAAATGGTTTACCCGGTCCTAGTAAATTTCCATTTTGCAATATCGCGGGAGGTGCTTGATAAGCCGGAAAAGCGAGACAGGTGGCGACGACCCATAATGTTCCCGCACCCGCTCGCCGTGACGTCAGCAATTTTCATGGCGTCTGCTAGCACCTAGTTAGTTGTCTACCGGTAAAAATGAACTGCATTGTGTTCTAAAGGAGCCATTACCAGAACATGGCATCTTGTGGGAGCGTTTACTGGGATAACGCAGTCCAAATACCAAAAAGTGCTTTGAAATTTGCGATGTCATATTGAGGTACGAGTGCTAAATTTTCAGTGCGAAACTAAAAATATTGGACTTCAGCCTTCATTTTCTCCTGCAATTATTCTCTTATTCCAAATTAACGCAAGTTCTTAAATATTACTTTATCAGTGTTAAACTGGTTCAATGCGTCTCTTTAGTGTCCCTTTAACACAACTGTAAAAAATTCTCACGCCTTAAGGGTAGTTGGTATACCAACACTGCTTCTTTGTGTCTGTAGCAGACTACAGCGCACCAGCTCAGGTTGACATTTCTGGGTTTCCCGTAAATAAATTTTCTGTCTCTTTCAAAGGTAGCTTTGGTAGTAATGTTCCTTTTTCGTGTCATAATTCATTTGACTGTCCATTTGTTTTAGAGATATGAGTATGTGTGCTGGTCATATAACATCAGCCACAAGTAATGTATTTGAAGCTATGTCTGTTTTCGGAGTGTTGAACGTTCCAGGTGTGTAGCTATATAGCGTATGTTGGCAATGTTCCCGAATTCTCTTTCAGCAGGCATCCTTTTCGCGTGCCTGTTAAGTATTTCATTCTGTTTCGCAGTTCTTGTTTTTCAAGGCTTTCTGATTTGTTCAATGCTGCTGAATGCAATAAGTGGTCATTCTATGTTCAACGCTTGTGATTGTCACATGTTTCTGCAAACAGCCAAACGCAAATATTAAGTATCTGACCTGAGAGATGAATGTCTGCAACTACGGCTTGTTACTCCCTGTGAAATGCTGCAAGTTTGCATTTGGGGCAGTTTGTTGTACCGCAGGTAAATGAGCTGACTCTATTGCTTATTAGAAATATGGAAATAAAATGTAAAAGCCCACATCACATGTAAATAGAACATAACGATTCTGCTGTGATATTAAGCTTGTAAAGTCAGTACAGCTTGAATATATGCGACGTTATATAAAGCACATATTCCATATGCCATTGATGCAAAGTGTCGATTCAACCAAGTGAACTATAATATCCTGGCAGGTGAGCGAAGTTTCTTCAATTCTTGTGGTTTGTTTGCTTATTTTCTTCAGTAAACCTAGTCTGCCTAAAGAATGTGTATGTAACTTCATTAAATATGTTTTATTTATCTCGCATTTTCGTTGTAGCCTATATGTACGATAAAGAAGATGAAAGAAATGGCTAGTGTTTTACTTCATGTTCTGTGCCCCTTCTGAATACCCCGCAGGGGCGTCTGCGTGTGTTGCGACACCGCGTACCCGAGCACACGAGGGTTGGACCCTCCCGCGTGTAGCCATGCGCGGCTTAGCCGTGTTCGGGGAAAACGGGATCCTGGGGGTTGAGTCGAAGCTGGGTGCTTGGACCTTTATGGCTGCTCAGCGGAGGCAACCTCTTTGACCACTGCTTCGCGGAGACGGCACCTCCAGAGTGACTCACCTGGACGAAGTCGGCAGTCGCCCTTTCCTTTTCTCCTCTTAAGCCTTCGTCTTTCTCGCTTTGAATCTTTCCCATCCTCTCTTCAATTCTTATTACTTCCGAGTTTCCAGGTGTCAAGGGTTAACCTTGTGCGGCTAACCAATCTTGGTTATGCTGTATTGGGTTGTAGCAGCGACGTGAATCTGGTGCTGGCAGGGCTTCCCTTGGACGAACGCCTGTGACGTCCCCGCGTTGGGCTCGTTGGTGGGTGTTACGCATCGCTGCCGAAAACCCCACTATGCTAATGAACAGCGCTCTCCCCAAATTGCCTGAAACGAGGGCGCACCGAAGATATCTTCGTTTTTCAGCCGCCAGATACAGAACTTTCCTCGATTTCATGTGATGTTTTATGGCGCAAGGGCCAGATATTGCCAAAGATCGCCATGACAAATAGTAATGTTATCGATGTAATGTTGACGGCGTGAACAATGAATTCATCATGGTAGATGTGACAGGGCTGTGAAAGGACCAGAAAACTGTAGCTGTAAATGGCACAAAACATGTCGGTGCTACAATAACGACACCGATTAGTTAGGAATTTGGTTTATGGCAGAAGAGTTTCATTAAATGCATATGACACAGCAAAACATCACCATAAAACTACAGCTTCAAGACGGCCGTCGTATGCAAAAATTTGATAATCACGGGCTAAAATTACCTGGCCAAATTATTTTCAAGGTGTCGGTTTCGGCTAAGAAATTTAAGACTATTTTCAGATGAAAAACTGGTTAGAAAAAACTGCCGCGTGAAGAGGTACGTCTTGCGACATTTTCCTCTCTGCTTCCATAGGCACGTTGTGAACGTAGTTCCCGCGCCTACTAGGGCGCCCCTCGCGGCGGCGAGCGCAGAACCGGCAGGATACGACTGACCCGCTTGCGTTCGGAAAGCCTGTCTGTGCACTGTTTCGCGCGTAGCTGTTGCATTTCTGAGCAATGCCGAAGTGCAAAGCCGAGCTGTTGCGTAGTGGGCTGCAACAGCACGTACACCAACTCACGAGGAACAAAGTTTTACAAGTTTCCAAGCCGACCGTATGAAGCAGAACGGCGTCAACACTGGATAGCGCTCGTCCGACGGCATAAGCTGTTTTATGCTCCGGCGTTATGCGAAGTGCGTAAACGCTGAATTTTTTGCTTTTACAGCAACAGGTGTCCCGTTGCAGCCATCATTGCTGTAAAAGCAAACACAGCACTTTTGGATTGTGTTGGTGGATGAGTTCTTGTACATCATCAAGGTTTCTCAGAAGACCTCTGACATTCCATTGTATGATGTGTGTATCCATATTTAATGTAAATTGGTGCTGTGTATACAGGAACAGAAATGATGAATTAGATTACAGAGCTCATGCGAGGCCCTGTAACCGGGGTTTTGCCTTTTTTGGAGCGTTCGAGGGAGCCCCGCCGCTCCTTAGGCGCTTGGTGCGCCGTGGGGATAGGTGTTGTGTCCATTGCCTCTTGTGAGGCGCCCACGAGCCCGGAGGTCGATGGGGCTCCCTGTGGAATTAGGCTGCGCTGGCTGTTGCTAGCGCTGGGAGGGGCCGGGGAGGTCGAGGCAGCCTCAGCTGCGCTTACCTTCGTGGCCGCTATCGGTACTGCGGGATCGCTGCGTGTAGCGCAGGTTGCCGCAGATAACTCCTGTGGGGCCGGCAACCCAACGGTAGCCTGGCCTGGTTGCTGGTTGGATGGAGTAGGCATACCTACTTCCACCCTGGGGGCAGGAGCCAAAAGTGCCTGCTCGCTGCACGCGGGATGGGCACCTGGCAATGGCCGCTGCGACACCGCCCCCCCGACGCGCCGCATCAGCATAAGGTGTGTTGTGGAAAGGAGAGCACCTTTTACGGGCTTCCTTAAACGAAATGTTTTCTTTGACTTTGAGGGTAATTATTTCTTTTTCTTTCTTCCAGTTCGGACAGGAGCGTGAGTAGGCTGGATGGTCACCACTGCAGTTCACACAGTGAAGTGTGCCACTGCAGTTGTCTGAGGGGTGGCCCTGGACTCCACACTTTGCACAAGTTATTTGACCACGGCAGCTCTGCGAGCCATGGCCGAACCTCTGACATTTTAAACATCGTCTAGGGTTGGGGATAAATGGTCAAACATTTAATCTGACGTATCCTGTTTCGATGGTTTCTGGCAGTACGCTGGATGAGAATGTTAGGATAGGATGTTTAGTGGGGATTTCCTTGTTGATGATGATGATGTGTTGTGTTTAGTGGCGCAAGGGCCAGGTTTGGCCAAAGAGCGCCATGACAAGTGTTATTGTTGATTTATTATGGAAGATGTGAGTTGGCTGTAAAGTGGCCTAAAAATAGTCGCTGTAAACTGCGTAAAATGTACGTGCTATAAAATTATGGCGATGATTTATGAAGAAAACTATGACCATTAAAATCCATCGTAGGAGAATGATGCAAAATGAAAAATGTATAAGATAGTAAAATTACTTGGAGCACTGCTGCCTCGCCAGAGCCCTTGAAACACAAGGGCCTAGAGGCATGTGCTATTCAAAATAATTATCATAGCGCCATCCTCTGAAGAGAGGAGACGCTACGAACATGTGGGGCTAAGAACATGCAAAACAACATCTTTCAGGAAGCCCAGCACTGCGCTGGAGTCAAACAGCGGTTCTGGGCCGAGTAACATTACTGGATGAAGGGGGATGTGCTGGCGGTATGCTAAGGGAAAATGTATCTTTCTTTCAGATTCGGCTGCCCGACACTCCAGAAGGACGTGGAGGACGGTCAGCCTCTCCCCGCATCTACCACAGGTTGGAGGCTCGTTTCCGGTGAGTAAAAAGTTATGTGTGCCAAATGTGTGTCCTATTCTTAGACGACAGAATAGGACATCTGTCCGGCGTGATTTTGTTACGGAAGGCCAGAGTCCTAACTGTGGCTTTATTAGGTGGAGCTTATTATCTTTTTCCGCGTCCCACTTGCGTTGCCAGTGGGCACGCAGCCGCCTTCGCAAGAAAGGCCTCAAATCTGTGACAGGCACCTCAGCAGTAGGGTTAACGGCTTGCGATGCTATAGACGTAGCCATCTCGTCCGCCAGAACGTTGCCCTCGATGCTCCTATGGCCAGGCACCCAGCATATAATGATATGCTGGTTAGATATGTACGCTCTACACAAGACGGAATATAGTTTATTAAGTACTGGATTTTTGTGTCTATAGGGTGACATCAAGGCCTTCACGACGCTTAGGGAGTCCGTATATATAATTGATTTCTGGAGTTGTGATTTATTTATATGCTTTACGGCCGACAGCAGTGCGTAGGCCTCAGCCGTAAAGATATTAGTTTCCGGGTGCAGTGCGTCGGATTCCGAGAAGGATGGACCGACGGCTGCATAGGATACCCCGTCGTGTGACTTTGATGCGTCTGTGTAGAACTCCGTGCAGGAGTATTTGTGCTGGAGTTCCCGGAAATGCATCTTTATTTCAATCTCTGGGGCATGCTTTGTGACTTCCACGAACGATATATCACATTGTATGAGCTGCCACTCCCAAGGAGGTAGCAGCTTGGCTGGATGCATTAGGCGAAGCTCGAGGAGTGGAACGTGCATTTCTTCGCTAAGCTCCCTCACACGTAGCGAGAAAGGCTGTCTTACTGAGGGACGATTATGAAAGAGTGTAGCATATGTCATATCGTTAACGTTATTGAAACATGGATGTTGAGGGTTAGAGTGGACTTTTAGGAAATAACTTTGGCTGATGTATGTTCTTTGAAAATGGAGTGACCACTCATTTGATTCTACATACAGACTTTCAATGGGACTTGTCCTAAAAGCGCCCGTGGCTAAGCGGATACCTAGATGGTGAATAGGGTCTAGCATTTTTAGCGCACTTGGGGCGGCAGAGTGATAAATCACGGCACCATAGTCTAGTCGTGATCGAATGAGGCTTTTATAGAGGTTCATTAAGCACTTTCTGTCACTACCCCACGTAGTCTGGGATAGAATTTTGATTATGTTCATTGTTTTTAGACACTTTTCTTTAAGATGTTTAATGTGGGGGACGAAAGTGAGTTTGTAGTCAAGTATGACACCTAGAAATTTGTGCTCTTTGTTTACTGGTATCTCTTGTCCACACATTTGTAAGCAAGGATCCGGAACTAGGCCTCTCTTCCTTGTGAACAGCACACAAGAACTCTTCTGAGGATTGATTTTAAATCCGTTTTTCTCTGCCCACTGTGACACCTTGTTCAAACCATGCTGTACCTGTCTCTCGCAGACAGTGAGATTGCAGGATTTGAATCCTATCTGTATATCGTCTACGTAGACGGAGTAGAAAATAGCTGGTGGTAGAGATGCACGAAGCGTGTTCATTTTGACGACAAAGAGCGTGCAGCTGAGTACGCCACCCTGGGGTACCCCAGTTTCCTGTATGAATGTACGCGACAGTGCAGGACCTATTTTCACTCGAAATGTACGGTTCTCTAGGTAGCTCTCTATAATATTTAACATATTGCCGCGGATACCTAGCGCGGAAAGATCGCGCAGGATTCCGTACCGCCAGGTTGTGTCGTACGCTTTTTCCATATCCAGAAATACAGATAAGAAAGATTGCTTGTGCACGAATGCATCGCGAATGCTCGCTTCGATGCGCACAAGATGATCGGTTGTAGATCGCCCTTCCCGAAAACCACACTGAAATGGGTCAAGCATTTTCCTGGACTCTAGGAGATGCACGAGACGGCGATTGATCATTTTTTCAAATACCTTACAAAGGCAGCTTGTCAGGGCTATCGGGCGGTAACTTGCCACTGAGGAAGGATCTTTGCCTTGTTTCAAAACCGGGATCACTATAGCTTCTTTCCATGCAGTCGGGAGGTATCCCGCAGCCCAAATGGTGTTGAAAAGTGTGACTAGTGTAACTTGGGTGTCTTTATGTAAGTTTTTGATCATTTCATACATGATCCCGTCAGATCCCGGTGCAGAGCTCTTGCATGCACTCAAGGCAGCTCTCAACTCGGCAATGCTAAAAGGACAGTTGTATGGTTCATTCTGTTGACATTTTCTCATGAGTGGCTTACATTCTTCTATTTGTTTATATATGAGAAAGGATTGCGAGTAATGGTTGGCACTTGACACGCTCTCAAAGTGCTCCCCAAGTGAGTCCGCCTGATCTTGTAGGGTATCGCCTTCTGTGTTTACCAAAGGGAGTGCATGTGCTTGTCGCCCTCTTATCCTATTGACCCTGTTCCAGGCTTTCGCCTCATCTCTGAAAGAGTTAATACTCGATAGAAACTTCTGCCAACTTTCTCGTCTGGCCTGTCGGCGGGTTCGCCTGCCTTCGGATTTTACTTTTTTAAAGTTGACTAGATTCTCTGCAGTGGGAGAAGCGCGTAGCAACCCCCACGCCCTGTTCTGTTTTTTACGAGCGATCCTACAATCGTCGTTCCACCATGGGACACGTCGTTTGCAGGCCAAGCCTTTTACTTCTGATATGCATTTAAATGCGACATCTATTATGAATGCTGTAAAAAACTCAACTGCAGCGTCAATTCCTAACGAAGACAGGTCGGCCCATGAGATACTAGTTAGAGATCGAAATTTCTCCCAATCAGCTGTCTCAATCTTCCACCTAGGAGCGTATGGTGGATATTCGTTTTCTTTATATGATCTTAGCAGTATAGGGAAGTGGTCGCTACCGTAAGGGTTGTCGGTAACTTCCCATTCAAGTTCAGGCAGTACCGACGGGGAGACTATACTAAGATCTATTGACGAAAAGGATCGGTTTGCAAGAGAGTAATATGTAGGTTCTTTCTTATTGATAAGGCACGCTCCAGAAGAAAAAAGGAACTGTTCAACAAGGCGACCTCGCGCATCTATACGAGAGTCGCCCCACAGGGAGCTGTGCGCATTGAAATCGCCAAGAAGAGCATAAGGTTCTGGCAATTGATCGATCAAGGAGTGAAATTCATGTTTGTTCAGTTGGCAGTGCGGGGGTATGTAAAGGGAGCAAATGGTGATGAGTTTGTTTAGTAGGACAACTCGAACCGCCACTGCTTCAAGGGGCGTTTGTAGCTGTAGAGGTTGACACGCAATACTTCTATGAGAAAGAATCGCAACACCACCCGATGATGCGACGGCATCATCGCGATCTTTGCGAAACGTAACATACGTACGGAGAAAGTTTGTGTGTTTAGATTTTAAGTGTGTTTCCTGTAAACACAGCACTTTTGGATTATGTTTGTGGATGAGTTCTTGCAAATCATCAAGGTTTCTAAGGAGACCTCTGACGTTCCATTGTATGATTTGTGTATCCATATTTAATGTAAATTAGTGCTGTGTGTACGGAAACGGAAAGATGCCTTAGATTACAGAGCCCTTTCGAGGCCCTGTAATTGGTGTTTTGTTCTTTTTGAAGCGTTCGAGTGATTCTCGACGCTCCTTAGGCGCCTGGTGCGCCTTGAGGATAGGTGTGGTGTCCATTGCCTCTTGTGAGGCGCCGGACACGTGCTCTTGCGAGCGGGAAGTTTTCAGAGGGAGTCCCGCCTTGGAGGGCAAGACCCCTGCGCCCACCAGCCCGGAGGTCGATGGGACTCCCTGAGGGATTTGGCTGCGCTGGCCGTTGCCAGCGCTGGAAGGGGCCTCGGAGGTTGGGGCAGCCTCGGCTGCACCCACCTTCGGGGTGGATGGTCCCTTCTCCTCGGTTGACGGAGCAGCGCTAGCTGCAACCGCCGCGGGGGCAGATGGCGTGACTGCCGACTCACTGCTTGTGGGTCGGACAGCCGCCGGAGGCCGTTGTGACGCTGCCCCCTGACGCGCCACTTCGGCAAAGCTGGCCTTAGGAAGGTATGCAACCCGCCTGCGTGCCTCTTTGAATGATATGTTTTCTTTTACTTTTATGGTCACAATTTCTTTTTCTTTTTTCCAGGACGGGCAGGACCGCGAGTATGCGGCATGCTCGCCATCACAGTTGACACAATGTGGAGTGTTCTGGCATGTTTCGGAGGAATGTTCTTTGTCACTGCACTTGGCACAAGTCAGCCGGCCTCGACAGTTCTGTGAACTGTGACCGAACCTTTGGCACTTAAAGCATCTAAGGGGATTGGGAACGTATGGCCTAACACGAAGTTTGATATAACCGGCCTCGATGGACTCGGGAAGGACACTTGAGCCGAAGGTGAGTATCAGGTGTTTCGTTTTGATCTCTTTTCCATCTCGCCTCATCTTAATTCGCTTAACATTGATAACATTCTGGTCACTGAAGCCCTCCAAGAGTTCAGCCTCAGTGAGCTCCATCATGTCATCGTCAGAGACAACACCACGGGTGGTGTTCATCGTGCGGTGCGGGGTTATAATTATTTGGGTTTCCCCAAATGAAACAAGTGTTGACAATTTTTCATACTGTTTTTGATTGCGGAGCTCCAAGAGGAGATCTCCGCTTGCCATCCTCGACGCCTTATATCCAGGACCAAAGACTTCAGTCAATGACTTGGAAACGAGGAAGGGTGAGATTGTTCGTACTGGTTTATCTGGTTTTGCAGAATGAATCACGTGGAAACGTGGGAAGGATTCTTTTTGCCGTCCAAAAAACTGGAATACTTCATCGGTGCGCCCTCTTTTCTGAGGGCGATCAGGAAGTGCAGGGAAGGAAGTAGCCATAGAATAATGTAATTTTCGGGAATAACGCCAACCACCCACCATGGAGCCCTACAAGGGGACGCTACAGGGACTGTAAAAAACAGGTCCTGTAAGCGCCAGCTGTACGTTATCACTATAACCAAATATGAGATAACCTAGGTTGGCTATTCACACAAGGTTAACCCTTGCTGCCTGGAAAAATTGGAAGTGAGCGGAAGTTAGGAGAAGACAGGAAAGATGGAAAGTGAGGGAAAGACGAAGGTTGGAGGGAGAGCGAGAGACAGGAAAAGGCAACTACCGATTTCCCCCGGGTGGGTCAGTCCGGGGGTGCCGTCTACGTGAAGCAGAGGCCAAAGAGGTGTGTTGCCTCCGCCGGGGGGCCTTAAAGGTCCGAACACCCGGCATCGGCTCAACCTCCAGGATCCCCCTTTCCCCGGACACGGCTAAGCCGCGCACGGCTACACGCGGGAGGGTCCAACCCTCATGTGCTCGGGTACGTGGTGGCGCAACACACCAAACGCCTGCTTACGCAGACGCCCCTGCGGGGGGGATTTCCTTGTTGTCTCGTCTAATTATAATACGTTTTACATCAGTGACATTTTGTTCTTTCCATCCTTCCAGGAGTTCAGCTTCTGTCAAGTCTAGGAGGTCTGCCTCTGAGACGACTCCCCGTGAGCTATTCATTGTTCGATGTTGTGTAACAGAAATTGGTATGTTACCAAATGTCACAAGACTGCCAAGCTTCTCGTACTGATGTTTCTGAGGGATCTCAAGGAGAAGGTCCCCGCTAGCCATTTTCGTTACCTTATAACCTGGCCCTAAGGCTTCGGTTAAAGATTTTGCTATTGTGAATGGCGAAATGAATCTGGCTTGCTTTTCAGGATTTTCACTATGGACAACATTGTACTTTGGGTAGTTCTCTTTTATGCGGGTCAAACATGTGCTGAAGTCTTCGGTGCGTCCCCTCTTCTGAGGGTGACGACCAAGTAGGCGGGAAAATGCGGGTGTTCCCATAGTAATTTAGTATGTTTTCAGCAGCAATGGCGGCCACCCACCATGGAGCCCAACTTGGGGACGCTGCAGGACTTAACGGGTAAGGCTGCCGGCGCCAACCGTACACTGCCGCTATAACCTAATATATTATACCCAAGGGAGGGCACATACACAAGGTTAACCCTTGCCGCCGTGGAGAAAGGAAGTAAATGGAAGAGAGAAGAAGACAGGAAAGATAAAAAAGGGAGAGATAAAGACGAAGGTTTGAGGAAAGAGAGACAGGAAGAGGGGACTACCGATTTCCCCCGGGTGGGTCAGTCCGGGGGTGCCGTCTATGTGAAGCCGAGGCCGAAGAGGTGTGTTGCCTCCGCCGGGGGGCCTTAAAGGCCCAAACACCCAGCATCGGCTCAACCCCCAGGATCCCCTTTTCCCCAGACACGGCTAAGCCGCGCACGGCTACACACGGGAGGGTCCAACCCTCGTGTGCTCGGGTACGTGGTGTCGCAACACACCAAACGCCTGCTGACGCAGACGCCCCTGCGGGGACGACAATGCTAGATAAATAAAACATATGTAGTGGCCGACATTTACATGTATTTTTGGGGGTGACACTGAAGCCATGAAGTACATTAAAGTAATAACATTTCCGTGAGCTACGCCATGTCTTGGCTTTACTCCATGCTGGCTGAATATACTGCATAAACAATGTGCCCGTTGCAGTGTGAAACGAAATGGTCTTCTGAAGTTTCAATCTAGCTACCCAGCTGGCTACAGGGAGGGCGACAAAAATGCCGACAAAAATGTCGAAATGGCACATGTCTTGGTGCAAAACATACTGCTGTCTATATTGTTTACATTATTCCCTGTTATAACAGTGTGTTGTTGTTTTATATTTTGTGTTTCTAGTTGTTTTAAGAATAAAATTACAAAAGAAAAAAGAACTCGGAAAATAGATGCAGCAGGTCAGGTGCTTGTGCTGTTTTTTGTATTCTCCTTGAATTTTCGTTCCCATCACGAACCAAGTTGCCCAGCAACACTTGTTTAACGTATCTCTTCCACTATTTCTTAACCTTTTGTTGGTGTGACACACTCTGGTGAAAATACACAATGGAGATTTCAGTATTAATCAAAACAAATATTCTTTAAGATGCCTTGCATCCTCCTGATCAAGAGCAACCATTTCAATTTTTCAATAGCATTATGAGGTTTGCCTTTGCACGCCCATGTTGGAGAACTCACCTGACTTTACGGTTGAGCCGTGTGACGAGCCTGCTGTTGCTGCCTGAGCTGACGATGCAGTGCACGCAGATGAGTTGTACGCCAGGTAGGGGCCGCAGAGAACAGGTTGACTACCTGACGCCTCATCTGCTTTGCCCTCATGAGCAGCTCCCTGGGCGTTTCTTGCTGGCAGGTGTGATGCAGGACTTGCCTGTGATGAACACAGGCAAGCCCTGTTGCAACTGTCCTTGCTGCGGTGGCTGGTCGTCCTCAGCCTCCTCATCGCTGTCTTGCAGCTCCAGCTCCCCTGCCTTCAAAGCAATGCTGTGGAGAGCGGCGCAGGCTGCCACAATTATGGCTGCATCCTTGGGCTGATAAAGGAGGGTCCGGTACCTTTGAAGGCACCGGAAGCTTGCCTTCAAGACGCCAATACCCCTCTCCACAACGTTCCTCATGGAGGCATGGGCCCGGTTGTAGCGCCCCTGCGGAGTGTCAATGCCTGGATGGCCTGGCACAGGTGTCAGCAGTCACGGCTCAAGAGGGTAGCCCGAGTCTCCTGCATGTTGGAAACATAACTGTGTAATATACTTCACTGACTGCCACATATCTGCAGCACTCACCAAGCACGCATTCTCCACGTCGGAGGTTACTTGTGAGGCGGCCTAACAGTGGTGAGTGCCTCCATACGTAGGAGTCGTGGCAGGATCTGGGGAAACGGGGATCGCTGTCCACGATGCGCATGTGGGTATCACACACCTGGAGGGCAGAAGAAACGGCCGGAAAATGGTTCAGCGTAATCAATTTGAGCTGGAATATTTTCGTATTTCACGTCATGCTGACAGATAAATAGTCTGAATGAAATGTGTTTCCACCAATATGATTTCGTCATTCTTTCCCAGACACAGCTGCATTCTTTCTCACGCTAGTAAAAAGCAATCTCCGAAATAGTTTTCTTTAATTATTGCAAGAAATGTGCAAAAAGCTACATTCACGAGAGATTTGTGAATTAACGCTCGTCTAGCCACCTTGGTCGTTCAATGCGTACTGCGTACTCGTATACCGGTACCGTAAGGGCACTATCGATTGCGATCGATTTGATTCGGTTCGAAATTATGAACCGCGATTACCTCCATCCCGCAGCTTAAGCAAATGAGTCAATATGGACCGAGAAATTCAATTCCAAACGGGCTCGATCGCGATCGATATTTCTTTACGTGGTACCCGTATTGTACACACTACGACGACATTACATGAAACCGGTAACCTATATAAAAGATGAAAGCGTGCAACAAATGGCAGATCGTGAGTCAGGCACGTACCCAGGGGGGGGGGGGGGGGGGGGGGGCCGTGGGGGCCCGGGCCCCCCCCGAAATCAAGTGGCATACCCCCCCCTCCCCACCCATGCCACCACTCCTCACACATTCCTAAGGCGCCGCCAGATCAATGTTGAGACTTGGCAGCTCTTCATCGGTCAGCATATTATGCTGCCTTTTTCACTTCTTTTAGATGGCGGTAGTTATCGGCATCTCTTGTAATGTGAAGGACAGTTTTCTCATAGATTCAGCACCCGCGCGATTAACTCGAGATGCGTTTAGTTGTCACCATCTATTCAACCGTCACGCGCATAGCTGTTGCTTTGTTAGTTCAACCGTCTTTGTATAGGCTGATCCGACCAGGAGAGGGATGCGGCTGTTACTCAGCTGGTCTGTACTCTCATGGAACGAGTTGCAGCCGGAGAAAACGCCAATTGCGTTTAACTTTTCCCTTTGCTTCATTATTTCCTTGAGTTACGGCTCGCCGCGACGCTGGCACATGCCCGGAACCATATACACGTGATATGGGTTAGATAAGGTGGGAAATAAAATAACGTGAAAGAGCCTACATCATGAAACCCTGCAATGACGCTTAAGCCCATAAGCAAGATGACTGTCGCCCGTTACCTCGTCTGTTTTTCCCTAATTGTATAGCACTTCTCGTGCAAAATTGGCAACTGGAAATAAAAATCGCAAGGAGTTGAGAAATTAAGCGATCTACTAAGGGAGAGAGCCAAGGCAACAACCAAACTGCAAGCAAAAGCGAATAATAAAAAAGTTAACCGTTGTTTATGAAAATATTTATGGATCAGCATCTTTTTATTTAAAAAGGAAGTAGAGAAAACGCCGCCGGAAGTGGAGAACAATCACTTGTTTTGAATGATGCTTCTACAGTTATCGGTCGAACCGCCTCACGTAGGCACTTCTCTGCTCTGCTTATGTAGGTGTTTTTCTAACTTTTCGCGGTGAGCACAGTACGTCTAGAATCGCAGAGTCCTGCGCTCTACGCGGTTGTATGGCACTGGCGGCCGCACAGCGTTACGCAATTCGCGGAACTGTCAAAACTGATCAACAAGGCGAAAATAACTGATATTCGAAACTATAACATGAGAAAGACTGAAGAAGCCGTAAAAAATGAACGCAGCCTGAAATCAGTAAAAAAGAAACCTGGCATAGGACAAACCGTGATGTATGCACTAAAAGATAAGAAGGATAATATCATCAGCAATCTCGAAGATATAGTAAAAGCAGCGGAAAAATTCTAAGCTTACCTGTATACAGTACCCAGAGGAGTCACGATACCTCACTTAGAAACAGTAATGAACAGGATACAGAAACTCTCCTATAACTAGCGATGAGGTCAGAAGGGCCCTGCAAAACATGAAACGATGAAGAGCGGGAGGAGAAGGTGGAATAACAGTCGATTTAATCAAAGATGGAGGAGACATAATGCTAGGAAAACTGGCGGCTCTTTATACGAAGTGTCTGTCCACTGAAAGGGTCCCAGAAAACTGGAAGAATGCAGACATTATACTAATCCACAAAAAAGGAGACGTTAACGAATTGAAAAATTATAGAACCATTAGCTTGCTCCCAGTATTATATAACGAAATGTTACGTGTGGAAAGACACAGACGAGAGATGCTATTTACACGCTATTTACACTGGAGCCAGACAGCCCGTCTGACACTCGCTCGTGCCGAGGGCACCGACCAACGTCTTCGTCGTTCTCGCGGCGGCTCGTCTCTCGCGGAATCATATCGCAATAATATTTACCAAAATAATCTCCAATAGAGTAAGGGCAACACAGGATTTTGTCAGCCAAGGGAACAGGCTGGCTTCAGGAAGAGATACTTTACAATGGATCACATTCATGTCCTCAGTCAGGTTATCGCGAAATCTGCAGAGTACAATAAGCCTCTCCACGTGGCTTATATAGATTACGAAAATGCATTTGATTCAGTAGAGATACCAGCACTCATAGAGGCACTACGTAATGAAGGAGTACAGAACGCTTACGTAAAAAGCTTGGAAAATATTGCTACATGCGTGTGGTATTTGTTTGTTTGTACGAGGCGCGTGGGCGCCATCACTCCAGAAAAGAGGAAGAACAAACTGGGCTCGCGCTGTGAATCTAACCGGTCAGCGTTGCAGCCGTTGTTGTAAATATAATCTGTAAATAGTTTCTCGTCTTACTGACTCGTCCTTCACGTAAGAATATGTACAGAGGTTCTACAGCTACCTTAATTCCACACAAGAAAAGCAGGGAGACACCTATAGAGAAAGGGGTCAGACAGGGAGACACAATTTCTCCAAAGCTCTTCATTGCGTGCTTAGAAGAATTCAAGCTATTAAACTGGGAAGGCTTAGGAGTAAAAATCGACGGCAAATATCTCAGCAACCTTCGGTGTGCCGATGACATTGTTCTATTCAACAACAATGCAGACGAGTTAAAACAAATGATTGGAAACCTTAACAGAGAGAGTGTAAGAGTGGGGTTGAATATTAATATGCAGAAGATGAAGATAATGATAAATAGCCGGACAAAGGAACAAGAGATCAGGATCGCCAGTTGGCCACTAGAGACTGTGAAGGAGTACATTTACCTAGGTCAATCACAGAGAACCCTGATCATGAGAAGGATATTCGCAGAAGAATAAAAATAGGTTGGATCGCATACGGCAGACATTGGCAGCTCCGGACTGGAAGCTTACCATTATTATTGAAAAGTAACGTGTGCAATGAGTGCATTTTGCCAGTGCTGACATATGGGGCAGAGCCTTGGGAGTAAGTTAAGGACCGCGCAAAGAGCGATCGAACGAAGATTGCTAGGCATAACGTTAAGAGAGAGAAAGAGAGCGGTTTGGATCAAAGAGCGAACGGGTATAGACGATATTCTAATTGACATCAAGAGGAAAAAATGTAGCTGGGCAGGTCATGTAATGCGCCGGTTAGATAACCGTTGGACCATTAGGGTTACAGAATGGGTACGAAGAGAAGGGAAACGCAGTCGAGGACGACAAGACACAAGGTGGAACGATGAAATTAGGAAATTCGCGGGCGCTAGTTGGAATCGGTTGGCGCAGGACAGGGGTAATTGGAGATCGCAGGGAGAGGCCTTCGTCCTGCAGTGGACATAAAACAGGCTGCTGCTGATGATGATAATGATGATGATGATGATGGAGGTGGTGGGCCCCCTCCGAAAAAAAAATCCTGGGTACGTGCCTGTCGCGAGTACTTCCGATGATAGTATTCAATGCGTAGAACCCTTTTCTTGACATGAAGCCCGCAGTCGCGCCCGGACTGAGTCCTTCAGGCTGTTTGATAGCTATGAGCGTCCCGTCGACACAGGCCACTACACCGGGAATGCGGCCGCGATCCGCAAAGGCCGCCTTTGCACTAGCCTTGCCGGCCGTGGTCAACGGGAAGCTCACCCAACCCTCTTGCCGGCCCACCACGGTTATTGCTTCCGCAACTGCGTGAATGCTCTCGCTCACGGAAGCCTGCCCCACGGATACGAATTCTTCGCTGCCGATGGATCTTTGGAAGCTCCCCGTCGCGAAGAAACGGAGAGCACAATGCACCTTGTTTTGCGTCGTGATGATGCCACCGGTCCGAAGGCCACCGATGGCTTCTTCCAATTGCTCGCAGAGCCACCGCACAGTGCTCTTCGAGAGCCTGAAGTGCTCGCGGAACTCTTCCTCGGTAAGCTCGTCAAATGCGCCCCGAAAGATGCGTCGCCGAGGCTGCCCGAGAGACTCCAAGAGCGCGACAATAGGAGCGGCCATCGTGACTCGTGAGCGCCAAACCGCCGAACAAGGAACGCGATTCTCTGAGTACAACGTGAAACGGCGAGCATTCTCGACAAATGCGCTCAGATCAATCAACATTAAAAAAAGAACACCGTTTATATTTATCGCAGCGCAGGCACAACATTTAATTTCACTGTGATCACAGTTGCTTTCAATAATTAACATCGCTAATGTTCTACGATGGCGGATCGCGTTTTAATCTCGAATAACTGGACCCCCGCCAGGGCCAGCCATGTTCGGCGAGCGACGACATTACGAGCAGACGACAGGCGTCTGCTACTAGCGCTGCTATGGCAACGGCCACTCATTCTTCGAATGCGGCCTCAAACATTTCGACCAATGAACGAGCGGTGACGGCCATTTTGGAATAAAAACAGAACGGAATAGTTTTAAGTTATACCGACCCAGCTTTCAGAGTACGCTTGCTTCCTCCATCGGTGCTTCAGTGTAAGGAGGCCTCACGTAAGGTTAGGAAGCGGTCTAAGGAGCGTTTCACTGTTTGGGCCTGAAGATTTTGGTGAACTTTATTCAATCATCTGCGCTTTGTACGCATCTCATCAACATCTGTTATGCTGCGCACTTGGCGACAGAGGCATCGAGGCTAGTATGCTTGTCGACCGTACAGCCACAACTACAAAACCAAGTAATTCTTCCATTACTCTACCTGTGATAGATATAATTTCCATGCTCCTGTCTACGATAAATTTGGCGAGACGTTTACGGTCCTTCACGTCTTGTTGCCCGATTGCAAAAACCAGCGTCGTCCACTACACTCCAGTGTGAAACCAGCGCGTTTTTTTTTTACTCTGGATCGCACTGGGGAGGCTGGCGCTTGCTGGGAGTCACTGGGGACACCTGTGAGAACACTGGATAAGAGCTGGGTCACACTGGACGAGACGCTGGTTTCACTGCCGTGACGCTGGGGCGCACTGGCTTGTGCTGTACACGCGCTGGTTCTCGATGCAGTTCCCTGGGTCACACTGGAATCTGCGCTGGTGCTGCACTGGTCCGACCAAGCAAGGTACTACCATTCATAGCTAGATACTAATATTTTGTTCTAAATAAGGCTATATATTCGGGTCATAAATGTCTATCTCGTGTCGCAGCTTGAAATAAAAGTGCGTGATTACGCACCTTTCATGGTTTAAGCGCTGTTTATGCATACGTATTTGACACTGAAAATCACTTCCGTTTTTTGCATTTGCCTTTTTCACTGAGCGGATAGCTATATTCTTGACGAAATCACGCAAATGCAGATGACGCCTCGTTTTTGAGTAGTTTGTACGCTACCAATGGCTGCGAGCTGTCGCAGTGGTCACAATGTTGTGGAGAGTCGACATGGAATACAGAAGTCGTTCAGACACGTTGGAACAGACTCCGAGGAAGCCTGCCGCTGATTGACATTATCGCACCGATAAGAAAGCCGAGACAATTCGAGCGCTTCCACATTCCCTAGTGTACTAAAAGTAATAGATAATAGTTGTGAGGCTGAAATACATTTTAGCGATCGCCCTGTACCCGCGCAAAGATCGTTAGCTTCCACCGAAGCATAGGCCTAGCGTACCCGCCGAGCCGCTATCGCTATCCGCCCGTCTGGGCTCGGGAATGAACTAGTCTAACAAGGGCAAACCGTTCTATATCAGCTTTCGCATCGATGTTCTTCAATGTTTTTTTTTTTTTTTTCGTGTCTACAGTATCACCACAAGAAGCGATGAGCGCCGATGTGACGCGTTATAACCATACATCCTTTTGCTGCCGCCGAAGGCTGCCAGCGCCTACGCTTCTCTAATGACGATATGTGACTAGAAACACGTGTCAACTGAAACGGATCGTTGAAGGAAGAAAATGTCGCATATCGCTTGCGCGAAGAACAAGAAACGGCAATAAAATCGGGAGTAACAGCTCATACAGCGTGCCGGGTGGACGGTTCGTTTAGGCCGTTTTTCGAAGGTTTAGGTGTTCTTCGAATTTTCCAATCGGAAAAGAAAATCATTGTTGAGCCACTTCCAAGCGTACTATTGAATACAAAAAACAAAATTTTCGGTGTGATACATGCGTAAGTTTTAGTTGCGTCACGATTGTGATGTCAGTGCGAGATGCGTCTTGGAAACTAACACTGTGCCTAGATCTTGATACAGAAAATTATTCACACTGTCCTCTGCTGGCTTGGCTTAGTGGTAGATTCCTTTGTCGGTTCTCGTGCGCGTCGGACACTGGGATCATGTGCTCTATCAAAGCGGTGTCAGCGGCCGCAGCCCGTGGTTCTACTGGTCCTGCTGAGCACTACAGGGTAAATCTGCTCCAACTGCCAACTGGAAACGCTTCCGTGAACACTGGTTTTCTGCATTAATGTGTCTAACAGGCTATACCGAATCAACGTGTTCGAAAAAGAAATTGAGCGCCTGCAAGTAGTCAAGGATGCTGCGTCGATAGGTGCCTGCCAGGTGAATCATGTCTGGGCGCTAGCGACACATTTAATGGCCGCAAAGCAAGTGCTCGTAGAAGCAAAGGAACTGCGCATCAAAGGTAGATGTCTTGTCATGGATCCCAACGACAGTCAGGTGAGAGCCGAACTTCATTGGCTTCCTTACAATATCAGTGACGACGCCGTACGAAAAGCATTGGAACCATATGGGAAAATTGAGGAAATAGATAGGGAAACGTGGCTGACAGGCAAATTTAAAGGGGCCCAAACCTCATCTAGGTCGGTGATTTTGAGACTAAAACGTGGATTTACTGTCGAAACGATCCTGCATAATATTTCTATGCAGGGAAGCAACACTTATAATTGTGCCTAGAAGACCACGCCTGTCTCAGATGCAAGAGGTCGGTCCATGTAATAAATGATTGTCGTATCCCGCGGTGTTCTGCATGCCGCAAATTTGGACATAAAACTGACGACCGCAAGAAAACTTGCGCTGCCATGACACGGGAAGATGGCGAGAACGACGACACAGATGCGCTCATGGACGAGGATGAAAATGCAGAAATATCGCAGCCTCGTGAAATTTTTGCTCGTAGGTGCCTGAACCTGAAAGACTAGCCAAGCAAAAAGAAACTGACAATGCCAACTCTCAAGTAAAGGCTGCGGCAGTTTCGCCTGCTGTCTCTGCAATAAAGGATAAAACCTCGGGGGAGCCGGAAGAATGCAGTGTAGTGTTTCACGCTCTGTGCCCTTCAGTGCCGGTAGAGTCGCCGACGGTATCAAGTATTCTACCCAGCAGAACTACAACGCCCAGAGAGGCCCGTGGCGTCGGACGATGCGGTATCTGTGGTGGAAGCAGACGTTGTGGACCTATGAGACCTAGATGCCAGTGGCGTCTCAAACCCTCAATTTTCCGAAGGAAACGGGCGGGCATGCCGGAGGCGTACTATTCTTGTAGTCTGATCCGGAGGAAGCAAGCAATAGGGCTACAAGGTTGTTTGGGCTTTGTTCAGACAAGGATGAAGGCACGTCAGGGAGCACCGAAGAGATGAGAAGCACGGTGCCAAAAGCAAAATCGAAAGCGGCCATGACGATGAACCGTGTTAACACGGCTCCTCGGATACCGTCCGTGGAGAAACGTCACAAGCGTTCCTTGTGACCTGTGAAGATCACGCCTCAAAGGTATGCATGGCCACGAGAAGAAAAAAGAAAAAGAAACGACGGGGAGAGTGGCGCACTATTCAAGAGGCAGTGAGAACATTCCAGTGGGTCGCTGGCACTGATGATGGGGTCCATTTCGCTGTACAACCAACGAATTATTTGTTTCGAGAAACAAAAACGACGCCGGAATTCACTTTCTGCCATTTCTTCAAACGCGTTTTGCACCGCCACCCGCTCTCCTCCTTCCTCTAGAAACGCCAGCGCAACAACCTAAGTTCCCAACGCAAGCGCAATTTTATCGAATTAAACTATGGATTGGATTCAAACGTGCCATGCCGCAGCCGCCTGTTGGATCCAATCCAATCCACCAGATGCGCCATGCGAAGCCGTATGATCGCTCCAAACTTCCCAGCTCCCGTCGGGTTCGGCGCCTAGCAGACGAAATGCTCGGTGGGAGGATGATTGACAGGAGCGTGTCGTCATTTTGACGTCACCAAAAACGTGGCCGCGCCCCGCGGCTGGCGACGTCGGCGCGGAGCAGGCCACTCGCGCGCGCCGGTAACCGAACGAACGCGCCGAACAACCTCCGATCGCACCCCTGTTGGCACATCTTGGTTATGATGTAATGATGAATCAATCTTCTGATACATGTGCCAAGATGCTGCAGTCTTGACCAAACTTGAGTAGTAATGGAATATTTACTCACCTGCACTGTAAGAAATGTGGCCGTTAGCTAACCCACTGAAGGGAAAATTTGTGCACATGTCTAAAAAGGTACGCACTAACTTCAAGTGGTTTATAGCAGGACTAGATGAGAATGTGTGAACTTATAAGTAATGATAAGTTCACGTCAGTACTACGTCAGTACCTATAAGAATTATTCTGGTAAATCAGTTCTGCGGAAGCCTGCAAGATGGAGGAAAGAACATAAATATTTCCCTCTGAAAAATTGTTCTGCATGCGATGAAATAGTATGATTGCAAAAGTAAATGTCACCTTTTTTTTTGCAGGAACTTGTGAAGCATGCAAAGTAAACACATAAAATCCACACAAACGAAGTATTGTTAACTGCTAATTAGAAGGGATAGAATGCCAACGTCTCTGCCTTTAGCTTGAAATGTTGTTGCTGCGCTGTGATAATACATGTTCTTCTATATACAATTAGAATTCGTGCTGGACCAAGTTATGCTTCATATTTGTTGTGGGTAATATGCTATGTGCTTTAAGCATGCACAGAGGACAGACCTCTCGTTTACGAAGGAGAGACATCTCGACGAGGCTTTCCGCTAAGATCATCCTGCAGCACTGGCTGTTGAGCCTCAGGCCAGCACCAGCGCTCCCCCCCCCCCCCCCTTATTCACATTGAGAAAGAACAAGATACAAGTGAAACCTGCAGTCAAGGTGTGTTAAGAACAAAGGTTGATCTGTATTTTTAATTCATGGGAACACCCATAATAATTACTTTCTACTTCAGCCATACCTGCCGACATCCTTACAACTGACATTGGTGTACAAGTCAAGACTCTTGACGCAGTCCGGAGCCGGCCACTACGCATTGCTGCGATCCGAGATGAAAAAGCCATCAATGTTCTTACTGGGCTGCGTCGACGTACGTCACAGCAGACTTGGTCCCGTACGTCTTGTGTAGGGACTGGCCCCTCGCTCTACTTCTGCCGTCGTGCTCCCGACCGAGTGTGTTTTTGGGCAACAGTTTGATGACGATCATGCCCCTTATTTGGTGGGGTGGTGGCGGGGTCACTGCCCGTTGGGGACGCTCTAAGGCCCGTTCGATCGAGGATCCAGCGGCCGGTTTCGCTACCTTTGAGGTGGTGGACCTGTGATGTGCAGTGTGCTTCAATGAGTTCATCGATGGTGTTCTGAACTCCCAATTGAAGACGTTTCTCTGTGGATATGTGTCTTGATTGATTGATTGATTGATTGATTAGTAGTGTTTATTGGCGCAAGGGCCAGATGTGGCCAAAGAGCGCCATGTCGATGATCAGTGCTTCTCAATGATATGCGAGTGTTAATTGCGAGGAGTAATAAAACACGGCTGTATAGTGGCCTAAAATATTCACTAAGAAGTGCAAAATATGCATGAGGTGCAATGAAGATGAAAAAGCACTTAAAATTTATTCGCTTTAAAGTGCGTAAAATAAGAGTATCTACATATTAAAAATGACAGGTATTGATCGTTTCTCCGATGACAGATGTTTCACGGGATAGGGATGATCAGTAATATATTTAGAATCTGTAGCACTAGTGCCTCAGCAAGGCCTTGAAAGCAAGGGCTGGGAGACACGTGCTCTAGAAAATCGTTTCATTGCAGCTACGACCTCCAGGTGGAGGCCGTGCTACAAGTAGCCTGGCCAAATCACTTGTAAGGTGTCCGTTTCAGTTAGAAAGTTTAATACTGATTGAAAAGTAAAAAGGGGTTCATTGCTGAGAAAGAATGCTGGGTGTAATGGTGAGTGTTGGAGATAAGCAGAGGGAAAGTACTTTTTTCTTTCTGCCTCTATTTCTGTGCATTCGATAAGAACATGGATAACTGTAAGCCTCTTGCCACATTTGGTACATGTCGGAGGTTCGCTTCCCGTCAAAAGGTAGGAGTGAGTGGCGTAAGTATGTCCTATTCTTAACCTACAAAGAAGCACTTCCTTATGTCTTGCTGTTCTTTCAAATATCCAGTTCCCTAATTTTGGTTTGATAACGTGTAGCTTATTCTCTACTGCATTATCCCATTGGTCCTGCCAGTGCTTCCTCAGTTTGTGGCGTAAGAATCGCTTAAGTTCTGTTGCTGCTATGGGTTTATTCGCATCCGTTTCATTAAAGACGACTGGCGTTGCACTTTCGTCAGCAGCTACATTACCTTTTATACCCCTATGGCCAGGTACCCAACATAGGACTATGTTTTGGTTGTATGTTAAGGCTAAGCATAGTTCTGTGTATTGTTTATTAAAAATAGGGTTCTTATGTTTTCGAAAACTCATTAAGGCCCTTACTACGCTTAATGAATCTGTGAAAATGATGGCCTTATTGACATTTCTTTGTCTGATATGTTTTACAGCTGAGAGCATCGCGTACGCCTCAGCCGTGAAAATACTTGTGCTAGGATTTAGAGAACCCGAGGTGGAAAAAAATGGCCCAAGAGCTGCATACGCGACACCAGCAGATGATCTGGAAGCATCTGTATAATATTCGGCACAGCAGTACTTCGCTTGGAGTTCGTGTAAGTGTGATCGTATGTGTGCCTCTGGTGCATGTTTTGTTATTTCGACAAACGAGATATCGCACTCCATGGTCTGCCATTCCCAAGGCGGTGGAACGCGAGTGGGAGGCATTAGGATATTTTCTGGGAGATGGATGTCTGTTTCTTCTGAAATTGCTTCCAAGCGTAGGCTCAAAGGGGTTCTAATGCGTGGGCGGTTACTGTAAAGTGTGGCAGCGCGCAGGTCGCTAACGATGGAATGGCATGGATGTTCGGTGTCTGATTTTGCCTTTGTGTAGTATGAAAAACTTAAGAAAATCCTGCGCAGATGTAAGGACCATTCATTGGACTCGACGTACAGACTTTCAATAGGGCTCGTTCTAAAGGCGCCTGTTGCCAGTCGTATACCGAGGTTGTGAACTGGGTCTAGAATCTTTAGCGCACTCTCAGTTGCGGAGTGATACACCACGGCTCCGTAGTCGAGGCGTGATTGTACGAGACTCTTATACAGAAGTTGTTCTAGAGAGCAGCTTGAGGAGGTTCATGGTCTTCAGGCACTTTTCTTTAAGATATTTTAGGTGTGGAATGAAGTTGAGTTTTCTGTCGAGGATAACACCTAAGAATTTGTATTCAAGGCTGACAGTTAGTCTTTCTCCCTTAAGGTTAATATCTGGTTCTGGAAGTACACCTCTCTTGTTTGAGAACAGGACACATGTGCTTTTTTGGGGGTTCAATCTAAAACCATTCTCATCCGCCCACTTTGAGAATCTATTCAAGCCAAGCTGTAGCTGTCTCTCGCAAATGCTGAGGTTACACGACCTGAACCCTATCTGAACATCGTCCACATAGACTGAGTAAAAGAGCGCGCGAGGTAATATGGTGTGTAGGGAGTTCATTTTAACAATAAATAGCGTACAGCTCAGTACTC
Organism: Dermacentor andersoni; assembly: GCF_023375885.2. Taxonomy (NCBI): domain Eukaryota; kingdom Metazoa; phylum Arthropoda; class Arachnida; order Ixodida; family Ixodidae; genus Dermacentor; species Dermacentor andersoni. Next base: position 138,192,801 of record NC_092815.1, read on the forward strand.
CACCCTGCGGTACACCTGTCTCCTGTACGAATGGTCGAGATTGCACGTTGCCAACTCTTACACGAAATGTCCTGTCAGAGAGATAGCTTTCAGTTATTCTCAGCAAGTTGCCGCGAATACCCATTGCAGAAAGATCACGAAGGATCCCGAAGCGCCACGTAGTATCATACGCCTTCTCCATTTCAAGAAATACGGATAATACAAGCTGTTTGTGGACAAAGGCATCCCTGATGTACATTTCCATGCGCACAAGCTGATCTGTCGTCGATCTGCCTTCTCTGAAACCACATTGATATGGGTCTAATTTCTTGTTTATTTCTAGATAGTGGACCAGGCGACTGTTTACTATCTTCTCAAAAACTTTGCATAAGCAGCTCGTCAATGCTATAGGCCTATAACTATTTGCCAAAGTAGGGTCCTTACCCTGTTTCAAAATAGGAATTATGATGGCCTCTTTCCAAGCAGAGGGAATGTGGCCGGAAGACCATATAGAATTGTAGAGACAAAGAAGGGTTTTTTGTGATTCAGACGGCAGGTGTTTTAGCATTTCATATAGGATGCGGTCAGAACCTGGGGCAGATTTGTTGCAGCTATTTAGTGCTGCCTGAAGTTCCGCCATGGAAAAAGGTCTATTGTATGCCTCGCATTTTGTGCTTTTCCGTTCTAATGGTTGTCTTTCTATTTGCCTTTTGTATCTTGGGAATATTTCAGAGTAGTGCGACGAGCTGGAGATCTGTTCGAAATGTGCGCCAAGAAAGTTCGCCTGATCTTCCATGCTGTCGCCTTGAGTATTTACCAGAGGCAGCGAGTAAGGCTGTCGACCGTTTATTCTCTTCACTCTATTCCAAACCTTTGTTTCATCAGTGTATGAGTTAATGCCCGAAATATACTTTCTCCAACTCTCTCTTCTAGCTTGTCGCCGCGTTCTCCGACCCTGGGATTTGACCTGTTTGAAATTGACTAGATTTTCTGCCGTCGGAGAATCCCGAAGTAAAGCCCACGCCTTGTTCTGCTTCTTACGCGCTATTCGACAGACATCGTTCCACCACGGAAGACGGCGTTTTGTGGACCATCCCCTTGTTACAGGGATACATTTGGAGGAGGCGTCAAGGAGAAAAGCCGTAAAATATTTAACCGCAGCTTCTATGCTTAAAGCACACATGTCGTCCCAGGATAAAGAAGCAAGTTTCTGAAATTTTTCCCAGTCAGCTGAGTCAGTTCTCCAGCGAGGTAATTGTGGAAGGTATTCATTAGCTATTGGTGTGCTTAGAACTACATGGAAATGATCACTCCCGTATGGGTTTTTAATAACTTTCCATTTAAAGTAAGGTAGAAGGGTAGGAGATGCAATGCTAAGATCTATTGAGGAGTATGTTTTGTTTGCTATGTTATAATACGTGGGCTCCTTCTCATTCAAAAGACATGCGCCTGAAGAAAAAAGGAACTGTTCAATCAAGCGACCTCTCGCGTCACAGCGCGAGTCGCCCCATAGGTTGCTGTGCGCATTTAAATCTCCAAGCACAAGATATGGCTCAGGCAGCTGATCTATTAATGTTTGGAATTCTTGTTTGTGAAGCTGAAAATGCGGCGGTATATACAGGGAACAGATGGTTATCAGTTTACTTAAAAGTACAGCTCGAATGGCTACTGCCTCAAGGGGCGTTTGTAGCTGTAAGTGTTGACAGGCTATAGATTTGTCTGCTATGATGGCTACACCGCCTGATGATGCGAGAGCATCATCGCGATCCTTCCGAAAAATAACATAGTGACGAAGGAAGTGTTTATGTTTAGATTTCAAGTGAGTCTCTTGGACACACAGCACTTTTGGAGTTAGTTCGTTAAGGATTTCTTGGATATCATCGAGGTTGCAAAGCAGGCCTCTGATATTCCACTGAATAATTAGTGTATCCATATTAAAATAAATGTTGTGCTATGTGTCGAAGAGAATGTACATCGTTTAGGTTACAGAGCCCTTTTGGGGTCCTGTAATTGGAATTTTGTCTTTCCTGGAGCGGTCGAGAAAATCGCGCCGCTCCTTAGGCGTCAGCTGCGCCTTCTGACTGGGTGTTGTGTCCATGGCCTCTTGAGAGGCACTGGACACGTGCTCTTGCGAGCGGTGTGTTTTCCGTGGAGGCCTTGTCTCGGAAGACAAGGCCTTGGAGCCCACCGTGCTGGTGGTTGATGGGCTTGTGTTGACCTCTGAGCTGTGCTGACTGGTGCCAGCACTAGCAGGGGCCTCCGTTGGGGTCAAATTGGGGAGAGGTAGGGCAGCCTTCGCTGCTCCCACCGTGGGGGCGGGTGGCGTTGCCACACGCTCGCTATGCGTCGCGCTGGCGTCCGCCAAGTGCCGTTGTGGTACTGCCCCCCGACGTACCACTTCGGCGAAAGATGTGCTCTGTGCAAATGTTGGTGCAATGCGCTGTCGTGCTTCTCTGAAAGTTATGTTTTCTTTTACCTTTATCGTAATTATTTCTTTTTCTTTTTTCCAGACCGCGCATGATCGAGAATATGCAGGGTGGCCACCGTTACAATTGCTACAATGGGGCTCAGCCTTACAGTCATCTGCGGAGTGATCATTGACGCCGCATTTTGCACATGTTAGCCGCCCTCGGCAGCTCTGGGAAGCGTGGCCAAACCTCTGGCATTTAAAACAGCGTCGTGGGTTGGGGATATACGGTCGTACTCTGATTTTGATGTATCCAGTTTCTATTGTCTCTGGTAACGTGCTAGAGCCAAAGGTAACTATGAGGTGTTTAGTTGGCAGCTCCTTATTGTCCCGTCTGATCTTTATTCTTTGTACGTTTATTACATTTTCATCCTTCCATCCTTCCAGGAGTTCTTCTTCGGTCAAATCCATCAAGTCAATGTCAGAAATTACGCCTTTGGCCGTATTCATGGTTCGGTGTGCTGTTACACTGACCTGGATGTCTCCAAGTTGTACAAGGTTCGTTAGCTTGTCGTGTTGTGCTTTGTCTTTCAATTCGAGTAACAAGTCGCCACTGGCCAGCTTGGTGATTTTATAGCCGCCTCCAATGGTCTCTGTGAGATACTTCGCCACAATGAATGGTGAAATCGTTCTTGCCTTCTTGTCAGGTTTTTCACTGTGTACAACGTGAAATTTCGGGAAAGTCTGAGTGGGTTTCAGAGAAAACTGAAATGTAGCATCGGTGCGCCCCCTTTTAGAGGGACGATCGGTTGAAAAAGGGTTGGAAGTTCCCATGAAATATGTTTAGTATTCAGCGACGATGTCAGTCACCCACCACCGAGCCCAACAAGGGGACAAGGCTGGGTATGTGGTGAAACAAGCCCTGCCATGCCAACTGTACGTCGTCGCTATAACCACATATGTTATAACCAAGGTAGGTCATACCACACCAGGTTAACCCTCGCCGCCAGGAATGTTGGAAGTTATCAGAAGAAAAAGAAGACAGGAAAGACTAAAAGGGAGAGGGAAAGACGAAGATGTGCGAAGAGAGAGACAGGAAAAGGCGACTGCCGATTTCCTCCAGGTGGGTCAGCCTGGAGGTGCCGTCTATGTGAAGCCGAGGCCAAACGGGTGTGTTGCCGCCGCCGAGGGGCCGTAAAGGTCCAAACACCCGGCATTGGCTCAACCCCCAGGATCCCCTTTTCCCCGGACACGGCTAAGCCGCGCACGGCTACACGCGGGAGGGTCCAACCCTCGTGTGCTCGGGTACGTGGTGTCGCAACACACCAAACGCCTGCTGACGCAGACGCCCCTGCGGGGGATGTGTGTCTTGGTAACCCGATGGCTACCTTGTATGCGTGTCGCATAATGCAGTCGAGGCGAGCTCGTTGTGTCGTCTGTAACTGTAGGTATCGTAGTGCATAGGTGAGACGGCTGACGACAAAGGCCTGGATAGTTGGAGCAGGCCCTCCTCCTTCGCGCCTTGCTTACGCGAGCTCACTCTTCGTAGCAGTGTCGTGGTCTGGTTCACCATCATGTGGAGCCTGCCAATGGTGATGCCGTTCCGTCGGTTCTGCTGTAGTATCATGCCGAGTACTCGCATGTGTTCGACGTGGGTGACTGGCTGCCGGTTTACGCGTATCTTGATGGGAGTGAGTTATGTTTGCTTTGGTTGGGTTGCCGGATCAGGAGGACACAAGGTGTCGAAGTGGGCAACGAAAATGACTTTAGGTTAAATCCCGGCAAAAGCACATACATCCTTTTGTCAAGAAAAAGAGGCGTGATTCCAGAATCCGAAATTGTGCTATATGGACACCACAGAAATGTCAAGACAGAACGCAAATTTTTAGGCATAATTTTCGATGCAAAACTGATATTCATACCGCGAGAAAATATTCATATTAAGAGAAAATGCCTAAACACGATGAACATTGAGAAATATTGTCGCACACAACATGGGGCAGTGATTGGAAGTGTCTAACAAACCTCTACAAGAGCCTCATACTTGCACGATTAGATTACGCCACCGTAGTGTGCCAGTCTGCTACTCCAAGCGCAATCAAAATACTTGATCCCGTGCGCCACCTAGGCATCTGCAAGTGAGCTTTAATTCTTGCTCTTTATCAACATGTGAGCGTCAAGTTCAATCTAGTGTAAATAGATTATCGAGATGTGCAAATGAGAATGGTTTCTGCTTTGATACAGAAAAAACAACATCCGTACCATTTACAAGAAAGAAAAGCCTGCACCCTGATCCATCCATTGAACTAAATGGACGCAAAGTGATGGTCTAAAGCGAACATAAGTTTCTTGGCGTCATTTTCGATAGCAAACTTACACTTCTTTCACCCATCACGAATTTAAAACTAAAATGACTGAAATCGACGAACGTCATAAAAACCCTTTCTGATTACTCCTGGGTAACCGACACGCAATGTCTACTACCACTCTTCAACAGCCTTGTGAAGTCTCAAATGGACTATGGCAGCATAGTATTTCAGTCAGCGCCTAAAACAACCTTACAGATGCTTGACCCAACATACCATTTAGACATTCGGCTAGCCACTGGTTCTTTTCGTACCAGCCCTTCTCAAGGTCTCTAGGCAGAGTCGAATCAATGGCCCTTGGAGTATCAGAAAACATACCTAGGAATTACATATATCTCCATGAGTCCTGGTCCATTTGTTAAGTTCACCACAACATGCCTAACAAGGAATCACGCGAAATCCCTAACACCGTGCAACGCTAGTGTCAATGTCTTTAAACACTCTTTCTTTCCGCGCACAATAACTCAATGAATTTTGCTTCCGACTGATCTACTAGCCAGTATTGATGCCTTTGACAACACTGCTTATTGACAGTTGCAGAGTTATTGTTTTCTGTTCCTGCTATGTGGCATTGTTTCTCTATTCTCCTTACCGCAATGTAATTTGCTGTGCTATTGCGGTTGTTATTGTCGTTATCTTTTTCTTGTGCCCCTCCTGCTAGGTCCTATTTAGGGTCTGCAGTATGCTGTAAATAAAAACATATGCCCTCGTCATAATAGCGCAGAGGGAACACCCGTGCAGAACACTAATGGATGATCGAACAGCTGTACTAGTTCAGCTGTTTCCTTTGGCTCTCACAACTGTGGCCGAAAAACTTCCACTTAGTTTCACATATCTCCACGAAACATGGCGTAGTGATATCAAAGATCCTTGTTGCTTCCACGCAATTCTGTTTGACATTTCTTTTAAAGCGATTGTCAAGCAAAACATGCCACGCGAGGCAGTGGCGTAGCCAGAAATTTCGGGGGGCTCACGTTGCAGCTCAGCCTCCTCGTTATCAATTGGTCAAGGGATGAAATATATGAATGATAACTGCATTGACGCTGCCAAAGATGCTGCAAACGAATTCTTGAACACTATGCACTGTGAAGACAAGTAAAATATGTATTTCCTCATGAAAGAATGCATTCGTATGTCCCAAAAATTGTACCCGAAATAACTGATATCAATGCTTCTAAGTTTTTGTCTATTTAGTAAGTAAAGAAAATATTACACGAACTTTAGAACTACATCAGTTCGACACCAGCAAAGCAGTGCATGCCGATGATATAAGAAATGCAAAGGCCATGAAATGAACAAGTTAAGTACAAATATTTTAATGAAACTTTGTCATTCATGAACCTTGTTTGCATTTTTGTACAAATGCGACGGCCAGCGAAAATTCTCAATGACACTGTCCTTTGCTCCCATCCCGGCCACGGCGGCCGCATTTCGATGGGGGCGAAATGCGAAAACACCCGTGTACTTAGATTTAGGTGCACGTTAAAGAACCCCACGTGGTCGAAATTTCCGGAGTCCTCCACTACGGCGTGCCTCATAATGAGAAAGTGGTTTTGGCACGTAAAACCCCATAATTTTGTCCTTTGCTCCAATGTATTGCGCAAGAGCAGCTATCACCGGTCGTGTATTGTCAGTAATCGCACCGAAATTATAGTCGAAACAGAGATCACATTTAGAAAGCACGAGTTCTGCAATATACACGAGGGCAAAGCAAATGAAAGTGAGCAAATGCGAATGTATGACAAACGAGGTACTTTATTTAAAAGTAGTCTCCATGAGCATTTAGACATTTGTCCCATTGACTAAAGAGTTGCGTGTTTCCGTCGCATAAAACTCACTGGTTGCTGCTTCAAAAACTCTGTAACTGACTCTTTCACGCCATCGTCCGACACGTATCTGGTTCCCTCGAGTTGTTTTTTCAATTGTCCCAAAATGTGGAAGCCGCAAGGCGACGGGTGTGGGCTGTATGGCGGACGTTAGAGCAGTTCCCACTTGAACTTCGCCAATTTTGTGTTCACCATAGTGCACCCACGTACTTCACCGTTACTTGGACTGTCGTACTCTACGAGTACTATCAGCGCCCTTTTCGGTGTCGGATGCGTCTAATCTCAGCGTGAGAAAGGATGTTCCTGGCTAATGATTTCGAGAATGACCAGCTAGAAGATGGCCCCACTTGTCAATTCTCTACGTCGTTTATCCTTGATTGCCAGCGTTTCACAATATTGGAAAACAGACAGTCTCTCCAGGTTTAGCAAAAAATAAGCCAACAACACGTTTCCGGCGAAAGTGACGGCCTTTGCTTTTTTTGGGGTGAATTCGAATGTTTCCACAGTAAGCTTTGCCATCGTGTTTCAGGCTCTTAATAGTGGCCCCATGATTCGTCCTCGGTCACAATTGCAGAAAAGAAGTCGTCACCCTCATTGTGATACCGGATCAAATGACTGAAGGCAGCGCCGAACCTCTCCGTCTACTGGCGGTGGTTCAAAATTTTGGGCATCCATTGCGCACACGAGAGCCGATAAGCGAGATTTTTATGAATTATGGTGTGAATCGAACCGTGGCTGATGTTCGCACGCTCTGCCGCTTCATCGATGCTTATCCTCCGTCCTTGTCTAACCAGCTCATCAATCTGTGAATTTATTTATTTCGGACACTTTCCTGGCCCGAAGGCATTACAGAAAGGAGTGGTAAGTGAAAAAAAAACAGTACATGATTATACAATAATAGGTACTACAAAACGGCAGAAGATACAGCTGTCTTGAAGTTGTCAACGTCAGAAATGGCACCGATGGAGGCAGGAAGATTGTTCCAGTCGGCGCTGGTCATAGGAATAAAAGAACCATGACACATTTTTGTTCTAAAAAAGCAACACCAACTTTAAACGCGTGATCGAAACGGGATGAAATGTATGAAGGGCGAGTAATAAGATCATCCTTTAATAGTGGTTTGTGGTGATACAGCCTGTGGAAAAGACAGTCTAAATCATTTACGGCGCAATGAAAGGTCGGGTAAAGTAAGTGTGTTTTTCATGGAAGTAATGCTGGCGTAACGGGAATAGATAAGATGAAACGTGCTGCCCGATTCTGGATGGATTCTAATCTGTTTATCAGTGTGATTTGATAAGGATCCCATACTGTGGATGCATATTCTAGCTTTGGTAGCACTAATGTTTTGTAGAGGGTAAGCTTTATCGGCATAGACGCAGCAGAGAAATTTCGACGTAAGTATCCAAGAACCCGGTTAGCGCTATTAGTGACGTGTTTGATGTGCGTATGCCATGATATGTTACGTGAAATATGAACACCTAGGTATTTGTACGAGTTGACGTATTCAAGAGAAGTATCGTGAAATAACTAAACGCGCGTGTTGTCAGTGTTAGTGCGGCCCGATACATGCAGTTTCACATTTATTAACTTTAGTCGCATGAGCCATTTATCGGACCAGCTGGATATGCTTCTAAGATCGTCTTGAAGCTTATCAGAATCAGTGTGGTTAGTTATTTTGCGGTAAATGACGCAGTTATCTGCGAAAAGCCTGATAGATGAATGGGAAATGCATTTAGGAAGGTCGTTTACGTACATCAGGAAAAGCAGAGGTCCCAGTACCGATCCCTGTGGTACACCCGATGTGACGGAAGTGCGAGAGGATGAACATTCATTAGCCGAAACGTACTGAGTTCGGTTAGACAGAAAGCTTTTAATCCAGTTTAGTACATAAGGGTCAATGTTAAGCATGCTAAGTTTAAGAATGAGGAGATCATGTGAAACAGTGTCGAAAGCTTTTGCAAAGCCCACAAACACGCATTCTACATCGAAGCCCATGTCAGTATGGGTAAATAGGTCATTAGTAAAACATATGAGTTGCGTTTCACATGAAAATGTTTTCCTGAAACCGCGTTGTTCAGTCAAAAACAAGAAATTAAACCCAAGGAAATCAATCAGATGAGAATGTATGATATGCTCCAATATTTTGTATGGTATACTTGTCAGTGATATAGGACGATAGTTATCGGGGGAATGACTGTTACCTGATTTAGGGACCGGAACAACCTTGCTGATCTTCCAATCGCTTGGAGGTACCAGGAACCTAGGGACTGGGAAGAGAGCATCGAAAGCATAATGGAAGAATATGGTTCAGTAATTTTAAGCATTTTACAGTTGATTGAATCTTCAAGTGATGAAGATATTTTCAGATTTTCAATCAACTTTTGCATGCCGACTCAACCTATATAAATGGAGTTCATTGGTAGATAAGAGCATTTCGTTACCGACGGTAGACTGGCAGGAGCACATTTGTGGAAAAGGGAAGCAAATCGTACATCATTCAAAACGGAACAGCACTGGTTCGGAGGGATCGCGACATTGTCAGAACGGGCTAGTTGGATTGTTTTGCTTTCTTTGCCACCAGCAATATTCTAGAATTTACGTGGATTAGACTGCAAAAGTGATGGGAGGGTGTTATCGAAAAAAATCTTTCTTTGCATTTATAATAGCGATAGTATATTCTGCATGAATACACTGACAGGCTGCCCAGCGTTCACGAAGGTTAGTTGCTTTGGCGCGACAAAAATACGCTTATTTTTGTTGCGTAGACCGCGTAGAATTCCAGTAAACCACGTCAAGGCAGGACTCAAAACAATCTTTCTTTTAGCCACATAGCAATCTATTAGTGTTAGCAGTTTGTTCTTGTACAATGACCAGTTCTCTTCAACGGTACCTTCAAAAAAGTTGAATGTGTAGTCAGTAATCAATGATTCTAGTTCATTTCTAATGGATGTGGTATCGGCGGCATTGTAATCACATATAGTTTTAACGGTTTTCATTGAGAGAACTTTCTTGTTAAGTGTTAAGTGGAGAAGCGAGCGGTCACTGATTCCTTTAAGGTATGTTGGAGGAGAAGCCAAATCTGGAGCTGTTGTAAAAAAGAGATCTAAAGTATTAGAGGAAGTACTGGTAGTGCGTGTCGGTTCATGAATCAGCTGGGTTAGATTAAAATCGGCGCACATGTCTAAAAAAATGTTTCATGTTTGATGTTCAATGGCGCAAGGGCCAGGTATGGCCAAAGAGTGCCACGCAAGTGTTAGCGATTTCGCAGTCTAGTACGGTTGTATGAAGTTGATGTGACATGGCTGTAAAGGGGCCTGAAATAGTTACTGTAATGTGCGTAAAATGTACGTGTAATAAGATTATGGCGATGACAAATGACGTGTTACGACAAATGAGCATTAAGGTGCATTGCGACCATAATGACACGATATAAACAAAAATATAACATTCTAAAATTCGCCAGAGCACCACGGTCTCCTTAGAGCCCTTGGGACACAAGGGCCTAGAGGCATGTGCTATACAAAACAACTATCACAGCGGCATCCTCTGGAAAAAGGATGCGCTACGAATTTAATAGGCTTATATCATGTAGGACATCATTTAAAAAATTGAGGGCTACTTTGGTGTTCAAAAACGGTTTCTTACCAAGAAACATAGCCGGGTGAAGAGGGATGCAATAATTATATGCAAGGGAAAAATGTTTCTTTCTCTCAGATTCGGCTTTCCGACACTCCAAGAGGACGTGGAGGACGGTCAGCCTCTCATCACATCGACCACAGGTTGGAAGTTCATTTTCAGTAAGCAGAAAATAGTCGGTACCAAATGTGTACCCTATCCTGAGACGACAGAATTGGACATCTGTTCGCCGTGATTTTGTTGGGGAGGGCCACAAACATAACTGAGCCTTTATAACGTGCAGTTTATTATTTATGTGTGCATTCCACATGCGTTGCCAGTGTTGTCGCAGTTTCTTTCGTAAGAAAGGCTTCAGATCTGTGACAGGGACAGCAGTCGTAGGAAGAGTGGTTAGTGATGTGATTGATGTAGCCATTTTATCAGCTAGTACATTACCCTCTATACCTCTATGGCCACGTACCCAGCCTATTACTGCACGTCTATGTGATAGATAAATATAACAAAATAGTGAGTAGAGTTCATTGAAAACAGGATTTGTATGCTTTTGTAAAGAAATGAGTGCTTTTACAAGGCTTAACGAGTCTGCAAATATGATTGTTATGCCAAGTTTTAGTTTCTTTATATGTTTTACTGCAGACAGTACTGCATAGGCTTCTGCAGTGAAGATACTTGTTAGCGGGTTCATACGGGGTCAGATTTAGAAATAGAGGGACCAACAGCAATACAAGATACCCCAGCATGTGATTTTGACGCGTCTGCGTAGAATACAGAGCAGGAGTACTTCGATTGAAGTTCACGGAAACGCATAGCGATTTCGAAGTCAGGAGCTTGCTTTGTGACCTCTACAAAGGATGCATCACAATTTATCACCTGCCACTCCCAGGGCGGTAATAGCTTAGCTGGAGGCATTAGGCGATGTTCAAGAACTGGGACATCCATTTCCTCGCTAAGGTCTCTTGCACGCAGTGACGAAGGAAGTATCATAGAGGGTCTATTGCGAAAAAGCGTTTCACACGTCAAGTCAACGGTTGTGAAACACGGATGTTCTTTATTAGAGCGCACTTTGAGAAAATAGGTGAAGCTGATGTACGCTCTCTAAAAATGGAGTGACAACTCGTCTGACTGCATATAAACTTTGGACAGGGATTGTTGTAAATGCGCCAGTGGCCAGGCGGATACCCAGATGATCAACGGGGTGTAATATTTTTGGCGCGCTCGGTGCGGCAGACTGATATACTAGGGCACCATAATCTGGTTTCATGGTTTTTAGAAAGTTTGCTCTAAGACATTTTATGTGTGAGATGAAAGTAAGCCTCGACTCAAGTATAATACCTAGGAATCTGTGTTCATTGTTCACAGGTATTTGTTGTCCACCCAGTTGTACACAAGGATCTGGGACCACGCCTCTCTTTCTTGTGAAGAGAACACAATAACTTTTGTGGGGGTCAATTTTAAGTCCATTTTGGTCGGCCCACTTGTCACAGGGACTGCAGCGGTAGGAGTAAGAGCATGCGATGCCACTGACGTGGCCATCTGGTCCGCCGGAACCTTACCCTCGATGCCGCTATTGTCAGGCACCCAGCATATAATCACATGCTGGTTAGATATACTATACGCTTTACACAGGACGGAATAGAGTTCATTAATTACTGGATTTTTGTGATTACAGAATGACATCAAGGCCTTCACGACACTTAGGGAGTCCGTATATATAACTGACTTTTGGAGTTCTTATTTCCTTATATGCTTCACGGCCGACAATAGTGCGTAGGCCTCAGCCGTAAAGATACTTGTTTCCGGATGCAGTACATCGGATTCCGAGAAGGATGGACCGACGGCTGCATAGGACATCTCGCCTTGTGACATCGATGCGCCTGTAGAACTCCGCGCAGGAGTGCCTGTACTGCAATTCTGGGAAATGCCTTTGGATTTCGACCTCTGGAGCGTGCTTTGTAACTTTTAGAAAGGACACGTGACATTCTACCACCTGCCACTCCCAACGGGGTAATAGCGTGGGCGGGTGTATTAAGCGATGCTCGAGGAGTGGGACATGCATTTCAACGCTAAGCTAGCTGCCAGATATAGGTCTATGTCTTGGGGTCATTGGTCATAAAAATAGAGGAAGACGATGTCTCATTTGTACTGGAAGCAAAAAAAAATCATGTAGAGAAATGAGTAAATGTTTGTAATGGTGCGGATAGTTCTGCCGACTACAGAAGTAGATTCCGTATCTGCGATACGTTAATTAATAACCATTCTTTCGGTACAGATGACCAGGCAACTTTTTTCTAAAAGCAAAGTACACCGTAGATGTCAACGTCAGTATCTTAATTGGCCATGCCTTTGTTAACAACAATGCAGACAATTGTTTCTTTTCTGTAATAAATTTTACAAGGCAATAAGAGCACAAGAAAACTATCAATGCAGATGTATTGACAGAGGCATATTTATTCTTGAGTAGCATTGGGCTGATCAGCACAGACAGGTGATTCGCAGTCTAATGGCAAACACTGAACATGCTAGTGTACATGCATGCAAAAGCACAACACACAGAGCGTAGCGTAAAAAAATAAATTGCGGTGTTTTACGTGCCAAAAGCACTTTCTGATTATGAGGCACACCGTAGTGAGGGATTCTTGAAATTTCGACCACCTGGGGTTCTTTAACGTGCACTTAAATCCAAGTACACGGGTGTTTTCGCATTTCGCCCCCATCGACAGCCGTAGCGTAGATGCAGCAGATGTGCGCAAGTGGGGCTTCGATGGTGTCTTGTATGCTGCATCGTCTGCTGCAGTGCTGATTAGTACCTGTATTTCTACACCAAGCTGGCAACGCATGAAAAGTACACCGAGGGAGGGTGCTGAAAAATTGTTGACCAACCAAGCACTTTTTGAAATGAATGGCACCGTTTAGAAGGCATTATTAATGAAGCACTGAAAGAATGACCGGGGTCAGCACTATGTGAACTGTTTCAAATGGTGCTGGCGAATGGAACAGCAATAAAATGGCACACGCATAAAAATTACCGCAGGGCAAATATGGTCAATGAAGATTAACCTAAGTCCAAGTGAAATTGTGTTTCTAGTCACTTCTGACAACATGAAAAGATTTAACAAAGCACTGTTTGAAACAGTGGCACCATGTGCCTACCGCAGAGAGGTGATTGAGAAAGCTGTCAATGTACACATCGCTATTTATGGAATAGATACTCGTGCGGTGCACAGAACAGGTGCTGAAAAGGCGCAGCGGTGCCGGTGCAGCAGATAAACAGTACCATAGATGCTGATGCGGCACGTTGCACGCACTTTTCAATAAAGCGATTAGGTTTAGGCCGTGTTATTTGCTTGGTTGGATCACTCGGCGGCCTTGTGCATGTGGCTGCTTTTTACAGCGAAGCTGTATACCTCTACCGTCCCAGGAAATTTTCGTGTCGTTGTGGGCGTGGTGAGCAAAAAACTCCCCATACGTGGGCCGATCCCGCAGATAGTGCCGACCCGCGGCGGAGGTGCAACTGGCCATTAAGGGGCCCAGATAGAGATCTTCGCTGGTCACCCTTCTTCAGAGAGTGGAAGGGCACTCAGTTTTTTTGAATCAGTGCGAGCTTCTTATGCTTTCTGTAAAGTTCTAAGACACTTCCACAAAGTTGCGCCATAAACGACATTGCCTACTCGGTCTGAAGCATGGACAGTCAAGGAAATCTGCCAGGAGCTTTAAATGTAAATAATAATAATAATAAATGCTACCATTGTACTGTAAAACCATCATCACGTCATCACGTCAACCGTCATCACGCATACGTACCCACTTAAGCAATTCTAATTTAAATATAGTCGTGATGAATCTCCTGCCCTGTCGCCATTCAACCTGACGTATTGGCTAACCACTTAAGCCGCTGTTGCTTAATGCATGCCAAACGGTTAACGTGTAGTATTTACTTCCATTTATCAGCGGGTACAAGCATGCCACTGGCGAATGACCGCTTAAGCCGTAGTCACTTAATGCTTGCCAAATTGTTAATGTGTAGTATTTACTTTTTGGGCATGTACAAGTTTGACATTGGCGAAATTGACATTGGCGAAACCATAGATAGCGAAATTGGGGCACACAGACATTTCCTGTATTGCATTTTCTACCGATAGTGACGTCAAAACACGGTAGCCATGACGTGTTTCCTGCTACTATAGCTTCTAGCACTTCCAGGTCGTCGTCATAGATAACAACGACGATGGTGGCCCTTCCGTATCCGACATGGATAGTGTGCTGACCATCATCAGGGCGTTCGCAGAGAAGTACGAACTGATTCAGGAACTGGCTCGCGGACTTGCCGAGTTTTCAGATGCCGTCATCACAGCAAAGCCACCACGGCAGCACGTGAAAATCAAGTTTCTTCCTGCCTGTCCGCAAACAAATCTTGTCTGCATGTGTGTTTGAGTGAGAATTAACATGTTTTTTTTTTGCCGGTAACTCTATAGCTGCTCATTAGTGATTGTCGGTAATCAGTACGTTGCTTGGTGTATCAGGTAGATAAGCCGAAGTGATACGTGCCTGCGTGTAGCATCTTCAGCGTATGCTCGCCATTTGTGTACCCTTTCCTGTACTGGTTATAAAACGAGCACAAATAAACGCTGGGATGTCTTCGTTTGCTGAAAACTGGTCCAGGCTGTTACTCTGCCGACACTACTAACGATACATGGTGTCACAAGTCACGAACGTATTGCTCGGGCACAGTAAAGAAGCATGGAATTAGTGAAGCCACCGGAGCCGGTACACTTCACCTGCGAAATGAGTAGGCAATGGAGGCTCTTCAAACAAATGTTTGAACTTTTCTTGGTTGCCTCCGAGCCCGGCAAGAAGCCTCAACCGGATGCCTCAAAGATTGCTTTACTGCTAACTGTGGCTGGCTACGACGCATTGGAAATTTACAACTTCACCTTCGGGGACGATGAGAGCCGGGAAAGTTACGCAACTGTCATCGCCAAGTTCGACACCTACTGCGCAGAACACGTGAATGAAGTGCACGAGCTCTACCTGTTTAGGCAACGTGTCCAAGCTCAAGGTGTGCCGGTCGAACAGTTTGTCAGAAAGCTCTGGAAGATGTCTCGTTCCTGCAACTTTGGCACCATGGCAGAGTCGTTCATACGTGACCAAGTAGTCTATGGCACAAATGGTGACAAAGTAAGGCAGAAGCAGCTGTAGGATACGACGTTGACCTTGGCTAAAGCGGAAGAAGTCTGGAAGGCTGCGGAAATGACTGCCGCGCAAAACGAAATTTGGTCTCGAGAACAGAGACAGATTGCCGCTGTCAAACTACGGGAACGAAGCAGCAGCAGCAGCAGGGTGATGAACAGCCTGCAATGTAGAATCACCATGTAAGGTAGAATCATTTAGCTGCACTTGTCCAAGGTGAATGGACAAGTTTGGGAAGTGAGGAGCACCGAAGATAGCGGAGCGGAATTTGGCATCCTTGATGTATCTGTCAACAGCGTTGGAAGATCGTCTGACCGTGAGAGGGTGCTCAGAGCGCAAGTTGCGGACACGACCCTAGACTTCAAAGTTGACGCAGGATCGCAAGCCAACTTCGTGCCATTTTCTGCCTACAAAAAGCTACAGCCGAGGGTACCCTTGGCTAGAAGCAAGTGTATCCCACGATCTTACAACGGAGGAGCATCTCGCATCTCGGAGTCATGACTACCACGGTAGCCGTCGCAAGCAAGACGGCGAAGATTAAATTCTTCGTCGTGAAGAACCGACATGCCATGCTTGAACTGCGAGCCAGCGAACTGTTTGGATTGTTCTCGCGCACCGTAAGCGACGTCGGAATAAGCAGCAGCGAGGCAGTTGTCCAACAGTTCCGGCGACTTTTTTCTGGGACGGGATGTATCAAGCAACCATACCGCATGGTTCTTCGAGAAGATGCGGTGCCAGTCGTCCAGACAGCCCGCATGGTTAAAGCCGGCATTATAGCCAAGCAAGACCAGCTGACGGACTGGGTGAATCTAGTTATTGTGAGTAAAAAGGACGGAAAACTACGGTTATGCATGGACCGGAGGAAAATTAATGAGAGCCTGAAGCGCCAGCACTATGAGATGCCGCGTCGAGAAGATATTGAAAAGGAACAAGCTGGATCACGATTTTTTTTCGCGCCTTGACGCCAACTCGGGGTTTCACCAGATACCGCTACATGATGAAACGTCAACAATTTGTACGTTAGCGACTGCCTTCGGTCGTTACCGCTTTTTCAGGCTGCCCTTCGGTGTAGCCTCCGCCCCAGAAGTGTTTCAAAAGGCTCTTAGCGAAATATTCGGGACACTGCCAGGAGTGCGAGTGTACGTTGATGACGTCATCGTGTGGGGCGCGACAAGACAAGAGCACGATGAGAGGTCACGAGCGGTACTAGAAGCAGCACAGAAAGCTGGCCTAAGGTTTAGTTCGGACAAGTGCAGCATTGGCGTGCACAAGTTTTTTTTTTTTTTTTCTTGGCGACGTTATTGCGGCAGACGGCATACGACCAAACCCTACCCTGGGGGCGAGATCGGGGATTTTTGTTCGATACGCGTTCTGTTCGGTTGCTGCAACGTCACAAATTGGCACTATGCAAAATTTGTGACAAGGGGACGGAAAGAGCAGCCAATCAGCAAGCGGTGACCTCCCCGGACGTTGCCTTGCCTCGTCTGTCGTCTGCTTGGGGACCATATACTATAAACCGAAATGGTTTTCGCTTTCTAATAAATCAAATGTTTCTATGAAAAAAATATTTTTTTATTCTGAAACTTCAACACGTTCTCATATAGTAATAGTTACAATTTATTAGAATCAGTTTTTCTGCAAGGTCGCAAGGTGGTGTTGCGCACACCGCAAGAAAAAAAAAAGAGCGGTCTACTAGGCGCACTTATCAAAATGTCGTCGTATAGAAATGTGTCGCTCGGCCCCCGGGTCTCGGCGCGTCAGAGGGAGCTCCTCCTGTCTTTTATGGAGGAGCATCCCGCTCTCGTGACGCCATCGTACCCACTGGGGCCATCCTTCACAAAGGCCGACAAGGAGGCGCTGTGGGTCCACCTGAAGGCGCTGCTGGAAGCCGAAGGCCCTGCACGCAAGACCGTGCAGCAGTGGCAGGCCTTCTGGCGGAAGCAGCGCTTCTACGCGGACGAGGCGTTGGCCCTTGTCAGGCAGCAGCAAAGGTGAGTGTGCGCGGAGTTGTTTCAGCCGGTCGTGTCATACGCTCGGTTTGTTATTTACAGGGGAACCGGAGCCGGTGAGCGCGCCGGGTTCTACGGGCGCATCCTGCAGCTAACCGGAACCGCGCGGGTGGATGGTAGGCGAGCCCCTGTGTACGGGCAGTCGGAAGCGGTAAGCACTGGCTTAGAATACTATTATCGGCTAAGTGTTCTGAACTAGCACTTTGTGACCGTCAGAAATTCGGCAAGCGAGGCTCAATGAGACGCGGCCTGCGGTGACAAAAAGTGTATTACGGTGTGTCGTTTGTCGTGAGACTGTGTGTAGCTCACTTTAGGCGTCCAAAATACCCGCTTGCGTGTCGCGTCGCGAAGGTAAAAAGTGGGTTCATTAGCCTACAAACGTTTAGGAAAGGGTCACCCGCCCCAATGGTAGTTGACATGCTAGGGCGGTGTTGCTTAGAACTTTGTCGGAGACGGTCGGATCTGCAGTGGTGAAAGGACGCCCGTGAACTTAGATTTTGAGGCATATTAGAGGAACCTACGTGCTCGAAACTCTTGGAGACCATCGACTGAGGGACGTAGCCAGTGACTGGCGCACCAAGCACGCCCCCCCCCCCCCCCCCTTCTCGAGGGTCTTTATGTACATAGCATGCCATGTTTTCAAACACCCCTCGAAAAAAAAATTCTAGCTGCGCCACTGCCCCCATTACGTGCAGACTCGCTACATTAAACCGTTATCAGTTATGATTAGTGGATGTTGGTACAAACATCGTTATGCGTGCAGAGAAGTTTTGTGACACATTCTCAACAGATGCTTACAGTTGGTCGCCCCAGATGAGAGAGCCTGCAAGCGCGAGCTCCCTTCAGGCGCCTTCAGCCCATGTAGCCATTGCCCGCCCAGCCAACAGTTTCGGTTGGCGTGACGCCCGGCACCAGTGGCTTGCAGGTGAATTTGCACACTTCGCATTTCTTTTTTTCGTTTATTGCACTCGGTGTCCATAAAGCAGTGTTACTTGAACGGGCTTTTCAGAGCGTTGCACGCGGTGCCGATGGTGTGGCCGAGCAGGATGCGGCCCAGGAGCGCCTGAGTGCCCCAGCTCGTAAGTTGGAGTCACCTTGTCCTGTTAGCTGTACCAATATCAACGGTTTAATGGAATCACCCATCGGCATGTGATGCTTCTTACCATGTCAGTCCTTTTAAACATGAGTTACATAGGCTTCTGCTGTGAAAAAATAGCATTACTTGTATGCTTTCAGCACCACAACGCCAAAGGCGCCGCCGAGTGCCGCCGGCGGGTGCCCGTGAGGCCCTCCCACGTCTAGTGGAGCTACACACCCGGAGCAGTGAGCAGCAGCAGCAAACCAACACGGTTCGTGGATACTATTTCTGTGCACTGCGGATATATCTCACAAAGAGATAGGGTGCAAATGGATGTAGCCGAGAAATTTTTTTCAATAACTTCGAAGAGCAATAAACAGCCATTCTGCCTTGAAATTAAACAAAAACTTTATGGCGAATGTGGGCAAATGGAAAATAAGGAAATTTATGGACGAATATTTGCTATTTTACAATATTCGATGGAGTGTCTTTCTATTGGGTATATTCTTCAAAATTAATTCGTACCAAACATTTACTATTTGCACACTCCTACAGAAAAACAAACCTAAGTATGTGAGGAACTAAATGCTCAGCACAGTCCCCAAGTACAAATGTACATTTTTGCAATTATAACGTCGCATCTGCACGCCTTCTTCGATCATTGGTTGGGGTATGTTTTGCATGCTGGAGCAGTGTATAGGACAAAGAATCGCTGATACTGCACAATCGCCCACCAGGCAAACTGGTGCGCAAGCCTGAAAAGGTTTGTTTGGTTTCTTCTTACGAAGAGGTGCTTGGAGGTGTGAGATGCGTTTGAGGAGGTGACAGAAGATGAATTCTGGCAGCACTATGGTCTGTCCAAAGAAAGGGAATTGGTTGTGCGCAGAACTGGGCACCATTGACGGATGCCACTGGGTCAGTGTATTTTCAGCGGAGAGAATGTGTTGTGCACGCTGAGACTCTCCATAAACAGAAGCTCCCAGCGAAGTGTCGGTAGCGAATTCCGAGGTGACATTGTTGACATATTTCTTCGTTTCCAGCTGATTGCGGAGCTCCGGGATGCGGCCACTCGCCAGGCTGTGGCCGTGGAACAGCTGGCAACCGAGGCCAGGCTCCACAGGGAGGCTGCAGACAGGCAGGCTTCAGCCCTGGAGGCCATGCTGCAGCAGCAGGGACAGGCTTTGCAGGAGCTGCGCAGCGCGGGGGCGCTTTCGCGGGCCATTGCAGCGGCCTGCACAATAATTAAAAATTTTGCTATATTTTTTTATCTGAAGCAAAGGCTGCTGCAGTTTTTTTTTTTATCTGCAGCAAAGGCTACTGCAGTTTTTTTTTTATCTGCACCAAAGGCTGTTGCAGTTTTATCTGCAGCAAAGGCTGTTGCAGTTTTTTTTTTTTTAAGTCTGCAGTGCATCTTTTTTTTAAATCTGCAGCGAAGGTTACTGTGTATAGTTTTAAATCTGCAGCAAAAGGTGTGTATTGTTTTAAATCTGCAGCAAAGGTTGTTGTGTACAGTTTTAAACAAGCAGCAAATGGTATTGTGTATATGTTTAAGCAAGCAACAAAGGTTGCCTTTTTTGTATACTTTCAAAAACATCGCATTCCACATGAGGGCGCTTGAAAACTTGGACTGTGCACTAGGTTTTGTGTCACGACTTCTGAAATGCTTGTGGGAGTTTTTGTGTATTGCTGCGACTTTGTTGTGCTATGTGTGTGTGTCTGCGCAGAGGAGAGGCAGGCGCCTCTAATGTCTCTACGTATATTAGAAAATGACTCTCTTTTTCCTTTTAACCTTACAGTAAGGGCAACTTTCTTTCACTCAAATATATTATACCGCGCAGTTCCGATACAATATCAGTTCTAAGATGGCGCTCATTTCGCGCATTTAATTTTTTTTAGGCATGATTCAGTATTCCCACTTGCCCGCGTTGCAGTCCCGATTCAAACAGGCTTTTTCGGACTACCCGCCAGCTTGTGGGGTGGTCACTTTGGCTCGGTGACAAACTGACACCGTGTCCCATTGGCAGTTAAGCCGCTGCTTGTGCATATGTGTTAGCCAGCATACTTCATAGGAAGGATAACAAGTTATTGTGCTGCTGACGGAACTGAAGGAGGTGGTGGTGCGATGTGGGCAACATGTGCGCTCCGTGGACCTTGAAACAGGTTAAACACGTCACTGCGCTGCTGCCTACCCCTCAAATAAATGTCCCGCGGTGGTAGCACCCGTCTTTCTTCAGGCAGCACACCCGGTACCCTGGGCACAGCTGCGGCAGGCGGCACATCCGGGCACACGTCGTCGCCCTCAAACAGCGGTTCTCCTGCCTCCAAAGCAATGTTCTGGAGAGTAGCGCAAGCACACATTATTGTCGCTGCTCGATCGGGGCTGTAGAGCATCGTCCTGTAGCGCTGCAAGCAGCGGAACCTGCTCTTCAGTACCCCGATGCATTGCTCCATAACAATGATCATGGAGGCGAGCGCCCTGTTAAATCCGCCCTCGGGGGTATCGCCAGCAGGGCGTCCGGGCACTGGCGTCAGCAGCCAAGGCTCCAAGGCATACCCAGAGTCTCCTGTATCCTAAAAAGATGACATGAGCTCTCTGTGAGCAAGACTTACACATTTTCATCACTTACCTAGTAGATATTCACCAGGTTGCAGCTGTGATGCGAGACGGCTGCGCAGAGGGTTCTGCCGCCACACCCAAGAGTCGGGGCACCCCCTGGGAAACGGTGATCGATCACCAAGATTCGCAGGTTTGCATCGCACACCTATTCAATAAAACAAAATGGGTGCAATGTGGTGTTACAAGATAGCGTGAAAGCATTTCTTTGTATGGGCCTTCCCCAAAGTAAATTAATGTGTATATACTGAGAAAAAACTAATTTTTTTCCTGGAAAGAAGTACCTATACAGCCTAAAACCAAAGCGTCAGCTAGCACACCCCCTCCTAAAGGCCCCGACAAACGCAAACCCGCTTGAATATAGGCTCCAAGTTATTTCTAGTTCATTACTTCGTATTTGTAAACCTTCTTGCCAGCCATTCCAAGTATCGCAATTAGTACGTATTTCATCCTATGTACTACAATACCTTAAAGACGCATAATCTAACTATATGTAGTCCCATCGCACATAAAGGTTTAAATACTTAGTCTGTGCTATCAAAGGCACACGTATTGCTAGAGATAACGCCCATTGAAACATGAGCATTAAACCTCATTGAAGACGCACTTGGTCCGAAGCACCAACAGTATTTTGTCACGTTATACTCGCATCAATAGTTAATGTTGGAACGGCCCAAGCAAAAAAAAAAAAAGGAAAAATTTGCACAAATGGGAAGTGAGAAGGCCGACCACGGATTGTAAAAAAAGTACTTCAATGATACTCACGACCATGGTGTCGAGTGCATAATAACCCTTGCGGGTCATGAAACTCTCGGTGTCGCCTGGACTGAGGCCTTGTGGCCGCTGTATGGCAATCGGTGTGCCGTCGACACTTCCAAGCACACCGGGAATCCGCCCGCGCCGTGCGAACGCCGCCTTCGCCCTCGCCTTGGCATCTGGGGTCAACGGGAAGCTCACCCACTTCTGTCGGCTGCCGACACCGTTGATGGCCTCCGCGACCTCGTGAATGGTATCGCTGACGGTTGACTGCGCCATGCTATAATTTCTTCCGAACCGACGCTCTGCTGGAAGCTGCCAGTAGCAAAAATACGTAATGCGCACACCTTTCTTTCCTTGGAAATGCCGCTGGCACGCTGGCATCCAATAATAGGCTCGAGCTCGTCGCATAAAGAAAGCGTGGACCGCTTCCAAAGACGGAAATGACGCCCGAATTCTTGCTCTTCCATTTCTTCAATCGCGTCACGCACTTCAAATCGTCGCCTCTGCGCGAGCGCGCCCATGGCACAGGCGACGGGAATGTTCAACGACAAAGGGAGCGCCATTTTCTAAGCAAGTATGCCGCACTGGATCGAATTGGATACAAACGTACCCTTCCAAAGCCAGTCGGTACGCTCGGATCTAATCCGAGCCAACATTAGTCGTCCGGTCTCCGTCCGCTCCTAACAGACGGACTTCGCGCCCGTGCTGCTCCTAGCAGACGAAACGTTCGGAATGAATGAATATTTGATGTTTAATGGCGCAAGGGCCAGATGTGGCCAAAGAGCGCCATGCTTATGATTAATGAGTTCGCAGTGCCTGATGGGTTCTATGATCTTAATGCGCCGTGGCTGTAAAGGGGCCTAAAAGTGTTGATGCAAATTCCATAAAATGTACGAGCAATAAAATTATGGGAATGACTAATGGCGTGTACTATGAAGATTAGAATGCATAAGAAAAAAGAATGATGCAATATATAAAGTCTGTGACGTGCTAAAATTGTCTAGAGCACTACTGCCTCACCAAAGCCCTTGAAAGCGAAGGGCCTAGAGGCATGTGCTTTACGAAGAGAACTATCGTAGCAGCATCCTCTCGAAAGAGGATGCGCTACTAATTTAATGGGCTTGTGACATGGCGCACAACATCTTTCAAAAATACGAGCACTGCGTTGGTCTTAAAAAGTGGTTCGGCACCAAGGAACATAGCCGGATGCAGGGGAATACAATGGCTATATGCAAAAGGAAAATGTTTTCTCGTGTCTCTCTCAGCTTCCCGGCACTCCAGGAAGACATGGAGGACGGTCAACCGGTCGCCACATCTACCACAGGCTGGAGGCTCGTTACCGGTTAAGAGAAAGTTGTGGGTGCCAAATGTGTGTCCTATTCTCAGTCTAGTGAATAGGACATCGGTTCTTCGGATTTTCGTAGTTGGGTGCCAGGAACCTAACTTCGGCTTAATTAGGTGAAGCTTATTACTTGTTTCTGCGTCCCACAAGCGCTGCCAGTGGCTTCGGAGTTTGTTTCTTAAGAAAGGCTTCACGTCTGTGGCAGAGACAGCAGCAGAAAGAATGCCTTGCGATGCTATTCATTTGGCGATCTCGTCGGCAAGCACATTTCCCTCAATTCCTCTATGGCCCGGAACCAAGCATTACTACATGCCTATGCGATAGGTACATGTCACATAAAAGTGAGTACAGTTCATTGAAGACAGGATTCGTATGCTTTTGAAAAGAAATGAGTGCTTTTACAAGACTTAACGAGTCAGTGAATATGATGGCTTTGTCGAGTTTAAGTTCCTTTATGTGTTTCACTGCACACAGTACTGCATAGAGTTCTGCAGTGAAGATACTTGTTATAGGGTTCAACACGTCAGATTCAGTAAAAGAGGGGCCAACAGCAGCGTAGGATACGCCAGCTTTTGATTTTGATGCGTCTGTGTAAAACTCGGAGCAGGAGTACCTCAATTGAAGCTCACGGAAATGCATGGCGATTTCAAGCTCAGGAGCGTGCTTTGTGACATTTACAAAGCATACGTCACATTCTATCACCTGCCACTGCCAGGGCGGTAATAGCTTAACTGAAGGCATTAGGCCATGTTTGAGAAATGGGACGTCCATTTCTTCGCCAAGTTCTCTTACACGCAGTGAGAAAGGTAATCTCATAGAGGGTCTATTACGAAAAAGTGTTTCACACGTCAAGTCGTTAACGGTTGTGAAACACGGATGTTCCTTATTAGAACGCACTTTCAGAAAATAAGTAAAGCTGATGTATGTTCTCTGAAAATGGAGTGACCACTCATCTGACTCGACATACAGACTTTCAACAGGGCTTGTTCTAAAGGCGCCAGTGGCCAGGCGGATTCCCAGATGGTGAACAGGGTCTAATATCTTTAGCGCGCTCGGGGCGGCAGAGTGATAAACTACGGCACCATAATCTAATCTTCATCGAACTAGGCTCCTGTAAAGATTCAGTAAACACTTCCTGTCACTACCCCATATTGTGTGGGATAGGATTTTAAGTAAGTTCAGTGTTTTTAGACATTTTGTTTTTATGTATTTTATGTGTGGAATGAAACTAAGCTTGGAGTCAAGTATAATACCTAGAAATTTGTGCTCTTTGTTAAAAGGAATTTGTTGTCCGCCCATTTCTAGAAAAGGATCTGGGACCAGGCCTCTCTTTCTTGTGAAGAGGACACAAGAACTTTTGTGGGGGTTGATTTTAAATCCATTTTGGTCTGCCCACATGGACACCTTGTTGAGGGCCTGCTGTACCTGTCTCTCGCAGACTGTGAGGTTGCAGGATTTGAAACCTATTTGTATATCGTCTACGTAGACGGAGTAGAAAATAGCTGGTGGTAAAGATGTACGAAGCGTGTTCATTTTGACGACAAAGAGCGTGCAGCTGAGTACGCCACCCTGGGGTACCCCAGTTTCCTGTATGAATGTACGCGACAGTGCAGGACCTCTTTTCACTCGAAATGTACGGTTCTCTAGGTAGCTCTCTATAATATTTAACATATTGCAGCGGGTACCTAGCGCGGAAAGATCGCGCAGGATTCCGTACCGCCAGGTTGTGTCGTAAGCTATTTCCATATCCAGAAATACAAGAAAGATTGCTTGTGCACGAAGGCATCGCGAATGCTCGCTTCGATGCGCACAAGATGGTCGGTTGTAGATCGCCCTTCCCGAAAACCACATTGAAATGGGTCAAGCATTTTACTGGACTCTAGGAGATGTACGAGACGGCGATTGATCATTTTTTCAAAAAGCTTACAGAGGCAGCTCGTAAGCGCTATAGGACGGTAGCTAGTAAGCGATGTAGTGTCTTTACCATGCTTCAAAACAGGAATCACAATAGCCTCCTTCCATTTTGATGGGAGATAACCACCAGCCCAGATAGTATTGAGAAGTGTGAGCAGCGTGGTTTGTGTGTAGGAGTGCAGGTGTTTAAGCATATCATATATGATTCTGTCGGAACCCGCTGCAGAGCTCCGACATGCTGATAAGGAAGCTTTAAGTTCAGCAATGGTGAAAGGACGATTATAAGGGTCGTTTGGCATGCATTTCCAATTCAGAGGCTTGAGTTCTTCTGTAGCTTTATATTTAACAAAGTTCTCCGAATAGTGAGTGGAGCTAGACACGTGCTCGAAGTGATGATATGTAGTGTTTAATGGCGCAAGGGCCAAGTATGGCCAAAGAGCGCCAAGACAGTGGTGATGAGCACTGAATTGACTAATGGCTGATGTGACGTGGCTGTAGAGAGGCCTAAAACTGAGAGCTATAAATTGCTTAAAATTCATAAGGAATAAAAAATATGAGAATGACTGAAGTAGGGGTATGATGTAAGTATGGGATGTACAACAATGGTGTTATAGCGTTACATGAATATAAATCGACAGGCGATTGTTGACGAGTAGCACAAGAGCCTCAGCGGATACCTTGAGCACAAGGGCCCGGAGGCATGTGCTGTATCAAAGGTTGACATCGCAACCGTGGCCTCTCGCAAGAGGCCGTGTTACGAATTTCTCGGACAGAAAACGTGGAGCGTGCCAACGTCGCTTAAAAAGGCCAAGGTAGATTGCATGTCAAATAACGGTTCTCTGCCTAGAAACAGTGCCAGGTGAAGTGGTATACACTGAATATATGCTAAGGGGAAGTGTCTTTTCCGCTCAACGTGTGTTTCGCGGCATTCTATGAAGACATGTTGAACACTGAGTGTCTCCCCACATCTACTACATATTGGGCGTTCTCCGCCAGTCAACAAAAAGCTATGTGTACGGTAAGTGTGCCCTATTCTGAGACGACAGAATAGGACATCACTTCGTCTGGACTTGGTCAGTGATGGCCAGTATCCTAAATATGGCTTAACTATGTGGAGTTTATTGAGGGTTTCAGTGTCCCATTTATGCTGCCAGTGGTTTCTTAGTTTTTTCCGTAAGTATGGCTTTAGGTCTGAGACCGGAACGGCTCCGGACATGTTGCAAGCTTTCGTGTCTAAGGAGGTAGCAATTCGGTCTGCCAGGACGTTACCTTCAATACCTCTGTGTCCAGGCACCCAGCATACCGTTACATGTTGGCCAGAGGCATAAATAGTGCAGAGGAGAGAGTAAAGATCTGCAATTACTGGATTTCTGTGGTTGAAGTATGACATCAATGTTTTTACAACGCCTAATGAGTCTGTGTATATGACCACCTTACGTAGTTTTAACTGTTTGATGTGTTTTGCAGCCGACCATACTGCATACGCCTCTGCTGTAAATATGCTTGTTTGAGGGTGCAGAAGATCGGACTCAGAAAAGGATGGGCCGACGGCTGCATACGACACGCCAGCATGTGATTTAGACGCATCTGTGTAATATTCTGGACACGAGTATTTGAATTGTAATTCTAGAAAATGCATATGAATGTGGGCCTCTGGAGCGTGCTTCGTTACCTCCACAAATGACGTGTCGCAGTCAATGATGCGCCACAACCACGGTGGAAACGGCTTGGCAGAAGCCATTAGGCAATTTTCATTAATAGAGACATCCATTTCCTCGCTCAGCTTTCTCACACGGATCGAGAATGGTTCTCTGGCTGTAGGTTTGTTATGAAAGACCGTTGCAGATGTCATATTGTTTATGGTGGGATAACAAGGATGATTTTTGTTAGCATGTACTTTCAGAAAATAATTAAGAGTAAAATATGACCGCTGCAGATCTAGGGACCATTCATTCGATTCTACATAGAGGCTTTCGATGGGACTCGTCCTAAAGGCACCGGTGGCGAGGCGGATACCAAGATGATGCACAGGGTCCAGCATCTTGAGAGCACTGGGTGTAGCAGAGTGATACACTACGGCACCGTAGTCTAACCGTGATCGTACAAGGCTCCTGTAAAGGTTCATGAGGCATTTCCTGTCGCTTCCCCATGTTGTGTGTGACAGTATTTTCAGGATGTTGATTGTTTTAAGGCATTTAGCTTTCAGATACTTGATATGAGGAATGAAGGTTAGTTTTGAGTCAAGTATTATGCCTAAAAATTTATGTTCAGTGTTGAGTGTTATGTGTTGTCCATGCAGCATAATATCTGGATCTCGTATCAAGCCTCTCTTTCTAGAAAAAAGTACACAGGAGCTTTTGAGGGGGTTTAGCTTGAAGACATTTTCATTTGCCCATTTTGAGACATTGTTCAGTCCGAGTTGAACTTGGCGCTCGCAAACTGCAAGGTTACAAGACTTAAATCCCAATTGCACATCATCCACATATATTGAATAAAACATTGAGGATGGAATGACTTTGTGAAGGGAATTCATTTTCACAATGAAGAGTGTGCAACTAAGCACGCCCCCTTGTGGCACACCAGTCTCTTGAGTGAAGAGCCTGGACAAGGCATTGCCTACTCTAACACGGAATGTGCGGTTAGACAAGTAGTTTTCTATCAAGGTTAACATATTGCCCCGTACGCCCATTGCAGACAGGTCTCGCAGGATTCCAAATCGCCATGCTGTGTCATAGGCTTTCTCCAAGTCGAGAAACACAGAGAGAAAGAACTGTTTGTGTATAAGCATCTCTAATGTTTGCTTCAATGCGAACAAGGTGGTCTATTGTTGACCTACCCTCTCGGAAACCACACTGAAGGGGGTCAAGAAGACGGTTGCTTTCCAGGAAATAGATTAGACGCCGATTTACCATTTTTTCATATAACTTATACATGCAGCTAGTTAGTGCTATTGGCCTATAACTACTGGCTAATGCGGGGTCTTTGCCTTGCTTATGAATTGGGATGACAATCGCTTCTTTCCATGAGGATGGAATATGCCCAGATACCCACATGGTGTTGTAAAGAGACAGAAGTGTCTTCAATGTTTCTGGATGCATATTCTTGATCATTGCATACATTATGCGGTCACCACCTGGTGCAGAGTTGCTGCAGGAACTGAGAGCAGCCTTCAGTTCAGCGAGACTAAACGGATGGTTGTAAGGTTCATCCGCTGCGCATTTTCGTTCAAGGCGCTCTCGCTCTATGCGTTCCTTGAATTTTAGGAAAGTTGGCGCATAGTGTGATGCACTCGAAATAGTTTGAAAATGCTTGCCCAGGAAATCTGCCTGATCTTTCATGGTGTCGCCTTGAGCGTTTACTAAAGGAAGCGGTTGTGTTTCCCTGCCCTTTAACCTGTTCACCCTGTTCCATACCTTACCCTCATCCCTGTACGAATTGATACTACATATGTACCTTTCCCAGCTTTCTCGCTTAGCACGTCGACGTGTTCTCCTGCCCTGTGATTTTGCCTTCTTGAAATTAATGAGGTTCTCCGCAGTTGGAGAGTCACGAAGCAGGCTCCAAGCTTTATTTTGTTTTTTCCGTGCCTCTTTGCATTCGTCATTCCACCAAGGCAGATGACGCTTATTAGTAAGTCCTTTAGTTTGTAATTCGACGAGTCGATTTTCCACCGGGGAATCTGTGGAGCGGGATCAGCTCGTTTTGTTAACGTTAAGAGAATAGGGAAGTGGTCACTTCCGTAACGGTTTTTTAGGACCTTCCAATCAAGGTACGTCATTATAGATGGAGAGGCTATGGTTAGGTCTATTGATGAATATGATTTATGTGTGGTGCTATAAAAAGTGGGTTCTTTCTTATTCAGCGGAACCGCACCGGTACATAAAAGAAAGTCTTCTACAGTACGCCCTCTTGCATCGCAGCGCGAGTCGCCCCAAAGCGTGTTATGGGCGTTGAAATCACCAGTTAAAATGAATGGCTCGGGGAGCTGATTGACAAGCACTTCAAGTTCGCTTAGTTGCACACGATGCTCGGGTGGTACGTAAAGTGAACAGACCGTAACCAGCCTATCGAATAGGATCGCCCTAACTGCTACTGCCTCAAAATTAGTTTGAAGGTGGAGGTGTTGGCAAGCAACTGACCTCTGAGCTATAATAGCCACGCCACCAGACGCGGCATTTCCATCATCGCGATCTTTGCGGAATAATGTGTATTGTGTTAAGAAATTTCTATTTGATGTTTTCAAGTGTGTTTCCTGAACGCAGAACAGCCTAGAATTAAACTCATGTATTATTTCCTTGATGTCATCTAAGTTCTTTAGAATGCCACGGGCATTCCAATCAAGAATTTGTACAGTCATTTTATTGGGATGAGAAGTGTTCTGTGTTCAGGTGTGTAGTTGTGTACCTTAAGTAACAGGACCGTCGTCTGGCCCTGTTATGGGTTTTTTGGTTGTTTTGGCGAGCTCGAGAGAGCCACGCCGGTGTTTCGGCACCAAACGTCCCGGTGTTGTGTCCATTGCCTCCTGGGAGGCACTGGATGCCCGCGCTTGCGAGCTCCTTGTTTGTTTGTCAGACCTCGCCTGGCGAGGCGTGGTCTTGAGGCCCGACGTACCCGGGGTAGCCGGCCTCTCTGTCTTGGTGGGTGGAGCAGATTTGACTGCTGCCACCTCGGGGGCGGGGGATGCCACAGCCAACAACTCACTGTGTGCGGGTTGGGCAGGTGGCGAAGGTCGGTGCGGCGCTGCCCCCTGACGCCTCGCATCGGCATACGTTGTGGTATGGAACGGTGAGCACCTTTTACGTGCTTCCTTGAAAGAGATGTTCTCATGTACTTTAAGAGTGATAATTTCCTTTTCTTTTTTCCAGTTGGGACATGATCGGGAGTACGCTCGATGTTCACCATCACAGTTTACACAGTGAGGTGTCGCTTCACACTTGTCTGAGGCGTGACCTTGAACTCCACATTTCGCACATGTGAGTTTACCACGGCAGCTCTGCGATCCGTGGCCAAGTCTTTGACACTGGAAGCATCTTCTTGGATTAGGGATGTATGGTCTGACAGCTATCTTTGTGTATCCGGTTTCTATTGTTTGTGGCAGATCGCAAGTTGCAAATGTGAGGATCAGGTTCTTTGTAGGAATTTCTTCATTTTCTCTTCGGATAATGATTCGTTGTACGTTAGTGACATTTTGCTCTTTCCATCCCTCTAACAGCTCTGTTTCGGACAACTCAATGAGATCTGCATCAGATACTACACCGCGTGCTGTGTTCATAGACCGATGAGGGGAAACGGTAACAGGAATATCTCCAAATGCCACAAGTTTGTTTAGTTTGCTGTGCTGTTCTTTATCATGGATTTCAAGCAGGAGGTCCCCGCTCAACATTTTGGTGACCTTATAGCCTCGGCCAAGTGCATCAGTCAAGCCTTTTGCAACAAGGAAAGGAGATACGGTTCTAGCTGGTTTTTCTGTTTTTTCGCTGTGAACAACTTGGAAGCGGGGGAAAATTTCCTTTGGTTTGAAGAAGCTTAGAATTTCATCGGTGCGTCCCCTCTTTTGAGGGTGACGATCAAGTAGACGCGGAAAAGCAGGTGTTCCCATAATATTTCTGACATTTTTCGGCGGCAATGGCGGCCACCCACCATGGAGCCCAACAGGGGGACGCTGTAGCACTTGACGTGTAAGGCTACAGACGCCAGCCGTGCATTGCTGCTATAACCTAATATAACATACCCAAGGGAGGGCACATACACAAGGTTAACCCTAGCCGCCTAGAAAAATTAGGAAATGACGGAAGAGAAGAGATGATAGGACAGTAGAAGAAACAAGATAGGAAAGAAAAAGAATAGAGAGGCGGACAGGAAAAGGCGACTGCCGATTTCCCCCGGGTGGGTCAGTCCAGGGGTGCCGTCTATGTGAAGCAGAGGCCGAAGAGGTGTGTTGCCTCCGCCAGGGGGCCTTAAAGGTGCAAACACCCAGCATCGGCTCAACCTCCAGGATCCCCCTTTCCCCAGACACGGCAAAGCCGCGCACGGCTACACGCGGGAGGGTCCAACCCTCGTGTGCTCGGGTACGTGGTGTCGCAACACACCAAACGCCTGCTGACGCAGACGCCCCTGCGGGGACGTGCTCGAAGTGTTCACCGAGACATCAGCCCGGTCTTGGAGGGTATCGCCTTGTGTGTTTACCAAAGGGAGGGAGTACGTTTGTCGCCCTCTTATGCTATTAACCCTATTCCAGACTTTGGCCTCGTCTGTATACGAGTTGATACCAGATAAAAACTTCTGCCAACTCTCTCTTCTGGCCTGTCGGCGCGTTCTCCTGCCTCCGGATTTTGCTTTCTTAAAGTTAATAAGATTCTCCGCAGTGGGAGAGGCGCGTAGCAACCCCCACGCTTTGTTTTGTTTCTTACGGGCAGTCCTACATTCGTCGTTCCACCACGGGACGCGCCGTTTGCGTGCTAAGCCACTTACTTCAGATATGCATTTAGATGCGGCATCTATAATGAATGCTGTAAAGTACTCCACAGCAGCATCGATTTCTAAAGAAGACATATCAGCCCACGAGATACTTGTAAGAGTTCGGAATTGCTCCCAGTCAGCAGTCTCAATCTTCCACCTAGGAGCCTGTGGTAGATATTCGTTTTCTTTATATGTTCTTAGTAGTATGGGGAAGTGGTCGCTCCCGTAAGGATTGTTGTTAACTTCCCATTCAAGGTCGGACAGTAGTGACGGGGAAACTAGGCTAAGATCTATTGAAGAAAAGGTATCGTTTGCAAGACAGTAATAAGTGGGTTTCTTCTTATTCAGAGGGCACGCACCAGAAGAAAAAAGGAACTGTTCAACAAGACGACCTCGCGCATCTATACGAGTCGCCCCACAGGGAGCTGAGCGCATTGAAATCACCAAGAACAACATAACGTTCTGGCAGTTGATCTATAAAGGATTGGAATTCATGTTTCGTTAATTTGTAGTGTGGGGGTATGTACAGAGAGCTAATGCTGATGAGTTTGTTTAGGAGAACCGCACGAACCGCCACTGCTTCAAGGGGCGTTCGTAGCTGTAAAGGTTGACACGCTATGCTTTTATGAATAAAAATGCCAACACCGCCCGATGATACGACAGCATCATCACGATCTTTGCGAAACGTGACATACGGTCGGAGAAAGTTTATGTGTTGTTGTTTTAAGTGTGTTTCCTGTAAACACAGTACTTTTGGATTGTGTTTGTGGATGAGTTCTTGCAAATCATCAAGGTTTCTAAGGAGACCTCTCATGTTCCATTGAATAATTTGTGTATCCATATTTAAGGTAATTTAGTGCTGTGTGTACAGAAACGGAAGTTATGCCTTAGACTACCGAGCCCTTTCGAGGCGCTGTAATCGGGATTTTGCCCTTTCTGGAGCGTTCGAGGGAGCCTCGCCGCTCCTTAGGCGCTTGGTGCGCCTTGAAGATGGGTGTAGTGTCCATTGCCTCTTGTAAGGCGCCGGACACGTGCTCTTGCGAGCGGGAAGTTACCAGCGAGGGTCCCGCCTTGGAGGGCAAGACCCCTGCGCCCACCAGCCCGGAGGTCGATGGGGCTCCCTGGGGAATTTGGCTGCGCCAGCCGTTGCCAGAGCTGGAAGGGACCTGGGAGGTTGAGGCAGCCTCGGCTGCGCCCACCTTCGGGGTCGATGCTCCCTTCTCCTCGGTTGACGGAGGAGCGCTAGCTGCAACCGCCGCGGGGGCAGATGGCGTGACTGCCGGCTCACTGGTTGTGGGTCGGACAGCCGCCGGAGGCCGTTGTGACGCTGCCCCCTGACGCGCCGCATCGCCAAATGTTTTCTTGAGCAGGTAAGATACCCGCCTGCGTGCTTCATTGAAACTTAATTTTCTTTTACTTTAACTGTTACTATTTCCTTTTCTTTTTTCCAGGATGGGCACGACCGCGAGTACGCGGCGTGCTCCCCATCACAGTTTACACAGTGGAGAGCATTCCCACAAGCTTCAGAGGTGTGTTCGTGGGCACTGCACTTCGCACATGTTTGGCGGCCTCGGCAGCTCTGCGAACTGTGGCCGAAGCGCTGGCATTTGAAACATCGGAGTGGATTGGGCACGTATGGCCTGACACGGAGTTTGATGTACCCGGCCTCGATTGACTCGGGCAGGACACTTGAACCAAAGGTGATTATTAGGTGCTTGGTTTGGATCTCTTTACCATCTCGCCTCATCTTTATTCTTTTGACATTCATAACATTTTGCTCGCTGAAGCCCTCCAAGAGCTCAAGTGAGCTCCAGCAAGTCATCGTCTGACACAACGCCGCGGATGGTGTTCATTGTACGGTGCGGGGTTACTGTTATGGGGGTTTCTCCAAATGACACTAGTTGCGGTAGTTTTTCATATTGTTTTACATCACGGAGCTCCAAGAGGAGGTCGCCGCTTGCCATCCTCGACACCTTGTATCCTGGACCAAAAACATCAGTCAGGGACTTTGAAACAAGGAATGGTGAAATGTTTCGCACTGCTTTGTTTGGCATTTCGGAATGAATAACGTGGAAGCGGGGAAAATTCTGGGTTTGGCGTCCAAAAAACTTGGAGACATCTTCGGTGCACCCTCGTTTCTGAGGGCGATCAGCAAGGGAGGGGAAAGAAGTTTCCATGAAAAATGTATACATTCAGCAACAGCGCCGACCGCCCACTACGGAGCCCAACGAGGGGACGCGGCAGAGCTTGCATACAAGTCTGCACGACGCCAGTCGTACGCCGTCACTATAACCGAATATGGTGTACCCAAGGTTGGATAGCCACACAGGGTTAACCCTTGCCACCAAGAAGAAGGAAGTAAATAGAAGAGAGAAGGAGACAGGAAAGTACTAAAAGTGGAAGGGAAAGACGAAGGTTTCAGGAGAGAGAGACAGGAAAAGGCGACTGCCGATTTCCCCCGGGTGGGTCAGTCCGGGGGTGCCGTCTACGTGAAGCAGAGGCCAAAGAGGTGTGTTGCCTCCGCCGGGGGGCCTTAAAGGTCCGAACACCCAGCATCGACTCAACCCCCAGGATCCCCTTTTCCCCAGACACGGCTAAGCCGCGCACGGCTACACGCGGGAGGGTCCGACCCTCGTGTGCTCGGGTCCGTGGTGTCGCAACACACCAAACGCCTGCTGACGCAGACGCCCCTGCGGGGCGTGTGATTTAGACATGAACGTCATCGCGCTCCACTTTTACTGCGCAGACTGTATGGAAGTGCTGGCTGAGGCAGGAACGTTAGAAGCACGCAAAAAACTGAAAGTGCAGTGCTCTGTGTGCCAGAATGAATACGTGGGTAGCGACCTTGTGCACAGTGGGAGCTTCTTCGTGAGTCTTCCTCTAGAGAAACAGCAGTCGTCACTGTTTTCAAGCAAGACAACCAGTATTGCAGTCATGGACACCTTGGAACGTGCTCCTGGCAGCACTATCCATGACATCACTGACCGCCAGCACTACCATGCAAGAACTGAAGTGGGGATGGCCGAGCATGATCTGACGTTCAACTTAACTCGGATGGAAGCCCTATATTCAAGTCCTCGAAGTACAGTATTTGGCCTGTACAGGTGACCGTCAGTGAGTTGCCTCCATTGCTCATATGGAAGAATGTTGTGATGCTATTACTATGGTATGGGAAGGAGCATTCTAACGTGACTATGTTGCTCCAAGTGTTTATGCATCAGCTTCTCAAGGTGTTTAACGAACGCTTAGACTTGTGGGGAAAGCCTCAAACTCAAAGGCAAGTGCTTTTTCTGAACTATGGTATGAATTTCAGGCGAATGCATTTCTTGGCCAATTAGCAAGGTTATCAACACATTAACATTTTCAGGTGTACTGCATCTGTTGTTGCGCGGATTCTCCAGCAAGGGCTCCAATGCAACATGTCATCCAATTTAGTGGCTACTATGGCTGCAGTTGATGCTGCCACCCAGGAGAATATGTCGATGGTAATACTCGGTGAATGTTAAATCTTAATAATTCATGGAATCTCATGGAATGAACAAAATTGCATACAAAGGAATGGTGTTTTTATAGGATCATGTCTGGCGCCCGTACTAAGTGATATTTATCTAGCTCATCTTGATCGCAATATTCATGGTCACTTAGCCGCGTCCCCTGTCGTCAAAGTGTGCAGGTTTGTGGACGACTACCTGATATTTATTGATTGCACTAATCCCGCTTTTGAGCCTGCTATTTCTGAAGTCTTGGAGATCTTTAGGAACGAGCTGGAGGCTCTAGAACTTGCGCATGAGGTCCCCATTGAAGATTCCTTGCGCTTTCTAGATCTCTGGCTGAGCTGCTAACAAACATGTGTGCTGGTGCTTCGAACCGAGAAGTAAGAAGCCACTCTTGCCCTTTAAATCCGCACACTCAAAGCTCGTTAAACGAGGTATTATAAAGTTATGTCTCGTTAACAGCCTCAATAAATCGTGCCCACACCAGATGCAACGTAGTCTTGCTGCTCAAGTTGATCGCCTTTTTGGGCTGGCTACCCTTTGGCCTTAATTTCAGCCATAGCGGAACAGCTTCTGAGGCGCACAAAACGTGATCAGCCCGATCAATCAGGGAACCAGCTGGCTGAAAGACGCAGGTTTGCAGTGCTACAGTATGTGCATGATGTCTCCCATAGGCTAAAGAAAGTTGCGCAGCGAGCAGGAATCACAGTCGTTTTCTCAGCCCCGGAAAAATTGGCAAGGCTCTGTAAGCGTGTAAACGCGCCTAAATCGCATCAGAGTTGTTGCTCTGTCGGGCACAGAAAACGTTTTGCGACGTGCACTACGAATGTAGTCTACCGAATTCCCCTGTCTTGCGGCAGTAAATATGTTGGACAGACAGGCAGGTGCTTAAACGATCGACTAAAAGAGCACTGTAACAACGTCCACAGCACTGTACAAGGCCACTTGGGCATCCATTGCCGGGACTGCGGCTGCGTGCCCCTCTTTGAAGATACTGAAGTTTTAGCGAGACATAGCTCACAGCTCAGAGAAATTGTGGAAGCCGATTTCATCAGAAAACTTGGTAGTATTTGCGTTAGTGCCCCCTCTCTCGCGCTGACCCCTGGTGAAGTCACGTGTCTAAACAGATAGAAATCGTAATATATTTATTAGTATATTTTTTTATTATTATTTTTATTTTTTCAGGTGACCATGCTCTTAGTTCAGTGACAGAACACCCCATGTGAATGCCTTTCATTTTCTGCGCATGCCCTTTCTTGTATATATACACACGATGTGGCAACGCAATAAAATATTGTTGGAAGTCAGCGCTGTGTATGTCGTCTATCGCAGTCCTTGTCCTTCGCGCTGTACGTTGTACCAACTAGTTCAAGCAACCACCCTAGTTCTTAATTACTTCTTCGAAAAAGTAATCTAGCCCCACCAAAATGGCAAGCTATTGTCCAAAACCTCCATTGTGTTCAGTCAAAGGCAAGGCATTCTAGGTCAGCTACTTGTTCCATGTAGTCACTCATTGGCATAGAGCAAGATATGGCTTGTTATTACTAGTATTTTCTGGAGCATTTGGAAGTACATCTCACTTCATCGAGATATATACAGGAATTTACGCCTGATTGCCATATCTAAAGCATAAAGTTTTAAGCACTAGTTTTTCAATTCAATCAACGCCAGTCAAAATTTCAGGAAATTGAGCCACAAGTTTGCTAATTTATCGCTGCAATGTCTTGCGGTGCTGCAGGCCTTTACCTCAAGGTGCATGCTTTTCAGCTTTCATTCTATGTTCTTTCTACCATGTAATGGAGGTGTACCCACGTGAGCAAAAGTATACGGAACAGGAATCGCACGATAATACAAATTTTATCCTGCCTGTGAATGCAACTTGAAGTTAAAAACTCTTGGTATTACAAATTTTCTAATGCACTTGTGAGCATGCCTCTATGGGCGTTAATTACGAGGATATTCTGTTTTTTCGGCAGCCTTGTGGTCCGTACACTTTTGCTCCTGAGCTTACGTGTGGTTATTTAAACATTGAAGGGGCATAAAGCCTGTCAAATAACAGCCCCATCGAAAGGTCGCAGAAATGCAAGCGTTAACAGGCCAGGATCTATATTATTTCTTTGCATCGCAAGGAAGACTTGTCCGCCTTTCTTGTTATTCGGGACAAGAAGTCCCATCACTGTGCACATGAGTACGTGACGCTCCGCATAATTAACAGGGATTAGCAGGGATTCAAGAAAGCTCTGGAACGATACATCCATAAAGTCATGATATGTCACAGCTTTCCTAAAGAAGCGCATAGAGTGAACGGAACAATTTTTTTCTAGATGGCTTGTCTGCTGATTCATGATACGAACTTGTCTCCTTCATTGTGTGCGCTCAATGTTCTTTCCAGTGGCTTTGGAACTCTCGTTGTTAAAACTGAATTAATTTCATCAAATCATGTATTTTATCCTGTGAAAACTGAATGAATAATACCGTAATCCGTGTTTTGCTCTTATTGTATATTATGATGCTCCATTTTATTGGAATGAGTGAAATTTGTTGAAGTGCACCCTAACAAATGACCTCAACATGTGTGACTGGATATGTATGCCTCACATGTCTTTTGGGTGCATTTTTTCTAGGTACTGTCAAGTATTGCCATTTGTTGGGCGTGTTGGTAAACTGAAAGCATATTTAGCGCCAGCAAACAAGGACGGAAGGGGGACGACACCACAATGCGAGCGTCAAGTGTCAAGTACACCGTTAGCCAGCCGTTTCAAGACCGCACTGACAAAGAAGCTGTCAGGCATTAAGAAAACTGCCCGAAATGGCACTATTGTGCGCGGTTTAAAGGGCCCATCCCCTCTAATCAATCTACCAGGTTTTAGCCCTGTTTGGGAATGGCGCCCTGATTATATGCACTGCATACTTGTAGGAGTTACTCGGCAAATGACCGACCTTTGGTTTTCTGAAGTAGGAGCTGATTTGTACTGCGGTGGGCCGTCAACTATGACAGATTTAAATGAGCGGCTATGCTCAGTGAAGATGCCAGGCTGCATCAATCGTCAGCCAAGATCGTTAATGCTAAGAAAATATTGGAAGGCATCTGAGTGGCAATATTGCCTGCTCTATTACAGCATACGATGCTTAACAGGACTTTTTAGCTCAGTCCATCTGGACCACTAGGCACTACTTGTAGCTGACGTAGTCTAGTTCATGTTCAATTTATTTACGGGCCAAGCAATATGACATAAAATGTTCACCAACTACTCCATGTACCAAATTCTACTCTACTCTTTGGCCCTCTGTGGGCTTATTCATATTTCACCTTTGAAACGAACTCAGGCAAACTACTCAAGCTCGCAACATCCTCTAAACGTGTGGCCCTGCAAATTGCCACTTGCTTTCTTCTTCAGAACAATTTGTCTGCTTTGAAAGCAGTGGCCCGTGAGAAGGTCTTGCAGCTTTGCTTAGAAAAAAACTCCTGGAAGTCGCATTAATGGCATAATCCCTCTGGAAAACCTGAGCAACGTGCTCACACTTTGCTTGAGAAATATATAGAACTGCAGAGCTCTGAAGGTGCAGCTGAACATCAAAGAATACTTCTGAATGGCACGACGATTACCTCAGAGAAGTACTTAAGACACAACCCGGTAAACTGCACTGTAGTTTGCTTATCCAACGGGAGCTACATAAAAGCCCAAAACGTGAATTATTGCCAGAAACCAGACAGGCCGTGAGCAAGTCTATGTTTCGTCTTTTGATTACATTACAGAGCCCATCGCGCCATGCAGTCACTTAAAAGCTGCAAGGAAACCTACACAGCAGATGTTTAAGATCAGCGAGAACGCTCGTCCGCGCATTCACCTTTGTGCTGGAGGCACAGTATTTTTGTGAACTAGTGAATAGTTATGAGTGGTCGTAGTATCTGTGCAACACTGAATGTGCACTTTCACGTCAACATTCCAGAGAATTTCACGCACATTACATTCCAGACATTTTATGCAATAAGCTTCAAGAATAAAATGGTGCAGGAAGGTTCTTTTTTCTTCAGTTACTAATCGTGCTTATCATCTGCATTTCTGATATAATTTTTGTACTCAAAGGGATTTGAGGAACAATTTAGTATTTAGTATATAATCTACATAGTATTACTACTCATTGTCTGCTGTGTTTCCAATGTGATCTTTTTCTGAAGGGGGTGTGGGGCCGTCTTCTAATGCTACATTTGTGTTTAATGTTTGAATGATGTTGCAACGCAAAAGAATGCAGTATTGATGTGGGCTATTCAGTAGTTCAGTTACACTAGATGCCTGGCCACAAGTGCCATGTGTTTAGGCTTCCCAGCAGTTTCGAAAAAAATGCTGGTAGTAAAATTGAATTTCAAAGAAATATTTGGAATTGCGGGAAACGTGAAATGTATACCTCAAATAGAAAAATATCAAAGGAATCATACTGATTCTGTCATGTGGCTTAAAGTGGTCGCCACGGACATTATGCGTATGTACATATATTACAACGTTAACTGCACTTAGGCGATATTATCTGTAGACACGACTTTATCGCTGCAACGGAGAAAATGCTCCGCTGGCTGTTTCAAATTTCTTTTCTTTTTTGGTAACTTGCACATCTGCTCATTACTCAAAAGCTAAGCGGAAGTATATTAAGTGTTTTGAATAATTCTGTTCTATTTCTTATTCGAAATTTTTATATCTAACTGTTCACCTCTAGTCAGCTGACGCTACATTTCATGTCTGAGTAAGTTTCTTTGATGACTATGTTGTATGAAAACTTATTTACATTCTGTGTCTTGGCTTCGCTGTTTGTTTTCATTTGAGATCTTTTTTCTGTTGAAGCATTGAATATTTTTTACAGTAATTGTAGTTGTATGCCACTCTTTATTGGTGCTGTTCTAAAATCTGCTTTTAGAATACGCGATACGGTGCACTATGGGGCTCTGCAAGTAACATTAGCCGTCTAAGGTTATTTCACATGCACCTAAATCTAGAATTTCATCAGAAGCCAGCAAATACTGACACCAAGGACAACATAAGGGAAATTACTTGTGCTTAATAAATGAAATAAAGCAACGATAAATTGTAGGAAATGAAACTAGATGAAAAAACTTGCCGCAGGTGGGGAACGATCCCACAACCTTCGCATTACGAGTGCGATGCTCTACCAATTGAGCAACTGTGGCGCCGTTTCCCCGTCCGTTTTCTTAGGTATTAATGTTCCTAGTAGAAGCCAGTGAGTGTTACCCAGCACCACCACTCACAAACCTTGGCGGCGGATGTGGAACATCTTTTTTGCCGCAGGCGTCACGAGAACGTTATCTTTTTGGGTGAAGGCAATCGGTCAATGAACCGACACATGCTACCTGAATGCATCAATTTTTTCGTGTTCGAGACCCTTGTTATGTAATAAACAAGAAAGGAGGTTTAACCGAGAGGCCCAATTTTTGTTAGTCACATCATAAGGAGCCAACAAACACTGACACCAAGAACAACAAGAGGAAATTACTTCTGCTTAATAAATGAAATAACGAAACGATAAATTAATGGAAATGAAAGTGGCTCAAAAAAGAACTTGCCGTAGGATGTGGGATCTGTAGAAGGGTCCTACATCCTTCGCATTGCGCGTGCGATCCATTTTCGCATTTCGGCTCCTTCGAAATCCAACCACCGCAACCATGGTTGAACCTGCTAACTTTCACTCAGCAACCCAACGCCTTAGCCTCTGACCCATTGTGGCACGTGCATACAACATTCCTGTGGCAGCCGAACATTTACAAAAGTGTTTAAAAGTGATTAGTTTTTGTTTCATGGGCACATATTGAACAATAAAGCCCATTTGCTGTCATTACCTGCACGCTTCTGACATTAGGTCCCAACACTCCCTATATGAACACATAAGCGAAATTCTGTGCCGAATTCTGCTACATACTGGGTGTTTCAAGGAAATATTGAGGGAGGCGTTCTTATTCGTAAATTTATCATCGTTCCGGTTGTCGGAGATGGATTCTACATATCATTTATCTAATTACCAGCAAGAAGCCAATTACTTCAGTTATTTTT
Source organism: Dermacentor andersoni (assembly GCF_023375885.2). Classification (NCBI taxonomy): domain Eukaryota; kingdom Metazoa; phylum Arthropoda; class Arachnida; order Ixodida; family Ixodidae; genus Dermacentor; species Dermacentor andersoni. The sequence goes on from NC_092815.1 coordinate 138,233,930, forward strand.
GTATGGCATCTTACAAAGCGTACTTATTTGATTGAAATCGAATCATCATGATCATAATAGGTTACATCAACTTTGACATATTCAAAATGTGGAGACTGCATTTCCAGGCTGCCAAATATTTTTACAGCTACGTTTCTTCAGGCAACATGCCATAATGATGCATAAACAATAATGTATTTCGCCACTAAATTCAGACGCCCATTTCTTGAAGTTGCTCTCAAGGGAATGCTCTGGACCCTGCCTAGCTTCAATTCCACTATTGCAACCTTCCATAATAATTTGAATTAAAAGCTAATTACAGCCTGTTGCTATAATTAGCCAGTTTATTAGGTATATTGTAAGGAAGATAACGAACGTGCGCACTGGGTCAGCAGCATCGGCAGCATCAAGCGCGCAGCAGAAGCTCGAGCTCGGGAACTGCTCGGTGCATCGTAGAACCGGCGGTCGCTACGAACCCTAATAAATCTCGTTTACAATATTAAGATACAGATGTTACATCAGCCATCTGGAATATAGTGTCACTGGAGAAATCGACCCAATAATTAATTCACATTCGATATAGCACATTGTCGCTACATTTAGTTAAGCTCTGCTGAAATGCCTAGTGTTCACGTTACCTTTATTAAAATGCATTGGTTTGGTCAATGTTCTCACTGAAGATGGTCTAGACTCAGCTATGTGAGCTGTCTCAAACTGAAATTTTGTAGTTGGACATGAAGGCTCCCACTATACAGCATTTTATGCAGCTGGAAATGGCAAGTTCCGGCTGGTGTAAGCACTTTTCAGCGTGAACTGGAAAAGCTGCTAGCTGGAAATAGCTGCTCCCAGCTGTCACAGGTACTTAGCTTCAGCTGGAAATGTTGGCCGCTGGAATTTTCATCATTCTGTTGAAAGAAATGCAGCTCCAACTGGAACATGCTATTTCCAGCAGAACAGTCTTAAACTTACAGCTGGAATCTATGCCTACATTATCATGCGTGGTGTTAAGTGAGCGGTCAAGAGAAATAGAGACAGCGTTGTCCCCAATAGCCACCAGCTCAGACAGCCTGCTGTGCTGTTTTATCGCACAGCTCAAGCGGCAATTCACCACTAACCATCTTCGATGCCTTGTAACCTTGCTCTGTTTCAGTGAGAGATTTTGACACGAGAAATGGCGAGATTGTTCATACAGCCTTGTCTCGATTTTCACAATGCACAAGGTAAAACTTCGGGAACGTTTCTTTAGGGTGGGCGAAAAAGTAGAGTGCTGCATCGGTGCGTCCGTTTTTCTGAAGGAGACGAACTGGAAGTGGAGGATAGCTTGATGCCACAGTATGTACACTCTAAAAAAAGTTTGCACCCTTTGGGGTGTATATCTGCCACACAACAATAATCGTCATCTGCCTTGATGTGTTTCCTTTCTTTAACGCTGCGAGCCTGGTCCTTTCCAGTAACAAACGGCAACGGCAGCATGACATAGCATTCCCGACAGGAAAGTAGCGGGCGCGGCGCTTTCAAGAGAGGAAACGCAACAAGGCAGATGACGATTATTGTTGTGTGGCAGATATACACCCGAAAGAGTGCAAACTTTTTTTTTTAGAGTGTAGCATTACGGCATAGCAGTGATGCCTACCACCCACAACCGAGCCCACCAAGGACACGTGACGACATAAGGGCAAGTTGCGTGCAGGTCAGCAGTACATCCTTGCTATAACCAAATATGCTGTAATCTAGGTGAATCTCGCAAACAAGGTTAACCCTTGCCGCCCGGAAATTCGGACACGCACGGCTACACGCGGAAGGGTCCAAACCTTGTGTGCTCGGGTACGTGGTGTCGCAACACGCCAAACGCCTGCTGACAAACTGCAGGACAAATATAACTGGAACCTTGCATTCTTTCTGGCCACTTATACAGTAGTAGAAGCTACAGCAAATACCTTATGTCAGAAATAAACCAATAACTACTCTCCTTTTCAACATGTGAATGGCAATCGACACATTTTTTCAAGTACTGTAGTTACCTTGATAGTCTTAGCTGATATTACCAGGCAAATGAAGCTTAAGTTAGTGCCTCATTCTGTGTGTACTTCATGTTTTCTTAAGCAAAGCTAAAGACGTTTCTTAAATTGACATTTTCAACAGATGGTTTCACAAAAAGCATGGGCAAGGCTTGTGATACTAGCAGTTTGGTGATGCAAGGAACTAAACAGTTGTGGTTGTTTAGAGGTAATATGCACGAGAGTTGCGGCAGTGTGAATAAAAGCATGTGAACATTCACCTTTTATTCACTTCTGGTCATTGTAGCGAAAAACAGAATTTATCCCGTCTCTAACATGCTTAGCATTGGAACATCATAGCAGAACCCCCGTGATAGTCGCAACTACAAATTATTGGTTAGCCTAACTTTGTAAAAATTTCCTTATTTTAAATGCAGTTTCCATTACTTCATTTGTTTCCAGCCTTGATGTCTTTTTTCTTATTCTGGAGAAGAGTGTCATCTCTCTATCAGCCATTCAGTAGGAACCAAAGCGTGTGACATGCTGCTGCCTCTTGCAGGCAGGGTGTCTACCAAACGGGAAAACCGGGAATTCTCAGGGATATTGAGTAGTCTGGAAAAACTGAGGGAATTTGTTCTATCAGGGAAAATTTGCTGTAATTTTATTCAAAAGGGCCAAAGTCGCGGTAATGCTGGCTCGAGTAACAAACAAGAATCGTACCGAGTCGTCTTTGACACCCTTTCGTCGGCTGGAGGAGTTGCCAGTGTACAGTCAACGACCGACTTCCGTATGCCCAATAATTCGGACGGCTTCGCGGCATCACCACGTACTCCATAGAGTCAATGTATCAGAATGTCTGAAATTTCGGACGCAAGAGCCCTTCGCTGTCCGATTTTCCGGAATTTGTACCGGGACCGCAGCTCGGAAACGGCATTAATCAAAGCCACCATCGCTGCCGTTTGATTACCTCGCCGCCTCGAACCGGCGCTTTTGCCCGCAGATCCACTGGCAGCCGTAGCCACCACTGCGGCAACGCTAGGCCTAGCCGTTTCGATGTTCGCTATTTTCTTGCCGTTGAGTGCCCTGTTTTTCGTTGAAAGAATTCGCTGCTGACAGCAATGGCACTCACTCGGCCTTAGTGGTCCTCGCGACTGGCTTAGAAGCTCGGAAAGCACAATGCGTTGCATAATACCGGTTCCTGAAAGTCAGCTTCAGTGTACAGAATTGTTACTTGCTGAAGCATACGCAAAAGTATTGCGGTAAATCATAAGCGTGGGAAGGGGCTAAATTGCTACGGGACATAGTATGTATATCTTAATTATACACGCACGCACCGTGTATCTCCTGTCACAGTACGAGCGCCGATATGCCTAATACGTGTACCGACAGGCCTTCAGAGCGTTTTCGAATGTGCCTGTGGCGGTTTGGGCCCTCAAGAGCAATAAAAGACATGCGTTCATTTTTTACAACTAGCCGATTTTTCGGACGTTTTCCCGGCCCCTAGAGAGTTCGAAAAATCGGACGTTGACTGTGTAACTGACGAAAAAGATGCTTCGAATGGTCCGTGGGGCGAACGAGCGGCGAAAGGAGGACGAGAACGCAAAGGACCTACGCATGAAGGAATGAACGGGAAAGGAATCGTGCTGCCGCCGTTTTGAAGGAGTTTGAGCTCAAAAAGCAAAGTGTTGGCTGATTCCGAGATGCAGGTATCCATCATCCAAACCAAAATAAACTCTTTAAAGCAGTGAAACACAACAATTAGGCTTCGTGTGCGGGCTGAGAGTATGTCAGGACAGTTCAGATTAAGTTACGAGCTGTTGAGACAGAATCTCAATTGTGACAAAGCTTGGGCCTCGTACCAATGAGTTTGCTATCAGCTGATAGAAACAGCTCGTATTCGAAAATATGTGATTCTATATGCATCTGCATTTTATTCGTATTTGAGAATGTCCGACTCGATTTGCAATTTTTTTCGAAGATATCTCATTTGCTGTGCGTTTAATTAACCCCTCCCTTCTATTCTCTTCTTGAATAACATAAACACTACTCCTTGGTATTGAAACTGGATTAAGTCGCTTTCTTTAATTTTCTTTTGAGATTCTTGCTAGAAAGTGACAGCATCGAGCGATAAGGTTTTAGCCCGTCTTGACATAAAACATAGTTCTGCGTCACTTAGGGAATCTTGCTAAGGCACTCAGGGAATTTGGCAGTCAACTTAGTAGACACCCTGTGCAGGCAAGATGGTGTGCTTGTAGCATAGATTATTGCCGTTGTGTTGTTGAACAGTTAACACTTTCAGGGTCAATGACGTAAATATACGGCGCCGTGAACAAGTTCAAAATGGTTGACGCCGTATATTTACGGCTCCTTTTGTACATTTCAAAAGCGCGCCAATTTCCTAACTTGTTTTCTGTCATGTGCTGCCACTATGTGGGAATACAGGGAATGTTTTTCGCGCGCCCCCCTCTCTGGGATTTAGTTACATGGTTTGTTTCATAGCTAGTTTGCTCCCGCGCGTCTATATACTACCGCTTCCGCATGGCGCGCGCGCGGGCGGGCGGCGGTTTGGGTTTTGTTTCGCAGGCGGTTTCAGCTTCTTGCGCTTGCAAAACTGATGGCTATCTCGTTACTAATGGCTCAAAGGGCGGCCGCTTGTTTCTTGCTCGTTAAGTGCTCACAGGGGTGCGCATAGGAAGGATGCCGCGTGTATGCTTTCCGTTGCTTTTTTTTAGACTCACGAAAACTAGTTGCCTCTGTTTGGCAATAAGATGATTAGCGGAAGTTTGTCACGTTTTGCTTTTTTTGAAGGGCACACAACTACACAGTTTGCTTGAGTGAGTGCGCCTACGCAGTTCGATTATGCTATGCATGTGTAAGAGCAGGAACATTTGAGTCTTGCGAAATATTCTCGTGTGCGCATTTTCAAAGCCTTGAACAATGTGTATAACAATGCACCAAATTTTTTTTTATTCTTATAAGTTTGTTTTCCTTTTTATTGTGTTATTCATGAATGAAAAGTACATATATACCAACGCAACATATTTTTTCTCATTTTACGGTCACCCTAGAAAAATTGAAGTAATTTTTATTTCAAATTCCCTAAGAATTGGAATCTGCAATAAGAAATCGACCCTGGGCGGTCGCATATGGCGAAAAAAATCGACCCTCGAAGGGTTAAGGACTCTTGTTTCTGGGCATGTTTTTGTCTAAAGTGATATGTAACACATATTGTCAGTCCGCCTTTATCTTGGAAAACTAGCAAGAATTGGATGTGAGGTTAGAGTATTGGTGGTCTGTCCTGTCCACACTTACATCCCACAATTCTCATTATTGTGCCCTCTTTGTTATGTGCTGTTTCGTGTTTTCTAACACAGTCGTTGTGGTTCCCTTGCGAGACCACACCTGCGCAGGTGTTTTCAAAGTACTTTATATGGCTTCACTGAAAAGACTTAAGCTCTGTGGCCCTGCTCCATCGACGAAAATCCTTGAACTAACTTGGAGCGCATTTTCTTGCTTCTAGTTATGGTGCACATTGTTGACCTCATGGCACATGGCTGGTAGCCATGTTGTTGGCACATGGCTGGCTGCATTGAGGATTGTGCAACAACTGCATGGGAAGTTGCTGGAAGCCATCGAAAGCAAATTGAACAAGCAGACGACCTCCACAAACAATGTTGTTTCGGAGCCTTTCAATGACCTGGAGGACTTCGCGCAGTTTGATGGCAGCTTGGAAGCTGCCAAGGAAGCTTTGGTGAGTCAATTGGTTGTGGTATCTTGTGTATGTCTCTTTTCTTCATGGTTAAATTTAACATGACTCAATGCACTTTCCAAGTGTATCCTGCACAGCCTACACTAATTTAGAAATTGTCAGATTTGAAGCTATGTATCCCTGCAGGGCTATCTACCGGTAAGTGATGTCATTTATTGCCGAATAGTACTTTAATTATGGTATACACACTGCTAGCGAGAACACGGGAGCCCGTGGAATCACTTTGCGAAGTGCCACCTCTGGCGCCTCGTGAAACCTTCGCCGACAACTCGCCAGGCTTTTCGCCAATCGCTTTGATTGCGCCTGCGCTGCCAAACTTAATGAGGCGCCGGTAGCGGGCACTTAACGGAGTAATGTCACAGGCTCTTATGTTCCTAATAGCAGTGGCAGTGCGTGTATGGGTGCCTCACACGTATGCTACTAATGGTCCTCAGAAGACAAATCATTTTGGAATTCAGTGCCCGAACACAAACATAGTATAGAAGATAAATCTAGTTATTTTGTAGTTTACTTTGTTGTTTAGGCTACAGAAATAGTATTTAGTCTGTCTTAATGTGTTACCGGCAACAACTCTGACGCAAGAGCCTTTAGGATTAAAGTTCATCTCTCTGAAGAACGTGAATTTTTATAGGTATAGAAATTCAAGGTCGAAGAACAAATGCTCAGCTGAATTGTACTCTGGGCTGCTTAGCAGGGGTTTATTGTATTTCCCTAAGCCCAGCATTCATACTTTTTTCTAAAGACGCAGGCTGGTGCAGCTCATCAGCAAAGAAGGCAGAAGTCGAGTCATGCACGCGAAGAATTTTGAGGATCCTAATGTCAGGCAGCTTGGCGGCCTCATTCTCGTGGAATGGGCAAAAAAAAAATAATGCTTTTAACATCCTTAATCTCCCAGGACGCGTTGTCGTTAAGTATGCTGACAGCACAAGCTTTCAAAGGAAAAAACAAACATTGTGAAGCAGAAATATCTTTCATAGCGCAATTGCCTAACTGTAATTACCCTGTGGTTGCTCAGTGGCTTCCTGCTGCTGAGCATCAAGTCACAGGTGTGAGTTCACTAGCGGTGCACATTGGAATATTAAAATATAGCCTTCTGATATGGTGTCGGCTGTAGCTACTGCACGCGAGAAGACCCCATTAAAAATTGTATTTACCTGGTTTTAATGTACCTCAAACCTAATGTGTACAGAATTTTGTTGCGAGTTCAGTGTGAAAAAACAAAATACTCTGAAACCACTCACTTTGGTGCAGCTGTTATTGTGAATGAATTGGTGGCCCATGCTTCGACTGAAAAATTTGCCCATTTCTTTTTCTGCAGTACATGCAGTACAGCCTGAAATGAGAAAAAATTGTACCGCAGCATTTTCTCACTTGCCTGACATGTAAAATACCCTCCCATTTGAATGAGCTTTTGTAATGAAAGTGAGTTTCCAACCTACCGAGTTCTCTTACCATCTCAATGGGATAATGGCATTACCTCTGACTTAAGCTGTTGCTAATATAGTTCCGGTTTTTGTATCCTCTTGTAACACAAAGCAATTTTCAGACCCATTCTTATGAGAAAGGTGAGTTATAATCGCGCGAATTGCTGACAGCATGCGATCGATATATACTGTTGGATGTTTGATGGTGTACCCATTGTTTAGTGATGCTGTTAAATCAATTTTTCAGCCCTTTAATGCGTAGGCAATTCAATTTAGGCGTAGGTGTCCTATCTTGTCATGCAGTCTTTATCAGTAAGCCCATTCAGTTGTGCAACAAAGCACATGTCACTTTAACAGAATTGCCGAGATTGCATTGTGCGGTAGCTGATCTCATTCTCATTTTCTTGCAGCATCTGTGAAGGAGGTTCACAAATGAAGCCACTATGTTGTAGAAAAGGTCATCAAGGATTGGCTACGTTATGCTCCTGCCAGGAATCGGGATTCTTCTAAAATGGTAGCCGGCATGCAGATTGTTAATCTAGCATTCTTTGTTCCTGGTGACAGAAGTACAATTCAGTAAAATTGAAAGTACCAGTGTGCAACGTACAAGCTTGGAGCAGAATTTGTATCGAAACCTGCAAAGTATAAAATGCCTGTTTGCTCATATTGCATCATATTGGGGCTTGGCAATGTGGCTGGTCACAGACCCACTGCATTTCTGTGGAGCACTGCAGAGCTTAATTTGTAAGACATATTTCCAAGTTGCCTCCATGATCATCTTGCTGGCGCACATTGTGTTCAGGTTAAGGGGCCCTAAAACACTTCTAGTCATTCAATGACATCACTATTAAATTATGTCGCCTCATGAATATCGAGCGCCCTAATTTTTTTAATCCTTCAAGCACAAGCAAAGTTAGATGGCAAGGGCACGCAAGGTGGCAATGCCCAGCTAGTCCCGGCAAAAAGTGGAACACAAAATGGCTCGTGGCGGCACCACAGAGTGTCTGCGGCATCTACGCTATGGTTTTTCTGAGAAGCCACGCGCAGCCATACACAGCAACGTGCAAGTGTAATGTTTATTCTGGCCATACAAAGACGAAATGGCGTTTCTGTCTTTTTGAGATGGCAAACATACATTTTCAATTTATTTATTCAAACGAGCAATAATTGTATTACTGAGACTTTTCTTGCGATCACAAAATCGCCGTGGCTGCTGTGGGTCCACTTGCTTGCAATGACGCCGCATGACATTGCAGAAGCGAGTGCAAGTGATTTTTCATTGCTTTTGACACGAGTTTATAAATTTCCTGTTGCATGCAAGTTGCATACACGTTCACAGGAGCCTCGATAACTGATTGGCAATGTTTTCATAATATGTTGGACAAGTCTTTCAGCGCTCCTTTAATATTGTAGCACTGTCAAGACGGATGTTTGTGATGTAAGCTGTCTTCTTTTAAATGGGGGTGCAGTTTTGTGCCACAATGATACTGGGACTCAGTAGCCAGCTGTGCTTGCCCATATCTTATGCTTCCATTTTAATTTATTGGCTACTTATACAGCCTTGTACCTGAAAGTACCATTTTCAGCTTGCAATAGTTCTGTAGTTAATCAGATGCATTATCTTTCACTCGGGGACATGATATGTTTAGAGAACACATATTAAGACTTGTTCTTTAGACTGTCACATACGTGACATATAAAGGATGGCAAAATATCACTGCAAGTGCTAGTGGTATGTGGCGGTGTCCTTTTTTGTTATTTGTTGGTAAGGTAAAACTAGCTTTACATTCCGTGTGACTTACTTGTGGTACTCTTAGAGCTGCTTTTTACTTTTTTTCTTTATGCTCATGTGCAACTACTGGTTTTGGTATCTATTTAATGCCTCTTATGCTCAGTGCTTACAGTAAAATTCCTCGTAGGCGCCCCCGCCCGTGCAAGAGTCCCCCCCCCCTACTTCACTCCTTATTTCAAGTTTCCGCGCCCTTCCTGGAAAGTATCGGGGCCAAGGGAAGAGCCGAAGAGCCCCCCACCCTAAACTGGGGCGGCGAATGATAGCCCTCAGGTGGGACCTGGAGGGCGACATGAGCACACCTCAGGGACGCAAGCTGTGCAGGGACTGGCCATTAGGATTTTCACCATAGAGAGGGTGCTGTAAAGAAACGAGATCGTGGCGAGAAAGATCAAGGGCCAACATAACAGAAAGTGCAGACATTCTCTGCGGTTAACCCAGCATGGCATCGCAATGGCGGAGAAAATGGGACGCAATCGGTCGAACCGGATCGACGGGGTCCGGTGTGCTTGCGTATACGAGGACGGAAATGCAGCCAGACTAAAGCGGGCAGCGCCGCGGTCGGCAGACTCGAATATGCGCCTCGTCCTCCGCGCAAAGGATAGCGTCACTCTGCAGGAGCTGTTCACAGCCACAGACGGGTCTGACGACATATGGAAGGCACCCGAAGCCATGGTGGTGGTTCACGCTGGCCCCTTGCAGTTAGCAAATGGCAACGTTACTCCAGGAAGCTCTGAGACGCTGCAACGCTCCCAGCTGAACAAGTGGCTACAGACAGCTCAGGGGCATTGTTTCGTGATATATGCTGTCACAGAAAATTCACCGGTAGGGGAGCCCCTGAACGACCCTTGTATGGAATGGAATGTAGTTGTGAGGCAAATCTGTAAGGAGTATGGGCCCAGCGTGGAATTTGTGACCACGAGATGGCTGCTTGGTGGTCAGCAAGGCCTGACATATCATGCGGACATGGCGGAGAAGCTGAGCCAGCGCCTAGGTCGCAGGATTTGTGCATTTTCAGGCCTTCAAGGGCCTGCCAGGCACCACAAGTTTCTGGGTCAGCTGCATTCACATCCAGCAGCAGGAACCTTAATGACTGCTTATGGATAGGCCATCATGCAAACGGCGGAAGGACAGTCTCCCCGAAGAAACGGATGGAGAGGCTCCCAGGGAAGCCACCGTCAATGGTAAACGCCACTCTCCCCTTTAGGAGGGCGCTGGGCAAAAGGCATGTGCGCAGGCGGAGATAGTACAAGCATACAAGGGGGTAGGAGAGGTTTTACTACCTCAACATGCAAGGATGGCACGGGGAGGGAAAGTAGGAAGTATATCATTCTTCAGAGGGAGAATATTGTAGTGGCCAGCCCGGCAGAAACCCACCTGCGTGACGCTGAGGCACCCCCACCCAACTAAGAGCACGTCTGAACCGGTCCGAACCGCGCCAAATGAGAACGGAAGGGTCGAGGCCTCAGCTTTCTCAGCAGGGTGGGCACACAGTGGGAGAGACCTACTAGGGCCAGCGAAGAGGGCTAATAGGGGAAGTTGAAATGGTTCTTGGACTGGTGTACCTCTGGACAGGCAAGGATGTACACAAGAGAGACGTAAAGACCCTGACCTGCAAGGAAAGGGAGATCACTGAACTAGGCAGGCTGGTGGTGGTGGCGATGCGAGATGTTCATGCCCACATTGAAGCCCTGGATGGGACAACGGACAAGGCGGGTGGGCGGAAAGGATGGACCTGATTGTAGTCAACGCAAGTGAAAAAGCACAGGAAGGACCACATGGGCAGTACGCAACGTGCCATCTTCTATAGATTACTGTCTCATGTGCCCCATCTTCCTCCCGCATCCTGCCCATATGAGCATTGACGGAACAGGGGAGAGAAGTCTTGGCAGCGACCAACATCGCATATCTCCGTCTTTTAGATCGTGCCTACCCAGGACGGAGTCTAGTGCGTCGGTGGCGAGGTCTAGGACCCTGTCCGATGAGGCTGTAAGCAGAGTGGTGGCGCTACTCCAAAAGGAAGCAATGCGCATGGAGGTGCAAGAGTATCATCACTTCCAGCATTGGGTACAGCAGGCGCTTTCAAGTGAGTGGAGCAGGCTAGGAAGTTAGGGGCAAAGGCAAGCACCGGCGTAAGGCCTGGTGGGACAGGGAGGTCGCCAATGCTTTGGCCGCCCGCAAGCAGTGCTCTAAGCAGCACCGGCTCGCTTTGCAGTGTGGAGCGGTGGATGCCCGAGTCTGAGCTGTGGGCGAGGCAGCTGGTGGCGAAGAACATGGCAACAATGGTGCAACAGAAAATGAGCGGTGTAAACAGGAAGCTGCTACAGACCATAAATAAGGCCGGGCGCAACTCTGGCAGAACGTTCTGGCAGCATATAACGGTACAAGAGGCGAGCTGCGACCACCCCAGTAGCCAGCTCTGAGGGCGTTCACCTCCACTCAGTGGGAACGAAACGGTTTGCCCGAATCCGGTGGCTGGGTGCGCGATACAGGGAGGAGGCTGTCCGACTCGCTGAATCCCTCCGGCGCGGCACAAGGCAGAGGGTGCGGGAGCAGGTGCGGACGGCTGAGACCGTAATATCGAGAGAGGCAACTCGAACGAAGACTGCCCTCGCGGTATACAGAGCTGGCAAGGCAGATGTCAGGGAGGCGATCTACAACTCTATAGAGTCATGGGGTTGCTGTGCGCGGCTCGCGGTGGGGAGGTCCGAACACGCGTGTTGCAGGCCATGTTCACGGCCGATCTCGACACGGTTTACCTTCGATGCCAGTACGTGAGAGGGTAACTATCACGGATGTCGACGTTGAGTGTCCGGGCTCGCATCCGTTGCACCCTGTGCCCGGGGCCCCGTCGCAACGGGCGATTGCGATGATGCGCTTGGCTTCCGCGGCGGCGCGGAGCCTCCCCGCAGAGGTGCAGTGGAGGCTACAAGAGGCCGCTGGAGCAATAATGGTGTGAGCAGGTGCTGCGGCGGCCGCGTTTGTAAAAGGTGGAAAGGCGACATCAGAGGTGCGATCTTGAACGCGTTCCAAAATAGAACGGAGGCGGTCCGTTCTCTACGTCGGGAAATAGGCAGTCCGTTCCATTGCATTCGTCCGATAGCCGACGACACGGAATGATTGACAGCAGATATCACGGCACAATTGACGTCATGGCATTCGTCACGGTTCAAATTGACCAATTGTGTGCGGCTCGGTGGAACGGACCGCCTGCGTTCTATTTTGCTACGCGTACAAGATCGCACCCCAGATGTGCCGGCTGAGGCGCATTAGAAGATATATTTCGTTTTTTTTTTCTTTTCTCTGGCCCGATCCGGGATTGCCCGTCGATCTCCAATTCCAAAGGCATGACGCCGCAGACATCGTCATCATTCACGAAAAGATGTTTCCGTGGCTTTTTTATCATTTCCTTTATTTACAGGCATGCGTCCCCGTTAGCGACACGGCAACTCGCCGCACGACGTTTAGAATTCGCGGACCACCGGCCGACAGCGGTCTTGCTGGCAACAGGCAAGATCTGCCTGTCACACAGTAGAGAGCTACGTTAGCTTTAGTTGCCAAACTCGGTGGCGTTGCGCGGAACCGCCACCCGCCCGCGCCTTCCTGTCCGAGTCGCCCTACCCCGCATTCACGTAGGGGCGCTTGTATAAATACCGCAAGAATTTCCTCGCAGATTGCAGACAAATTCCTTCCCAAATTTATACATACTAAACAAAATGTACCCAACCCAATACAGAGACACCTGCCCATGGTGCGGCGCCACACCCACACTATCATGTCACATGGGAATGTAAACACAATCAATCATTCCACCAACACAATCACCCGAGTGCGGAGCAATGGGAGAGTCGGCTTACCAGCTGCGAGCTCACGGCCTAAAGGGCCTTAGTGCAGCACGCTAGTGAGGTGGCTAGGCTCAGTGGAGCCCTGGAATAGGGGCCCACCCTTGCCGGAAGAGGCTCAAGTCGCCGGCACCCAAAAAGACGGAGACCTCGAGACGCTAAATCCTTGAAGGAACCAAATAGTTTCTCTCTCTCTCTCTCTTCTCAGTAGATTTCGCCATGACAACGCCACCGATGGACCCGTGTGTTGGAGATTTCGGACATCCTCAGGGACCCTGCCGCGGAAGAAGACTTTCTGCGTGGAGTCGAACTGCTGCCGACTCGGACAGTTCGACGTCAGAGGACTGGAATCCGTCAAGGCCGTGTACCTAAGTGTGACTACTGGAGCGTTTGCAAAAATGTAGGGTTCAATCCCAGCGAGCCGGGATGCGAGGGACAAGTCGTCACATAAGATCGCCTGTGTAGAAAAGCTACCAGACCGAGTTTCAAATGCAACCGCTGCACGAAGCAGGTTTCACAGCTCCGGGATTCCGATGCACTGCAGGGGCAGCAAGGGCAGGCGCTCATTTTTTGCTTGCACTGATGTACTAAGACGTCCCAAAGTGAAACTTTACCGAAGAGAAAAATCAGGCTGACGTACGCCTTGGCTAATGGATTCTCCAGGATCACCAAAAAGCTGGTGCCAAATGTATTTAAAATGAGCAATAGCACCCGCACCGACTGGAGAAATTATGTTAGGGAGGTGGCGCTGGCTGAGCTTCTAGAACAGCCTGGGAGGTGTAGGCCAGGTTGTTCAGATCAACGAGTGCCTAATGAGGGGCAAACGCAAATCGAACCGAAGTCACCTCCATGCTGGTGATAACGTTTCTAATATGGCGCCCTAATAACGACGGCGGTGTAGCGCACCGGGACCCTTGGATTTCTGCATGCTATGCGTGCGGACAAAGGAGCTGAGGCTGTTCGAAGTTGACAAGAGAGACGCGGCAAGTCTCGGCCCCCTAATCGCCAAAAATATCCTCCCATGCACCACAGTCTACAGCGACCAATGGGCTGCATCTCAATGCATACCCACTCTTGCGGACCCCAATGGAGCACCAATGAACCTGGACTGGCACACCGTCAATCACAGCGTCAACTTTGTGGACCCTGTAACACGAGCAAAGACGCAACGCATCGAGAGCAAGTGGCAGAAGGCGAAGCGCCGACTCGTTCGGAACAGTAACAAAACATCGCCGGCTCTGACCCGCTCACACCTTGCCTGGATCTGGTGGATGTCCGTCAACGTGCGACCGGGGATCACAGACTGCTTCCTTCGGCTAATGGAAGCAATCGCCCGCCCCTACCGCCTCTATAAAGCCCCAACCACTCGCATGCGTCGGCAAGCTTCGGCACGGGCCAATGCGTCAAGGGCGTCGGTCGGGAACAGGGCGAAGCGGGTCGACGCGCAGAAATTTTGTCGACTGCCCATGCTACATGTTCGCCGACGCGTGGCGACGCTTCGCTAGCATGCACCAATCAGAGACTGCGATGCGTGGCCGGCGTCTACCAATCGGCGGCTGCTATGCCTATAATGGCAGCCAATGCGCAGACGCCGACACCAACGATCGTCAGAGTTCTTTGGACGCACGACACCTGCGACAGTGTTCCTGAAAGAGTGTTATAGTAGGCCGACAACGACACGACCGACAACCGTGGCTTGTGGCAGTGCGACGTGGATCCAAAACGACTTCGAACGACGCCGACAAATACAACCTGCCCACTGGGTTCCGCCGGTGTCAGTACGATCGTCTGCAGAAACATCCAACCGAATCACGATTGCCGTAACGTCTGTACTTAGTGTATGTGTATTTTGTCGTGCTAGAAACGAATGGAAACATGCTTCGGAACTCCGCAGTCTCGATAATCAGCACTCGCCTACCGCCGATGTTTACGTTACGCGTAGGCCTAGCGCGTCCTTCGAGTTCGTAACTTGTGTGAAGGAGCCCAGCTGAAGAACTCTGCCGAAGGAAATGAATTTTCAGTTCCGTTTGGCACTGCAGTGATTCAAAATGTGGCACTCCTGACTTCGTGTGATGTGGTGAATGAACCATGTGGGAACGTACAGTCGCGATCAATTTGAAGGTGATCGCTCGAGCGGTGACCGAAACTACGAGCAGCGCCACATTACGTCATCGCCGTCAGTCGAGAGGGAAGCATCAGATAGCTCCCCTCTCTCTCTTTTGCTGTTCCCTGAGCAGCTGTCACTCCCGTCACCGTTCACGAGACAACCTGCAAATTCATTTACATTACGTTATCAGCTTTTGCACAAAGGCGTCATTGTTAGCCAAGGTATGCATGAGACATCGACGCACACACATCATTGCCATGAAAGGGAAACAAACAAAAATGTAGCGTGTTAGACTTGGGGGTGACGGTTGCAGCCTGGAAGAGCATAAAAGTGGAAGAAGGCAGCGAATTTTTATCTTCGCAGTTCCGAAATCGGCCGCTATGCTGCTTGGAAGGCCCGCCGGTAGATGCTCGCGCGATCACCTTCAAATTGATCGCGACTGTACAATGGAACGTACGTACGTCATCAGCGTCGCCGTCCGTTTCAGCTGATAGTGCGCTATTCTATTCGGCATGTGAATCCAGTTCAGTCAAGTTCACAGTACTCCTTCACTCACTTTCTTGACGTGCACGGGCTAGTTCGGGATAAATCGCTCGTGCAGCACTCAAGAACGCTGACTACTGAAGGAACCATGACACAGCGCAGTCATGTTTGAGTCATTGAGTCACTGCAAAAAGGCATGATTTATTCGCGATATGTGCCCTATGTTCAATGCATAGGAGGACCTGCGTCATGCAAGACGTATGCATGCAGCCGCGTATATCAGGATTGCTTCGATGCCTGCTCGAGAAGTAGCACATGCTGAGCCAATGAAAGTAATTTGCTTTTGATCTTTTTTGTTTATGGAGAGAGCAGATAGCGCGAGTGCATTTCGGTTAAGGTGAAATGGCGTCACTAGTGCTTTGTACAGTTGGTGTGCTTAAACTGCCCAGATCTCTTCAGCTTCCACTAAAACGATTCTCACTACAATTCTATAAAACGTAGTCAGGAAAAAGATCAATTCAGAACCAAGGTCGTAATCATCTTCGCAGAATGTGCCTGATTAACAAGTTAACACTTCCATATGTACAGCATACGCACTTGAAATACATTCCGTAAAGGTGAACGACTGGGCCTACAATAACAAACGTAATAGCACTGCAAAAAGGGCCGACATGAGTATCAGCCACAACAAAACTCGTGCGTGTCAAACCTACTTCCTCGGAAGCAGCCCTATAAAAACTTTCAGGCCCTTCCCATTCTGGGTGTAACATTCAGCCCTTCTCTCTACATTTCTGCATATGTCACCAGCACTGTAAGTATCGTTGGATTCTTGGGTTTGTGCCCCTGTCTTCCTTCCCTGTGGATCTGAGATTTTCTGAGCACTCCACACTTCTATCGTTCTGCTACAGCTTGAGTGCTCATCAGTACAGTCCCTGTACGAAACTCACGTGGCTGACAACTTTGATTTTGTTCTGCGTTGGGCCAACACGCACCCTCTGCTCTTGCCTTTTCGATCGTCGCAAGCTCATGCCAGCCTACGAGGATTGCCCCAAAGCCCTCAAGTGGCACACACTGCAATACCAGCGCAACACTGCACTAGTCTGTCTATTCAGCAGGGTGATTGACGGCTCTCTGGAAGCACTGATCTTTCTTCTTCACTTCGTCTGAACAAGCGATAAGCACAGTCTGAGCCTCATCACGCCTGTACGGCCCGACCGCAACTCCATGGTTATATCTGGCATAGAGAGCTTTCTCTGTAACCCCCCCTTCCCCCTCGCCTTTCCGACTCCCCTTTCTTGCGACCGCACTGAATTGGCACTCCTGCGTGTTGTGCACCCGTCGCCTGTGTGCATGCCTAAAGTGCTCTGCAATTGAGCAAATTGTATGTGTGCACGTGGAGGGAGGGTGTATTCTGCACCCTGCAAATTCCCGCTCTAGATAGACGGCTTTCAAACGCTGTAGCGTACCGGCATCAGCCTTGCGTTAAGTCTTGATGAATATACTGTTTTGTGACGCAAGGGCCAACGATGACCAATGAGCGCCAGGCACAGTAAGTAAGAACGGTAATGAGTGAATGGGTTAGAAGTGAAGCGATGAATTACGAATGAATTACGATGAATAGGTGTGACGGAGCTGTAAAGGGGCCTAAAAGATGGTCGCTGTAAAATGCGTAAGAGCTGCGTATAATAAAATTATGGCAATGACTATCAAGCGTGCCAAGGACGCGAAAGATGCATTGTGGAAGAATTATGATACACTAAAATTTGTCAAAAGCAAAAAGTGTCCAAAGAGTACTACTGCCTTACCAGAGCCCTTGAAACGCAAGGGCCTGAAGGCTTGTTCTATAGAAGGGCCATCACAGCAGCCTCCTCTGGAGAGAGAATGCCCTACTGAACTATTGGGCTATTAACATGCAAGACGACATCGTTCAAGAAACCGAGGACCGCTCTGATGTTAAAAAGTGGTTCTTTACCAAGAAACATAGCGGGATGGAGAGGAATACAATAGCGGTATGCTAGAAGGAAATGGTTTCTTTTCTCTCTTTCGGCTTCCCGACACTCCACGAGAGCGTGAAGTACGGTGAGCCTCTCACCACATCTACCACAGGTTGGAGGTTCATTGCCTGTCAGTAGAAAATTGTGAGTACCATATGTGTGTCGTATTCCGAGACGACAAAATAGGACACCAGCTCGTCGTGTTTTTAACGGAGAGCCAGAATCCTACCTTTGGCTTGATCAGCCGGAGCTTATTCTTTGTTTTATTGTCCCACAAGCGTAGCGAGCCACTTCGCAGTTTCGTTCGCAAAAAAAAATGCTTGAGATCTGTGGCAGGAATTGCAGCAGTCGGATTAGCAACTTGAGATGTAATTGATGTGGCCATTTGGTCTGCCAGCATATTACCGTCGATGTATCTATGGCCAGGAACCCAGCATATTATCACATGTCTGCGAGATGAATAAACATTGCACAAGTATGAGTAAAGCTGAATAAAAAACTATTTTTCTGTTTCCTTAAGGACATCAGTGGTTTTACGACACTTAACGGGTCCGTGAATATTATTGCTTTCTCTAGTCCTAGTTTCGTCACGTGTTTAACCACAGACAGTACTGCATAGGCTTCTGCAGCAAAGATACTTCTATGGGTGTTCAATACACCTGATTCAGAGAAAGAGGGACCAACAGCCGCATCAAACGCCAACATGCCATTTTGATGCATCGGTGTAGAATTCATAACAAGAGTCCTTCGATTGGAGTTCATGAAAATGCATTCGAATTTCGAGCTCTGGTGCGTATTTTGTAACTCTTACAAAAAGATGTATCACATTAAATCACCTGCCACTCCTATGGCGGTAACAGCTTAGCTGGAGGCATTAGGCGATGTTCGAGAATTCGTCGCAGGAACTGGCCAGGAACCCAGCATATTACTGGATGTCAACGAGATAAATACGTGTTGCACAAGATTGAGTAAACTTTAGTAAAAGCAGGATTTGTATGCTTTTGTACACATTCTCGTTTTTACGAGACTTACAGTCTGAATATTATCGCTCTGTCAAGTTTCAATTTCGTTATATGTTTTGCCGCAGACAGTACTCCATAGGCGTCTGCAGAGAAGATACTTGGTAGGGGGCTCAATACGTCAGATTCAGAAAAAGAGGGACCAACAGCAGCGTAAGATATGCTTGCATGGGACTTTGACCCGTCTGTTTAGAATTCAGAGCAGGAGTACTTCGATTGAAGTTCACTGAAATGCATAGCGATTTCGAGCTCAGGAGCGTGCTTTGTGATGTCTACAAAAATACATCCAAGTCAATCACCTGCCAATCCCAGGGCCGTAATAGCTTAGCTGGAGGCATTAAGCGATGTTCGAAGAGTGGGACATCCATTTTCACACTAAACTCCCTCACACGGAGTGAGAAAGGCTGCCCCACAGAGGGTCGATTACGGAAAAGTGCAGTGCACGTTGAACCATTAATGGTTTTAGAACACGGATGTTCAAGATTAGAGTGCACTTTAAGGAAATATGTGAAGCTGATGTGTGATCTCTGCAGATGGAGTGACCACTCATTCGATTCTACCTATAAGCATTCAATGATGCTTGTTCTGAAGGCGCCTGTGACCAGGCGGATACCTAGATGGTGGACGCTATCCAGTGTCCTTACTACGCTCGGGCGGCAGAGTTGTATACTGTGGCACCATAGTCTAGCCGCGATTGAATGATGCTCTTGTAAATATTTATTATACACTTCCTGTCGCTACCCCATGTTGTTTGAGATAGTATCTTCAGTAAGTTCATTGTTTTTAGACATCTTGCTTTGAGATAATTTGTGTGTGATGAAAGTAAGCTTAGACAAGTGTTACACCTAGAAATTTGTGCTCTTTGTTGACAGGTATTTGTTGTCCACACAGTTCCGCGCAAGGATATGGAGCTGTCTAGCGTGTCATGTTACCATTAAGATTATTATTACTATTATTGTTATTAGAAACATCACTACTACCAAATTTATTGTGTTGAAGCCAGCATGACAAGTAATTCAAAGTACTTCTGGAGCTTCGTGCTCTCTCACTCTTCTAAAGAGAGCACCAATGATGTACGCCTTCTTGATGAAAATGGTTATGTCTGGAACATTGCTGAAGGATTCGCAGAACATTTATGTTCTGTATATGGTGTAGAGATGCTTCAAGTAACCTTCATTATCAATCTGGCATGCTGTGTACGCTATCAGTCAATGAAGACCTTGTTTTCAAGTGTATGAAGCGCTTCAAACCTTTCCTTTCTTGTGGTAGTGGTGGTATTCCTTCCGCAGTGCTTAACTCTTTCAGACGCTGTCTACACAACTGTGTAAAGCAAGAGAGTGCATCAACTGCAAAAGCACTGATGAAAGTAATTATATTTAATGTGTGTTGCATACATTTTGGAACACTAATTATTGGAACTGTGCTGCAATTATGAATAACGTGCAGAATGTTTTAGCAAAGTGAGTGGGAAGGTCCGGTTGTGTGTTTTTATTGCGAAAGCAATACTGCTCGAGGTTTCCGCTCTTGGCCGTCGTCGCGGAGAATCCACCATTGACCTTTAGCGTGACCTATGTGTGACGTCATACCAGCTGTGGAAAAGCGGGGCCCCAACTTGGCTCGTCGCCATCGTCCCAGCGAATCCTCGATGCTGCAGCTGCGCGCCGCTGCCGCGAGGGGCGCTCGCTGTACGTGACGTAATGCCAGCTGTGGAAAAGCGGCCCCCCAACTGGGCTCGTCGGGATCGTCCCAGCGAATCCTCCACGCGCCGCAGCCGTGGGGCAGGCGCTCGCTCTACGTGACGTCATGTCAGCTGTGGAAAAGCGGCCCCCCAACTCGGCTCGTCGCAGTCGTCCCAGCGAATCCTCCACGTTATGTCGGATGATGTGTATAAGGTGAAGCTGCAACGATGTGCTGCAGCTAAGAAGCGGCGGCGTGCGGAAAAAACGGATGAAGAGCGGGAACAACGTTAAGCTCAACGGCGTGCATATTACGCAGCCAGGCGAATGCGTTCAACATCTCTTGATCTGGGTGCATCTACAAGTATCATGCATGCTCTCAATGCTGACGCGACTTTGGCGACACCTGATCGTCCGACAGCAAGCCTTATGGATGCTTTAAATGGCGACGAGACTGCATCTACACGTTCGATGAGCAGTATGTAACTCTAGAACCTGAACAGAAGATTGCTTTCGCAATCCACTAGGCTTGGCCAAGCTAAGCCTCTGCCAATTTTTACTCTGTGTCAGTATGTTGCATGTAGCGGGTTCACTTTCATTGTTTTTCACAATGTCATGCACCAGGCATAATCTTCAAATGGCTGGATAAGCGTTTTTCAAATCACAAAATAGTTTGTTCTCATATTTAATGTTCTTGTAGTGAGTTCTCGCATGGAGTCCAAATTCTGTAAACTTTACAACACTTACTAAACAATTCCAAATTCTTAATCTTTCCGGCAGCTGCACACTTTCTATGATTCTGAAGATGCAAGAGATATGGCGAAAGCAAGTTTTCAATCAACGGAATAAAGCGGTGTCTGAAAGGGTTAAGACGTATGGAAGCATACTTGTTCCCTGTTCGCACCAGCATCTTTAATAGTTCCTTAAAGTCTGGTACGTTTTCTAGCACTCGCAAGGTAGCATGAACATTGCCCGTGCAGAACTCGGGTGCTAGACATGCAGTTACCAACTGCCGGCCTGTATCCTCTGCAGTGCGTCAACAGTATTTGAATCTGTAATGCATTTCTTGCTTTTTGTTAGTGCTAAGTAAGAACACTTTAATAAATAAACAGCATAAATTTGTGTGCCGACGACTTAAAACTATAGTCATCAGTGTTGACCACTGCATCAACCTCCAAAAAGACATTTTTTCACTCTCAAATTGGTGCAGAAACAATAAAGTACTCTTAAATGCTTCTAATACTATGGCATTAAGTTATATGCTGAAAACACGCCATGTGCAATCTTCGTACACCCTTCGGCATGCTTCACTGCCCAGGTTTGATGAAATGAAAGATCTCGGTGTGTACTTCGACAAAACGCTAAGCTTTTCCTCACACAGATAATCACACAACGTGCCCTTGCCGCTCTTGGTATTGTATGTCGTATATTGCATGATTTCCGCCCACCTGTTCTGTTTCTAAAATTGTATTCTGCTGTATGCTTTCCACTACAAGAGTATCCCTCTGTAGATGGGGTGCAACCTGCAAATCTAATTCCTAACCTCATTGAACGTGCCCAGAATAAATTGACATCCATCTATCTTCAAGCACCACCTTTGCCATTCTGGGTAGCATAGTTCAGCGTTCTCAAATATTCCTCAAATTGCAACTCTAGACTCAAGACTTACACGCGTATTCATAAACGCATCTTAACTTGAAGCCCTTGCTTGATTTTATTTAAATGACGTCTGTTGTGAACGCGCAAAAGGAATGAGCGTCTTGAGCACGTTCATGCCATGCGCCATATAAATCAAGTCAAGCGTGGGCTTCAAGTTAAGGTGCATTTATAAACACGGAGGTTAATTACTCAGACTTTTTCATCCTGAATAAGGTGGTCTATGGCATTATACATTCCCAAAAGTTTCTTGATTATATGCATTTGTTCGCGCCGCAACAGTATACCAGGCAGGAATCCGCATTCTTTGCCTAGCCTTGTTGCATTTAAGACGGCTATACATGACTCGACTCCAAGAAACATACTTCAGAGTTCACTCATTTCCTGTGTTTTGTGTATGTGTAGATAATCATGTGTGACTAACTCCCTTTTACCGTTTTTCGTTTCCTTTTTCCCCATTTGTTTCCCTACCGTTTTCATTTCTCGCATTGTTTTGTCGACCACATTCATGTTTTCTGTACATTCTGTCTCACATATTGTATTTAAGTGCACCAGAACGAAGGCTCGCTAGCTGTTCCTGGGTACTATAATAAACATTTGATTGATTGATTACTGTAATATAAGATCGTGGTTTGTAACTATGCAGTAGCATATTATTTCAGTGCAGTAGATTTTGTGCAATAAAAAAGATGCATGAATTAAGAAAGTGCAATAAAATGCTATGTGCCTGATCATATGCATCGTCCTATTAATTTCTTCTGAGTTTTAATAACGCTTAGCTACTGTATCCTGTATTGTGCAATAAAATTATATGCCGCAGAAATCATTGCGCGCCTCACAGAACAAATTGTACGTCTTTCTCAGTCAAACCATCATAGTAGGCTGAAAACAATGAAACTTTTTTTTGTCCTCACTTGAAGTGTATAAGTTGTAAAAATAACCTGTTTATCTTATCTTATATTATTCGAATGTATGGAGGCAACTCATTTGCATAAGTGCTTCTATAGTACGACTTGGCAAAGGGCAACGAAAGACACCTATTAAAACCCTCCGATTCTCAAGCTTGTATTATCTGACGGTATGTCGTTTCATTAATGTCAAAAGACAGACTTGACATGTTGAAACCAGTTACAATAGAACATGGTCTTTACACACTGAAAATTTTCATAGCGATACACTCAATGTGAAGGAATCCCGATGCAGTGTTGATGCTTCAAAACAACCTAGAATAGTAAATGAGGTGCTCCATGGGCAACATTTGACAGAATCAAGAGGAAACAAGCTACGAATTAAGTTAATTTCAGCTATTCTAGATGTTCTTTTGCGAGTGCTACAGCTGTTTTATTTTTGCTGATTTTGTCACAACTAACTTTTCCGCGTTTCTTTCATGCACCCACAAGCATTATTATATCGACACGGATACTTTTTATCTCTATCCGGTGACCGCATTTCACCGGCTAACAAATGTTAAACGTTATCGCAGGACACGCCTTCACGTATCGGAAGTTTTGCGAATGTTCTCGATGGTTCTGTCGGTTGTCTGTTGTCGACGGACCTTCTGTAATCTGATTGCATACGCGACAGAAATTTTGCAGTAGTTTCTGCAAGGTGCGCGGGCACCAGCGACCAGCGAGTAAGCTGAAATTTCCGGACATATATGAAAGCCGACGTGCTTGACACGCAGACGAGATTTTCGACGGTCCCGACTTTGCTCGCCGCTACCGTTGAGATTGAGTGTTGCTTTTGCTGGGCACAAGTTCACCTAAAAAAAAAAAAGTTAAATTTGCAACTCCCAGTTACGACTCTGCATTATTTTTCACCGTCACTACTAAGTGACAATATTTCTAACATTTTTCGGTGATACTTTGCATGCCCAATTCTTACATAGTTGGCTGTGCAATGAGCTACCAAAAATGAACTCGTACAACAGCTCTTTTCATACGATATTGCATGGTCGTGCAGGTGTTTGCAAAGCTATTTTGTAGACAGACGACGCGCGAGCGCTGATGTCCATATATTGTGCGCTATTGTTACTTCAAAAGGAAAAAAACTTGCGGCAGGCGTACATTCATTAATCAAACTTGCTTTTCATATTGCCGCGACAACTTGGTCACATTCAAGTTGCAGGCAGCCGGTTGCAGGCAAACAGGCACCGATCATCGTGGCACGGGCAGCCGGTTGGACCTGGCTCGCATGCGCAATGCGCACGAGGTATCAAGCGGGAAAAAAGAAGACTGTTCGAGGCCAGTTTTAGAACGCGACTGCCGGGATTTCTTCACGACCGCAGTTACTTTTAGTTGTGGCCACAGATTCGCCCTTAATAAATATCGTTGTTTTATTAACTTGTGGTCCTCAACATCGTTACAATATCTAAAAGAGCATATAGTTCACTAACTTATTGTATTAAGCTTAGTTTACAGGAGGCTGTTTTAGGAGAGCCTTGAACGGTTAAGACAAAATAGTCCAGCAATTACTAACTCTTTGGATTACGGACATCTCCTACACCCTTGGAACAGAGATTTTTGCGGAACACGGAAAATTGAAGTGCCCCTCACTAGGCTGCGCTGCCGTATTCCTGCATTGAACTTCTACCTCCACAGGTCTCGTCCAGTCCCCTCACTATTATGCTCATTCTGTGGCGAAGCGGAGACAATAGACCATTTCTTGTCTTGCAGACGTTTTGCTATTGTAAGAAAACGACTACTCGAAATCCCGCTTCGCTCTATTCGCCTAACTTTATCAGTGCCTGTGATCCTATCTTTTGGGGTCTCCATTATTGGGTTCATCCACAGAAATGTGTGCTTGGCTATCCAAAATTACCTCATCGAAACCAATCGATTTACAAGTTAGATTGATCGTTGTCCCTCCCAATCATAGCTTTCTTTTATTTATCTATTAATTATTATTATTATTTTACACCCGGTTTTCATCCGATTCTGTCCTTTTTTCTCCAAACACAAAATGTTAACTTTTAAACGCCAACGCTCAAATTGATAACTCCCTTTTTATCATTATTATTTTTACGCACCTAATTGAACCACCCGATTCTTGGCCAATCCCCCACTGTGTGTATGTGCCACGGCCACTCAGAACAACAACAACAGTGCGCCGCTGCCGAGGAGCGAGCGTCGGCGCGCGTCAGAGCTTCTGTGCAGTGATTGCGTGCCATTTTCCTACAACCGACGCGAAGCGACGGGTTCGCTTGTCGGCGCGTGCCGAAGCGTGCCAGTTGGGCCTTAGACTTCGTGCGCAGCTGCTTGAGAGCCCCTGATGTCGAAAATCCTTTGTCTCAATGTCTTTCTTTTCGAAAACGGCTCTTGTCAGAGCCACTCCAATGATGCATTAGCAGGGCTCAAAAACTTCACGCTGCTCGGGCCTTGACCCTCTCCAACCGAGAAATAGCTCGAGCTGCAATACTCGCATTCACTGCAGCATTCAACCGGATACACATATATTCAAGAAAATTATGCGGCTGTAACAACTGAAACTGCTTAGGCTGCAGCCCTTCAATGGTGACATACAAGAAAAAGAAGCACATGTATTGTGTACGTAAGGATAACTTGCAGGTAGCGATAGATCCGCGCCGGCACGCGACGCACTTCCCAATGGGCGACGAGTGTCCTCTGGACGTCCGATCTGAAGCCGAACGTCCATGTCCGAAACAACGTCCGCAGGACAGCCAGCGGATCTCCGTTTTCAGCTATTTTCGAACATCTGTTTGGTCTTCTCAGAAGTACCAAGGACGTCCTCACTAGATTTATAGCGCATGTTTCAAACCGGACAACTCAGGGACTGCCATGGGTAATCGCCTCTTGATCACACCCCAGTGCTCCGTTTGACCGCATGCATGTTTCAAAACATATCTTCTATGTGCTTATAAGCCTGTTTTCGAACCGGACTGCATTTTGCACTGTACCTTGGCGCAGCATGCAAGCGTGGCAAGCGTTCCAGCAAACACATGTGCACTTTCGTAGGGAGCCTAGCTCAGACGCAACTTAATATATCTGAAAGACGTCATAGTTCTGCGGAAACGCGCAAGGTGGACAGAATTAATAATAATTGAAGCTCTTGGATTCAGCGAGTAGGGGGAAAGTTAACATGTCCGCAGTAGGAGATTAGTAACAGGCGATCGGAAGATTCGTGGAAGTAGGGAAACGACAAAGAAAACGGAGACGTACAAAAAGAAACTTCACAATAGGGAGTCAGAAAATTTGGTTATGGGAATTCATTATGTATTTTTTTTTTTTACCTAGGTAGGACATTAGGCCAGTATACCAGCAAGAGCTTGGTGGCGCAACCCACTGCCCCGTTCCAAAGGGGACGCTCATACCAGCCATCCACCCAGGGAAAAGGAGACATCCACTCAAACGTAGCAAATTGCTACAAAGGAAACGCATACGGGTTCCTCAAGAAAAAAAAAGCCTCACAGTTCTGTTTAAGAAATTTATTATTAGCCCTTTATTGATATCTCTAGGAATTTCTACTAACGGTCCCAGAAGTTAGGAAATGCCTCTAAAAATTTGCCATCAGATCTTCTGGCTATGCATCACCGGATGCTGAAATTTAACGGGTCGACCAACCGTGTACCATTAGCGCAATTTTTGCTGCTATAATACCCTTATTTTCTAAGATGTTACATATCTCCTAAATTGACGCGCAGGCAGCTCACTGTTGATGGACGCTAAAGCACAGTTAGGTAAAAAAAGAGAATCTTTATTGCTAGAAAGGTGGAGAGGTCGGCCTCTGTGAAGTGCCTCTGGTCTGCTATTCCACGCTGGGGAAGGGATTTAGTTTCGACGTTACCCAGCTATAGAGGAAAGGTACTGTGCCGAGCAATGGGATACTTGGGCGCATGGCTGCGGGCACGTCTTGTGCCCCCGGTGGGCGCTGGGGACGCTGAGCACATGTATTTTGTTTTCATCATATGAATGGTAGTGCCATTGTGATGCGATGTGACGGCATTAACCACCTCAAGGATCACTCGGCGCTCACCGGTGGCTAAAAAATCGCCGGACGCCATACTGTTCGAATATCGCGCTTCAATCGCTGAGAACTGTATAAATACATTGTTTTTTTTTTTTTTTTTTTGGGGGGGGGGGGGGGGGAACCGCGCACGAAATACTTCCGAACATCTCAATCGACCTAGCAAAAGGCCGCGTGCGCAATGGACATTGTGTCAGCGTTTAGCTAGCAACTTCGTTTTTAGTACGTAACGACCAATGAATAACAAAATTGCATTACCAGCGCATTTATTTTCCAGTGCATACCAGTACTACAGTGCGCTCATTATACGTTGTTCTAGCTGTATGCCAGTACACTCGCGTGTTTACAATTTGAGGCTCTATTCTCGACACCCATAGCCGTTGCACGACCGCCATTATCCGCAATGTTGACTCCCTGATTGGCTGTCGACAGTACACGTGTCTTAAAATTTGTGCGGGAAACGGAAGTTTTGCAAAATGCAATTTTGCGTTTTCATCAAGATGACGAAACGTCACGCAGAGCTGCAAATTTTATTGACTAATACAATTTTTTGTCCTTGGCAGCTATATTAGGACGTCAGCGCTTCAAAAAGTAAACGGTAGCGTACAAAAGCCAGTGCAATTCGCCAGCAATTTTGCTGCTATGTGGTGGCGATTGAAGATAGGCGCCACGTCACCTTGCTGATTGGCTGAAGGAATACGCCGTGGGAAGCGTTACAGGAAGGGCCGCTTCGTAAACGTCAATTTGACGTTCCGTGATGTTGCGCTGGGCCGCCACTGCAGAGATCTTCCACCATAATTTGTGGTGCAACGAGCAGCGCGAATTATGCTAATGAGCGGCCTATGGAATGGCGGCCGAGAAGAATGCGTATCGCCACATTTTCCTCGTCGTTTGGCGCCATAAAAGTTATTGTTCATAACGCGCGCTCATAGTATGTGCATCGCTCTGTCGGATGGTGTTGGCATTTGTTCAGGGCCATCAGTGTTTAAAATAACGCGCTCATATGAAATAAGATTAGTTGAACATCAACTTTCTGCAATGTTGTCCACTTTTCGTTGCTGCGTTTCTATTGTAATCAAGGTTATCCTTCACATCAGAGGTTATGACAACGGCGATAGTTTCATTTATCGAAAGAAATGTACGTAAGGCGGTGCCTTGAAGCATAAAGTTATACAAGAGCGTACACTCCCATAGAGCCCAGCGGCCGAATTGACTGCAGCGCACCAAGCCGTAGGGGTTAATAGTTGAACCACACTTCTGGTTTCGGTTTTGGGCGCGCGCCTCTTCAACGCTGGTTGGTACTGTGAGGCCTGCTGCGCCGATTAGTTTTTTTTGTTTGTTTGTTTTGTTTTTGTTTCTACAGCTCTACTGCGCGCGGTCTCCGCGCGAAATCGTTTTATTATTAAAATTTCTTGCGAACAATCTTTACAAGTCTCCATCGAATATCCGCCACGTGAAATTTCATGACGCATGACGACGCCTTGTGAAATGAGCGAATATTTTATTATATATAAATGCTCGTTGCGGGCATTTTGTGCATTCATCCAACGTTGTGGCAACAGGTAAGCAGCAGTAGTTTCCGTACGAAGCTCCACTGAACGACGTCAGCTGAAAAAATTTAATTACAAGCAAGTGTCATTTTGCTATTAACATATGAATAATGCGTGTAGAGGCGAAACGTGCAAAAGTGGTGAATGGCCGGCATTACAAACAAAAGCAGTTCGCTTTTAGATATACGGCATAGAAAATACCCGACACATCCCAAACAATACCGTACGTACCACGAAAACATCCTATTTACAAGCATTCCCCTCTTCCCGGGCCTTACTTCCTGCACTTTGAGGGCACAAATACATGGGCTACTGCGCGTTTCCAGGACTTGGCTACAACCGACGCGATAGTACGCTGCGAATACGTAGAGGTGGCGACAACACAGGCTCTCAACCAGACGATGCTGGACGCTCGCAGAATTCCTTGTACTCGCATTGAAGACAAATGCGTGGGTGCCGTTCAGATGACAGAATTTGCGAGTTACTAGTTCCCGGCGTCTGAGCTCCTTGGCCAGGCACGTACCGAAGGGGGGGCCCGGCCCGCCCCCCCCCCCCCGAATTTAAGCGGCATACCGCCCCCCCCCCCCCCCCCCCCCCGCCATCCACCCAAGGCACCACTCCTCACACACATTCCTAAAGCTTTGACAAATCAATCTACTCGGCGGTCAACATTTTGCTGCTTTTTACAGCGAAAGCAGTGTATGAGTAACCTCCGCAGTTTATTTCAGCGCCCGTTCACAGAAAAAATTATGTGGGCCGATCCTGGTGATAGTGTAAAACGGGTCCAAGATCAATGGCACATACCCCTGTGGACTCGGGAACCTATAACGCGCCCTTCGGCACCGTCGGGATGGGCACACATATAGACCTCAGACTCTGCCCAGGCGGCGCTGCGGAAAAACCCGTCACCAGCGCCCCCATCGCAGCCTTGGCGCTAACTGGGTAGTGCAAGAAAAGCTGTCCGCAAGCGAAGGTGCATAGACCACAATGGACCCTTCTCTTTCGTTTGTGTTGAGGCACGGTTTCCTAAAAATCAAGGACCTGGAAAACTTCTTCCGCCTATCCACGCTTCGGAAAGGAAGCTCAGCAGGGCGAAGTACGTGTACAATATAAAATAAAGTCTCAAGTGTTATTTCGGCGTGCTGCAACTCGCAAGTACGGAGAGCATCAGGTTTGTCTATAGGCATATCAGCATAAAAATCTAAGGATTTCAAATTGGTTCATGTTGAATATGTCCTGAACACAAGACTTAAGTATCTCCTATATTTTTATGTATTTTATTGTAATGTTTTGTCTCGCAATTAATTACAGAGAGTAAATCTTTTAATAGCCTTTTCCAGGGCAGCAGACAGAAAACGGTTTCCAAGGCAGCGAACAGCTCTCATAACGAAAGTAAGCTTCCTACAGTGCCTACGCGCTGCATCTTTCTTTCTCGCAGGAGCTACAGCATCGCTCAGTACCTTAATTTGAACTTTTCGCAGACGCTTCGAGCAACAAGCGCGCACAAATAAATGTAAATAAACGCGACATTTGTTTTTTCTTTACACACATGCGTTACCTCGCAATTACTCATCCAGTGCTCCTATACAGCAACTTTATTGCTCACATTTGAAAAACGCAGTCGAGCAGGCTCAGTACATTGCGAAGCGTGCTTGTTGTATCGGCGCAGGACATGCAAAATACCGAAAGTAGAAATGTGCTCGCGATACGACGATGCTCTAGAACAGGATTTTGAATTCATAAACGAACCAAAATGTTTGGTTACGCTGACCTGCCAAATCTCCCCGTTCCACTTGTTGAGTCAAGCGGACGCGGAGGTCTGTTAAAAGGTGGAGATATCGATGGTACATAAGCAGGATGGTTCGCAACGTTGTTTTTTCTGTTACTAACGAAGTGGCGGCTGCAGATGCTTGAGTTTTCGCATGGTTACCACGGTCCTCCGTCAGGGCCACGCAACACAATTACAGAATAACAAAATTGTCGCACTTTCTCATGCGAGCCGCTGTGTTGTGGGGAATGCAAGTAATCCGATTAACCAACAGGTTGAACGGCCCGTATCCAGCGCTCTCGCCTTTCCCCTTCATACGATCGCAATGGAAATCGGTAAAACTGAACGTTGTTATCCTGCCCTTCACGTTCATGGCGATTTACAACACAACAGTAGCGTTGATTGCGGCGTTTCTTCGTAGCGCGCGGAGCTATCGTGGTTGCCGTCGCTTCCGCCATCAGTTTGAAGAGTGAGCCAGCAAGCGCTTTATGGCACTTCGGCGGCGCGTCCGACTAGCGTAGAAATTCATAGCTCTCTGTCTGGGTGTTAAATGCGCAAAACACTCGCAATATGGACCAAAATCTAGTTAAATCGTTGTTTCGCAGTTGCTATCTGCATAGGCAACTTAGCAAGGGAGTCGGGCTTCGCACTACTCAATTACTGCCTCTTCGCAACGGCAGGTGGCGCTACGTGTCTTGCAAAACTCCAGAGTCTGACGTCCATGGGGAGTGCTTAACGCCTGCTTCACCCCCGCCACGGGTGGGCCCACTATTGCAATATCTTCGGCATCGGCCTATGTACGGGGAGTTTTTAATGCCTGCTTCACCTCCACTGCGGGTCGGCTAGGCATAGCACTACTTTCGGGATTGGCCCACGTATGCAGGGTGCTTAACGCCTGCTTCACCCCCACCGTGGGTGGGCCCAGTATTGCAATATCTTCGGGATCGGTCTACGTATGGGGAGTCCTTAATGCCTGCTTGATGATGTGTTGTGTTTAGTGGCGCAAGGGCCAGGTTTGGCCAAAGGGCGCCATGACAAGTGTTAATGTTGATGTATTATGGAAGATGTGACTTGGCTGTAAAGTGGCCTAAAAATAGTCGCTGTAAAGTGCGTAAAATCTACGTGCTATAAAATTATGGCGATGATTAATGAAGAAAACTATGACCATTAATATCCATCGTAGGAGAATGATGCAAAATGGAAAACGTATAAGATAGTAAAATTACTTGGAGCACTGCTGCCTGGCCAGAGCCCTTGAAACACAAGGGCCTAGAGGCGCGTGCTATACGAAAGAGCTATCACAGCGGTATCCTCTTAAGAGAGGACCCGCTACGAACATGTGGGGCTAAGAACATGCAAGACAACATCTTTCAGGAAGCCCAGGACTGCGCTGGAGTCAAACAGCGGTTCTGGGCCGAGTAACATTACTGGATGAAGGGGGATGTGCTGCCGGTATGCCAGAGAAAAATGTTTCCTTCTCTCAGATTCGGCTGCCCGACACTCCAGTAGGACGTGGAGGACGGTCAGCCTCTCCCCGCATCTACCACAGGTTGGAGGCTCGTTTCCCGTGAGTAAAAAGTTATGTGTGCCAAAAGTGTGCCCTATTCTTAGACGGCAGAATAGGACATCTGTACGGCAGGATTTTGTTACAGGAGGCCAAAAACCTAATTGTGGCTTTATTACATGCAGTTTATTATTTATTTCTTCGTCCCACATGCGCTGCCAATGCTTTCGTAGTTTCCTTCTTAAGAAAGGCTTCAGGTCTGTGACAGGGACCGAAGCAGTAGAATTAACTGCATGAGATGAAGTTGATGTGGCCATCTGGTCGGCTAGAATGTTTCCCTCGATGCCCCTGTGTCCAGGCACCCAGCATATAATCAAATGTTGGTTAGATATATATGCTTTACACAGTACGGAATAGAGTTCAATAAATACTGGATTTTTGTGATTACAGAAAGACATCAAGGCCTTCACAACACTGAGGGAGTCTGTATATATAACTGATTTCTGGAGTTGTGATTTATTTATATGCTTTACGGCCGACAGCAGTGCGTAGGCCTCAGCCGTAAAGATACTAGTTTCCGGATGCAGTACGTCGGATTCCGAGAAGGATGGACCGACGGCTGCATAGGACACCCCGTCGTGTGACTTCGATGCGTCTGTGTAGAACTCCGTGCAGGAGTATTTGTGCTGGAGTTCCCGGAAATGCATTTTAATTGCAACCTCTGGAGCGTGTTTTGTAACTTTCATGAAAGATATATCGCATTGTATCAGCTGCCACTCCCAAGGAGGTAGCAGCTTGGCTGGATGCATTAGGCGAAGGTCGAGGAGTGGGACATGCATTTCATGACTAAGGTCCCTCACACGCAGCGAGAAAGGCTGTCTTACGGAGGGACGATTTTGAAAGAGTGTAGCATATGTCAAATCATTAACGGTAGTATAACACGGATGCTGAGGATTAGAGTGGACTTTCAGAAAATATGTTTGGCTGATGTATGTTCTCTGGAGATGAAGTGACCACTCGTTCGATTCGGCGTATAAACTTTCAACAGGACTTGTCCTGAAAGCGCCCGTGGCTAAACGGATACCTAGGTGGTGAATAGGGTCTAGCATTTTTAGCGCACTCGGGGCGGCAGAGTGATAAATCACAGCACCATAGTCTAGGCGTGAACGAATGAGGCTTTTATAGAGTTTCAATAAAGACATCCTGTCACTACCCCATGTACTCTGGGATAGGAGTTTCATTATGTTCATCGTTTTTAGACATTTTTCTTTAAGATGTTTAATGTGGGGGACGAAAGTGAGTCTGTAGTCAAGTATGACACCTAGAAATTTGTGTTCTTTGTTTACAGGTATTTGTTGTCCACCCAGTTCTAAGCAAGGGTCTGGGATCATTCCTCTC
Organism: Dermacentor andersoni; assembly: GCF_023375885.2. Taxonomy (NCBI): domain Eukaryota; kingdom Metazoa; phylum Arthropoda; class Arachnida; order Ixodida; family Ixodidae; genus Dermacentor; species Dermacentor andersoni. Next base: position 138,266,868 of record NC_092815.1, read on the forward strand.
TTTCTTGTAAAAAGAACGCAAGTGCTTTTGTTAGGATTGATCTTAAATCCATTCCTGTCTGCCCACATTGAGACTTTGTTCAGGCCATGCTGTACCTGTCTCTCGCACACTGCGAGGTTACAGGATTTGAAAGCTATCTGAATGTCGTCCACGTAGACAGAGTAAAAGATGGCCTGAGGTAATGAAGCGCGAAGCGTGTTCATCTTCACGATGAAGAGCGTGCAGCTGAGCACGCCTCCTTGGGGTACACCCGTTTCTTGCGTAAAAGGACGTGAGAGTGCATTGCCTACTTTTACCCGGAACGTACGATTTGACAGATAGCTTTCCATTATGTTAAGCATATTACCGTGGATGCCCATTTCTGACAGGTCTCTTAAGATTCCGTAACGCCACGTTGTGTCATGGGCCTTTTCAATATCGAGAAATATCGATAGGAAGAACTGTTTATGTATGAATGCCTCCCGAATATTTGCTTCAACACGTACGAGATGATCGGTTGTGGACCGCCCTTCTCGAAAGCCGCATTGATAAGGATCAAGCATTTTGCTCATTTCAAGGAAATGGATCAGTCGCCGATTAATCATTTTTTCAAATACTTTACAAAGGCAACTTGTGAGGGCTATCGGGCGGTAACTTGCCACTGAGGAAGGGTCTTTACCTTGTTTCAAAACAGGGACCACAATAGCTTCCTTCCATGCGGTTGGAAGGTACCCTGCATCCCAAATGGTGTTGAAAAGTGTGAGTAGTGTAACTTGCGTGTCATCGTGTAAGTTTTTGAGCATTTCATACATGATTCTGTCAGATCCGGGTGCAGAGCTCTTGCATGAGCTCAAGGCAGCTTTCAACTCAGCAATACTGAATGGGCAGTTGTAGGATTCACTCTGTGGACATTTTCTTTTGAGTGGCTTACATTCTTCTATTTGCTTATATTTCAGGAAGGATTGCGAATAATGTTTTGAACTTGACACACTCTCCAAGTGCTCCCCAAGTGAGTCTGCCTGATGTTGCAGCGTATCACCCTGTGTGTTTACCAGAGGGAGTGAATATGTTTGTCTCCCTCTAATTCTATTTACGCGGTTCCAGACTTTCGCCTCATCTGTAAACGAGTTGATGTTCGATAAAAACTTTTGCCAGCTCTCTCTTCTGGCCTGTCGGCGGGTTCTCCTGCCTTGAGACTTAACTTTCTTAAAGTTAACGAGATTCTCTGCAGTGGGCGAAGCGCGCAGCAACCCCCACGCTTTGTTTTGATTCCTACGTGCGACTCTACATTCATCGTTCCACCACGGGACATGCCGTTTGCATGCCGAGCCACTTACTTCACGTATGCATTTAGATGCGGCATCTATAATAAAAGCTGTAAGGTAATCCACAGCAGCATCAATTTGTAACGAGGACATGTCATCCCATGATATGCTAGTTATGGTTCGGAATTTCGCCCAGTCGGCTGTGTCAACCTGCCACCTAGGAGCCTGTGGTAGATATTCGTTTTCTTTAAGTGTTCTTAATAGTATGGGGAAGTGGTCGCTTCCGTAAGGATTGTTCGCAACTTCCCACTCCAGTTCAGGGAGTATAGACGGGGAAACTATGCTGAGATCAATTGAAGAAAAGGTATTATTTGCAAGACAGTAATAAGTGGGTTTCTTCTTATTCAAAAGGCACGCACCAGAAGAAAAAAGGAACTGTTCAACAAGACGACCTCGCGCATCTATACGACAGTCACCCCACAGGGAGCTGTGCGCATTGAGATCGCCAAGAACAACATAAGGTTCTGGCAATTCGTCTATAAATGACTGGAATTCATGTTTGTTTAATTTGTAGTGTGGGGGTACGTAAAGCGAGCTAATGGTGATGAGTTTGTTTAGGAGGACAGCTCGAACTGCCACTGCTTCAAGAGGCGTTTGGAGCTGTAAATGTTGACACGCAATGCTTTTGTGGATAACTATAGCTACACCTCCCGATGATGCGATAGCATCATCGCGATCTTTGCGAAAAGTTATATACTGTCGGAGAAAGTTTGTGTGTTTTGATTTTAGGTGTGTTTCCTGTAAACACAGCACTTTTGGATTGTGTTTGTGTATGAGTTCTTGTACGTCATCCAGGTTTCTAAGAAGACCTCTGACGTTCCATTGAATAATTTGTGTATCCATATTTATTTTAAATAAGTACTGTGTCTACGGAAAGGGAGGTGATGCCTTAGGTTACAGAGCTCTTTCGAGGCCCTGTAACCGGGGTTTTGTTTTTTCTGGAGCGCTCGAGGGAACCTCGCCGCTCCTTAGGCGCTTGCTGCGCCGTAGGTATAGGTGTTGTGTCCATTGCCTCTTGTGAGGCGCCGGACACGCGCTCTTGCGAGCGAGAAGTTTTTCGTGAGAGTCTCACCTCGGAAGGCAAGACCCCTGCGCCCACCAGCCCTGAGGTCGATGGGGCTCCCTGTGGGATTTGGCTGCGCCGGCTGTTGCCAGCGCTGGGAGGGGCCGGGGAGGTCGAGGCAGCCTCAGCTGCGCCTACCTTCGTGGCCGCTATCGGTCCTGCGGGATCGCTGCGTGCAGCGCAGGTTGCCGCAGATAACTCTTGTGGGACCGGCAACCCAAGGGTAGCCGGGCCTGGTTGCTGGTTGGATGGAGTAGGCTTACCTACTTCCACCCTGGGGGCAGGAGCCAAAGGTGCCTGCTCGCTGCACGCGGGCAGGGCACTCGGCGATTGCCGGTGCGACGCTGCCCCCCGACGCGCCGCATCAGCATAAGGTGTGTTGTGGAATGGAGAGCACCTTTTACGGGCTTCCTTAAATGTTTTCTTTGACTTTGAGGGTAATTATTTCTTTTTCTTTCTTCCAGTTCGGACAGGAGCGTGAGTAGGCTGGATGGTCACCACTGCAGTTCACACAGCGAGGTGTGCCACTGCAGTTGTCGGAGGGGTGGCCCTGGACTCCACACTTTGCACAGGTTATTTGACCACGGCAGCTCTGCGAGCCATGGCCGAACCTCTGACATTGGAAACACCGTCTAGGGTTGGGAATAAATGGTCGAACATTTAACCTGATGTATCCTGTTTCGATGGTTTCTGGCAGTACGCTGGATGATAATGTTAGGATAAGATGTTTAGTGGGGATTTCCTTGTTGTCACGTCTAATTTTAATACGTTTTACGTCAGTAACATTTTGTTCTTTCCACCCTTCCAGGAGTTCAGTTTCTGTCAAGTCTAGGAGGTCTGCCTCTGACACGACTCCCCGTGAGCTGTTCATTGTTCGGTGTTGTGAAATAGAAATTGGTATGTTACCAAATGTCACAAGACTGCCAAGCTTCTCGTACTGATGTTTCTGAGGGATCTCAAGGAGAAGGTCACCGCTAGCCATTTTCGTTACCTTATAACCTGACCCTAAGGCTTCGGTCAAAGATTTTGCTACTGTGAATGGAGAAATGAATCTGGCTTGCTTTTCAGGATTTTCACTATGGACAACATGGTACTTCGGGTAGTTCTCTTTTATGCGGGTCAAACATGTGCTGAAGTCTTCGGTGCGTCCCCTCTTCTGAGGGTGACGATCAAGTAGGCGGGGAAATGCGGGTGTTCCCATGGTATTTCGGTTTGTGTTCGGCAGCAATGGCGGCCACCCACCACGGAGCCCAACATGGGGACGCTGCAGGCCTTAACCCTTAAGGCTGCAGGCGCCAGCCGTACATTGCTACTATAACCTAATATATTATACCCAAGGGAGGGCAGATACACAAGGTTAACCCTTGCCGCCGGGAAACTAGGAAGTGAGGAGAAATGATGAGAAGACAGGAAAGATTTAAAAGTGGGAGAGAAAGACGAAGAATGGAGAGGAGGACAGGAAAAGGCGACTGCCGATTTCCCCCGGGTGGGTCAGTCCGGGGGTGCAGTCTACGCGAAGCCGAGGCCAAAGGGGTGTGTTGCCTCCACCGGGGGGCCTTAAAGGTCCGAACACCCGGCGTCGGCTCAACCCCCAGGATCCCCCTTTCCCCGGACACGGCTAAGCCGCGCACGGCTACACGCGGGAGGGTCCAACCCTCGTGTGCTCGGGTACGTGGTGTCGCAACACACCAAACGCCTGCTGACGCAGACGCCCCTGCGGGGTTAATGCCTGCTTCACCTCCACCGCTGGTCGGCCCGGCATTGCACTACCTTCGGGATGGACCCACATGAGGGGAGCGCTTACCGCCTTCTTCCCCCCCGCCGCGGGTGGGCCCGGTATTGAAATATCTTCGGGATCGGCCGACATATGGGGAGTTAATGCCTGCTTCACCTCCACCGCGAGTCGGCCTGGCATTGCACTACCTTCGGGATGGATCCACATGAGGGGAGCGCTTACCGCCTTCTTCCCCCCCGCCGCGGGTGGGCCCGGTATTGAAATATCTTCGGGATCGGCCGACATATGGGCAGTTAATGCCTGCTTCACCTCCACCGCGAGTCGGCGTGGCATTTCACTACCTTCGGGATGGATCCACATGAGGGGAGCGCTAACCGCCTTCTTCCGCCCCGCCGCGGGTGGGCCCGGTATTGCAATATCGTCGGGACAGGCCTACGTATGGGGAGTTCTTAATGCCTGCTTCACCTTCAGCGCGGGTCGGCCCGGCATTGCACTACCTTCGGGATGGATCCACGTATGCGGGATGCTTAATGCCTGCTTTACCTCCGCCCCGGGTCAGCCCGATATTGCACTATCTTCAGGCCGACCCGCAGCGGATGTGAAATACTTTGCTTTTCGTTTGAGAGCCTTGACTGTCGTCAGCTTTCGCTGCCATTCCATCTTCACTGAGAGGAATAGTTGTCAATTTTTCACTCCTTTTTTATGGCGCTAGTTATCGGCATCTCCTGGGGTGTGGAGGGTAGTTTTGTCATCGATTCGGTGCCCGCGCGATGAATTCAGTTGTCACCATCTATTGCAGCAGGCAGGGTGTAGTTTATTGTTTTAATTATAACATTTTTATTTATTTATAATGCCCAACACAATTTTTATGTCGCCATCGATTCAACGATCACGCGCATCCCTGAGCTTCGTTAGTTCAAGCTTCTTTGTTTAGACTAATCCAGGGGCCAGGAAAGGGATTCGGTTCATAGTCGGCTGGTCTGTAAGCTCGTGGAACGAGTTGCGGCCGGAGAAAAGGCCAGTTGCGTTTTTTCACTTTTGCTTCAATGATTCCTCGAGTGATAGCTCGCCGCGACGCTGGCAGTTCCTAGGAACCATATATCCGCGACATGGGTTAGATAAGGTGGAAACTAAGATATTGCGAAAAAACGTCCATCAACAGACCCTGCAATAACCCTTAAACCCATAAGCAATATAACTGTCACCCGTTACCTCGTGTGCCTTTTCCCCAATTGTACAGCACGTTTCGTGCAATACTGGCAACTGGAAAGAAGAGTCGCAAGGAGATAAGAAATTAAGCGATCTACTAAGGGAGAAAGCCAAGGCAACAGCCACAGGGAGGAAAAGCTAAAATTGTGAAAATATTTATGGGTCAACATCTCATTTAAAAAGACAGTAGAGAGCACGCTGCCTGAACTGGAGAATAATTCTGCGTCATTCCGAATAATTCCGTAATTTGAATTACGCTTCTACAGTTATCAATCGACCCTCCTGACGTAGCCACTTCCCTGCTGTGCTAAAGAGGTGGGGGGGGGGGGGGGGGGGTCTAATCTTCTGCGGTGGGCGCAGTACGTCTAGAACCCGCAGCGTCATGCGCTCTACGCGGTTGTACAGGGGAGCGATAACGTAACTATTCCAAACGAAAAGTGTTCCAAACTCCGGACGTCAAAATGACGCGACAGTTCCTGCGTATGGGGGGCGGGAACCAGCGACGTTTTTCAATCTGCCCAATCAGCAGCCTCCATCGTTGCCGGAAGTATGTTTTGCTTGTTTTATTTGCAAAGGGACCGTATAGCAAGTGACATTTAGATATAAACGCCTGATAAAAGAACAATTGTATATCGCTGAGAGTAAAAGTGTTTTGTAATCTTTTAACGCAAGATAAGTTGAAGCGCGCTTGAAAGTAAACACAAATATTTTAATTTTTCGAGTCATAGCCACACATGTGCCAATTCCGCATCCAATCCATTTCGCTACGCACATTTAAGATGGCGGCTACGTGAAAACAGCTGATCGGTTCTGTGGGCCGCACTTTGTGTATTTTTGTCCGTAACGCTGCCTGATTAGATGAAATCTCGGCGTACGAGGTACTTTCGCCCGAGAAGAATTCTGGAAGCTGTGAACATCATGAAGACTGAAAGCGTAGTTCTCGGTGAGTAAACACGTCATTCTTTCTTGTGCTTAATGACTGAGCAGTAGCATCTGAACATCTGCGGTGATCGCATGGTGTTCACTTTTGCTTTTATTCGCATAGGATACGGAAGAATCGATGAAGGTTGGAAGGCATCTCAACAGATAGCTGGTAGGTAAACGTTTTCTATAAACGATCGCAACTATCTCCGAATGTAGGTCCTGATTTAAATCGAAGGTGGTCTGTAACAGAGGCTCATTTTTTTTTTTCTTTACACACACTGCTGCGCAGTGATCCATTCCCCCGTGCGGGCGGTACAGATACTGCTGCTGGATATAACTTGCACGAGAAAAGTTTTTTTGTTGTTGTCATTCACTTGTGTTTAAATTTAACGTAACATTTATGGCGTGATAAAATAACACATTAAATGAATGTAACCGTTATGTTTTAACGACATAGTGATATCTGAAACGGTACGATTTGCTGGTATTCGCTGCGGTCCGGCGAAAATTGAGCTCGAAGAAGAAATGGCGGATCAACCAAAAAGCGCGCGTGTTTCGGCCGCGCAGGCCGCAATGTTGGTTCAGTTCATAGAGCAGCATCCATACTTGGCGAGAAGCTTGTGGCGCCTCTCGCCAAGTATGAGTGCTGCTCAGAAAAAAACACTGTGGGAGGAGATTGCCGCGGCGTTAAACGCGATCGGACCGGCAGTCAAAGCAGCCCGGCGCTGGCGCCTCTATTGGGCCCGGTTGTGCTATGACTGCCGGAAGATCGCGACGCAGGTGGGCGCCGAGAAGAGGTGAGCCCGCGGCTAGCGACATCTTCGGAACGTATAAGCTCACGGTGTTCATGCATTTGCAGGAAGACGGGAGGCGGGAAGCTGGACGGCCTGGAGGGCCGCGTGCTTGGCCGAACCGGCCCAGCTTCCGCCCCTGTGGAGTTTTTTGGCGACGACTCCGAGGTGAGTAGCAATGTTCGTTGCGATGTGTACCGATGTCGGGCAGTTACACCGTGGTGAATATTTTGCCGTTGTGTGCTTGTGTGTGTTTTCTTACAATTCAACACACATGCCAGCACATGATATCCGTACTTTGCAAGAACGGAAATGCTGCCCCACTGCTGTTAATAAACACCTCGTGATAGATATCATGGCTCGTTAATCCGTAAAGCATTAGCAACGAGTTGTCAAAGCTCTAAGTCACTAGTATGTCGCATGCTGGATTAATTTTGATTTAAAAACTAAGTGAAATAGACATTGCAACCTGCTGATGGAACTTAATCACATTATGTCCTGTACTTTATTGTTCCAGCAGGACACCTCCAGTGAGGAGGAGCCTGCACCTCTGCCCCCTGCCCCACCAGCAGCTGCCCGCGTTTCCGTCGGGACGGAGCTGGGGACAAGTGGCACTGCACGTAAGGCACTTCAGCTACTGCAATACGAACACATCACTCAAAGCAGTATCTATTAAGACCTTTCAAACAGAAATTGCGTATTTATATTATTTACATGGCAAAGAAAAAGTGCCTCCCTAAAGGTCGCTGCAAAATGGAACAATAATCTGTTTGACTGTTAACACCATTTGTAATGCAGCTTGTGCAGCGTACAAGCTGGAAGTACTATCAGTGTAGTATTTTATGATGGCGTAGTGCCTTTTTGTATACGCAGATTTACTGTTCATTTTGTGAACGGTGTGTTGCTGGAATTATTTTTCTGGGCTTCCACCTGATAATGAACCAGTAAAATGTCTACGCAGGACGGAGCGAAATTTTTTTTTTAACCTGTTTACTGATTTTATTTTTACGGACCATCAGCTCGGCAGCAGCCCCGCAGGCCGCCACCCCGCCAACAGGTCCTCGAGGACGCGGTGTGCAGGACGGCCGCCGACTATGCCCGGCAAAGCCAGCAAGCTGAGGCGGCAAATGCGGAGGCCGCAAGCTTCCACCAGCTGTTGCTGCAGCAATATAGGCAGGTGCGTACAACTTGGCCGGGTCATTTTTTGAAGAGGTGATTAGTGCACATGGTAATAATGTACATTACAACCATGTTACACATGAGAGGCATCCGTAGTCATTTGGCTCATGCACGTTTATACATCTCCTTTGAGGTGTTCTTTAACACATAGCAACTTACAAAACGTTTCCATGGTTGCATGTATCGCCACAGCATGATCATCATTTGTTTAACAATTCAACTAGTCACCAATACTGTCTTCTGACAGACGGAGGCAGCTTGGTAGGATTTGCTACGTTTCACACGTTTTTAACATAACAGACCATGTACGTGTGCATGGCCATTTGTCATGTCATACGTAAATGATCTCGCTGCCCTCAAGAGTAACCTTGCTGAAACTGCAACACTTGCAAACAGTGCAAATCGAGCATTTACATTGCATAACCTGTAGCTAACTAAGTGAATTTGTTTCGCAGCAGCTGGTGGAAGAGCAGAGGGCGACCCGGCAGGTCCTGCAGCAGCAGCTGGTGGAAGAGCAGAGGGCGACCCGGCAGGTCCTGCAGCAGCACAGGTCCTGCAGCAGCTGGTAGCCGAGATGCGTGGTTCGCGAGAGGCCACTAGTCTCATCGCAACCACGCTGCGCCAGCTGCTGGCTGCCCTGGCTCACCTCTGCGAGCCGCCTCAGCCATGAGGGACAGTTTTTCTTTCCCCCATATCATCCTTTAGTGCTGTGTAGGTACAAGAGTTGCCTATCTTTCCGTTCAAATCACCGCTGCAGCACTTGGTGGTGATGCCCATACGTCCTCGCAAGCTGTTGTGCCGCCAAGTTGTAGCCAGTCTTGTGAACTGATGTGCAGGTCATGCGTGAGCATGGCAGCGAAGACAGTGCTGTGATGTCACTTGGAACACGAATGCATGCTTTTTTTTGTATGTAGCACTAAAGGATGATATGGCTGTGTTCCGTACATTTCTGTCCCTAATCATTTTTTTTTGCAAGGTAATTTCTCTTGTGTATTCTCATTTGTAGTGCAAGTTTGCCCAGGTGAGGCATTACATAACTTATATGTAGAATTTTTGCATTTTTGTTCCTAACCGTATTTTTTTCCCAAGTTCATTTTTTTTCGTGTGTATTTTTATTTGACCAAGTGAGACGGTATAACATATGTACAATTTTTGCCACATTTTCGTTACGTGTTCACTTTTGTTTTACTGTTACTGATATGTTTCAATGTGCACCGTTCTTCCGCGGAAGATACACTATGCAATCACTTTTACGGCAACTACGACATTGTCTCGCACACATACAGGTGCACTTAACTACAATGCTGTGATAACTGGAAATCAATTTTCATGCCATATGTATGTCATGTTTGCAATGTCAAACCATTCGTGCCTACGCAAAGTGGCCGAATTGGTATTTTTGTTAACACCAAGCACCTGTTACTTGTGATGGTTATGATATTTCAGGTGTCCTTACCTATGATAGCAATACAATCTAGTCCCCCATTGTAGTTGAGCACAGTTTGCGACATACGTAACGGAGCCATCGATGTGGCCGCTATTTTGACATTCACTGCCAGGCTGCTCTTGCAGCCGTTATATGAAATACCGTTGAAGTGCCAAGCATTTTCTCACTTGTTCCTTAAAAGCATGTCATGGCTGTTTTATATTGTGATCTTATTACGGCACTAGTCATTGAAAAGAAACTTTTGTGCTACAAACATGCCAACTACATAATAGACAAGACATCTTTCTTGCTGTTTAAGTTGCTGGATGAAGATAAATGGTTGTCCGCGAGTTCAAAAAAATATCATTATGCTTGTGTCATATTTATGCAATTTAACATCTGCCAACGGCCCATTGGTAGTGTACAGGGTCCCATGTAGTAAACATCACACGGCTATTTTGGCGCCATGAAGCCATGCTCTGTGTACTTGCCGGTCATTTGCTTTGATGAAAGATGGCATTGAAGATGGATCACATAGTTTTATTTACAATGCAGATATAAACGAATTTAAACAATACAAGTGGCACTTCAAATGAATATTGTGAGACGTGGTTTACGCAGCCAGTCTCTTTATTCTCTCGAGTGAGAGCCCCACCACCAGGCCCCAAAACGGTGATTATGAGTATGTACAGGTGAGAATATGAAGCGTATGAATAATGCTCACACTAATTTCCCCGCACACGCAAGCGGCCAGCCAGGCCGCGACTTAGCCAGGGGGGGAACGCCGAACGAATCGTTTCAGGCGCGAAACGTGAACGATCTCCGAACCACGACAACGATGCTCGGAAGAAACGTCTACGGGAGTAACGCGATAGTTCACGGGGGATCTTTGTTCGTTAATAATATAGGGTCCAAGAAAGCGGAATTCAAACTTCTCGCACAAACCGGGTGTACGAATGGGCGTCCAAAGGAGCACTTCGTCTCCAGGACGAAAGGAGACGTCGCGACGAGAGATGTCGTAACGTTGCTTGCGATCTAGCTGACTGACTTCTGTTGAAGCGAGCACTTTGACGGCATCCCTCAAGCCTCGAGACGAACTGTTCGGGTATACTGGCCGAGGTGTTAGTTGAGGCATTGAAGAAAGCGGCGTCGATGGTGAATGTCAGTGAACGGCCGTAAACTAGGTAGAAAGGTGAGTATCCCGTAGTTCGTTGGATAGCGGTGTTGTGAGCAAGTCACGAAAGGTAAAAGTTTCTCCCAATTGTCCTGGTTTGGCCCGATATACATTGACATATCTATTAGTGTGCGATGAAATCGCTCGGTTAAGCTATTTGTTTGTGGGTGATATGCGGATGTTGTCTTATGAACTGTGCCACAAGCTCCGAGTACTTCTGCTAGCATTGTTGACATGAAAGTTTTGCCGCGGTCGCTTAACAGTACACGAGGTGCACCATGGCGCAGCACAATGGCATCTAGAAAGAAGGTGGCAACGTCGGAGGCCGAACTAGAGCGTAGAGGAGCGGTCTCTGCGTAACGTGTGAGCTGGTCAACAGCTGTCACGACCCATCGATGACCCGCTGGCGTTATGGGCAGAGGGCCGACTAGGTCTATCCCAACGATGGCAAACAGTGTCTCGGGACATGGAATGGGCTGTAAAAGCCCAGCAGGAGGCGAAGTCGGTCGTTTCCGCCGTTGACACTGAACGCAAGAAGCGACGTACTTCGCCACAAAGGTTGACATGCCTGGCCAAAAGAAACGGCTCCTAACGCGGTGGTATGTTTTGTGGAATCCCAAATGGCCAGCAGATGGGTCGTCGTGCAAGGCTTCAAGGACTTGTGTGCGCATCGAACGTGGAAGAATAGGTACCCAGCGGTGTCCGTCGGAGTTGTATATGTAGCGTTACAGCACATCGTTGTCAAGCTTAAATAGTCGCAGTTGTCGACGTAATCTGGCATTTGGTGCAGATGTAGTTCCGCACAGGCGTTGGATGATGCTGTCGCAGTAGGGGTCAGAACGTTGACACGAGGCGAGGTGAGTGACGCGATTGGAAGATAACGTGTCAGTAACCGATAGAGGTAATAACGGTAATAACGGGAGTGACGACTTAGTCTCATCATCAAGTGGCGAGCAATGGAGAGATGTACTCGAAGCTAATAGTGGCAGCGGGCAGCGAGAGAGAGCGTCGGCATCTTGATGCTTTTTCCCAGACTTGTAGACAACGTCAAAATCGTACTCTTGTAAGCGTACCACCCAGCGACCAAGTCGTCCGGACAAATTTTTGATTGACGACAACCAGCATAAGGCGTGGTGGTCGGTTATGACCGTGAAATGGCCATCCGTAAGGATATGGTCGAAATTGTGTTATTGTGTCGAAATATGGACAATTTGTGTTCCTTCAATTTCAGAACTCTATTTACATATGTACACTCTCCCAAGGGAGAAGAAAGCGCTTGACATGCCAGGCGATAGTTTTCGGTATAACTTTGCCTTCTGTCAAGGAACTGTGCGGTGGCTGTGTGTGTCAAAACAGCGCAGGGCCTACAAGGTGCGTGAGAACAGTACACATGGTGGAGCGAAAAGTGTTGTGCTTGGCAGCAGCACAAATAGGAAGCGAGGAGACGAAGACCAGCCTCCCATGCACAGTGCAGATGGCGGTGACAGTGTCTGTGATGACAGAAGCAACAGCAGCAGCAGCAAATCATTTGGCGAACCCCAGCTGCCCAGAGAAGTGGCTACAACATTCTGCTGATGAACACAGTGTTCTATCCACAGGTACTAAATGAAAGGCTCTCATGTAGTGTCACAGTGGAATGATGCAATCATCTCCGGTAGTGACAGCTCACTGGCAGAGGACACGTGAAAACGCTGGTTATGATTGAGCAGATTCTATAAAAAAACGGCACGCTATCCACTAATTGCAAACATTTCTTCACATTGGTTCCGGCTCTCTATTAGGTGTGTAGACAGCAGTAATAAACATCTGCCTGCAGTGTCAGGCACGTGTTTATTGCTGTTGTCGGTGCTGCTGTCGACGCAGCCGCCTTCGCACCCTTTGCAGGTAGTGCTGGTGCTGCTGACGTGTCGTGCCGAAGGAGCTAATAACATCCCGGGCAGCACAGCCTCTCAGGTACATCATGCGTGCTGCCCTCACTCGGGGAAGTCTCTGTGGGGAGGGGCTGCCACTTTCATCGTCACTGCTGCTGTTGCTGCTGTCATCACTAACATCATCCAACAACACGTCACCTTCGTCAAGACACAAGTTGTGCAAGATTGCACATGTTGCAACGATGTTGGCAGCGCGGTCTGGTTCGTTGTCGATGGCGCGGTACCGCTGAAGGCAGCGAAAGCGGCTCTTCAGAAGCCCAGTGCACCGCTCCACCACGGACCGCATGGCAGCATGTGCAGTGTTGTACCTGCCTTCTGCAGTGTGTATGGGAGGGTGTCCAGTGACTGGGGTCAGTAGCCATGGTTCCAGGGGGTAGCCGCTGTCACCTGCAGGATCATAAAACATGGTATGAAATCTGCACAAAGTTTAGTAGGCGAAGCATGGGTCATGTAATATGCACCTACTACAGAAAGGCTGCAATAAAGGAATATTATACAGGCTGAGCACCTGACGCAGCTGTGATCACAGATAACAATAGCTGGGACATAGCATCCCTATTTGCAGCAAGGCAGCTCTTTGTGTAGTCTTCATTCACAAATGACTGTCAGTGTAAAAAAGAATGTGACAACGCGTGCACTGTAGACTCACATTAAAAAGTAGTTTAAAGTACAATGCAGGTGTGTTGTCACTTTGTTTCGTGCAGATACCATTGGAATATTTCTACATCTCGCCTATACTTAATAACCTGACTATAACATAAGGCGTTCGGGCTTCAATATTCTCTTACGGCGCGAGCACGCTTTGCTGCATGCTGCCAGAATTGCAACTGTACAAAATTTTCCCGCTGCTCACCGAGGTGGTGTTCGCCGGCCTTGGCAATATGCCCCTCCAGGAACCGACGACGCAACCACGTAGTTCTCCAGACGTGGGCGTCGTGGTCAGACCCCGGTCGCAGAGCGTCGACGGCGAGGATCCGCATGCCTGCGTCGCAGATCTGACGAGAGCGCGCACAGCATAAGCCACGCGTTGCTATGACGGGCAAATTAGACAAAAATTAAAAGATACTTACGAACATTGTGTTGCGGGCGTAGTAGCCTTTGCGGCACATGAATGCCGCCTTCTGCTCGCCCTTTGGTGCGATGATGGCTATAAGGCTGCCGTCCACGCATCCGATGACGCCGGGAATGGAGCCGCGTCGAAGGAACCCTTCCTTCACGGCCGCCTTCTACTCCGACGTCCTCGGGAAATGGACCCACTTGTTGCGGGCCCCGGCGTGGACGATTGCCTCCGCCGCGCGACGCACACTTGCTGACCGCAGGCTGGGTCACGCCGATCGTCTCCTCGCTCCCTACCAAGGCTTGAAAGCTGCCCGTTGCGAAGAATCGCAACGCGCACAACACTTGCCGCTCCACGGACAGCGCTGAAGTTCTCACGCCTCCGAGTTCCTCCGCCACTTCGTCGCACAGCCACCGCACAGTTTCTTTCTTCAGGCGAAAGTGCCGCCGAAACAGATCGTCTGGCATGTCAAACGCATCCTCGGGCTCCCTCCTCCCGCGCCAACGCAATCAAGAAGGCCGCCATTTTTTTCTATTCCAAACGGAACGGGGCACTCACCGGTTATTCCACGAATTTGGCGGGTTTGTTCGGCATAATTTAGCATAATGAGTGCGTAAACGTCACTTAGACGTGGCAGTTTGAGCATTCCTGACGCCGCTTGACAGGCAGGAAAAATGGGCGCGGCCTCAAAAAATTCGACCAATGAGCGAGCGGTGCCGGCCATTTTGGAATAGAAACAAAACGGAATAGTTTTACGTTATACCGACCCAGGACTGGTGATCACGCATTGTTACGCAACTTCCCAAATAACGACACGAGTCTGTTTTGCTACTTGGTAGAGCAGTAAACGAGGGATGCAAATGAACTGTGACTGTTGCGCAAATATACATCTATCTAAAATTTTTCCAGGGCTAATTCAAAAAACGTTCCTAGAAATCTATAGTGTGCACTTTCGCTTTTTAACTAGTTCTTGGCAAGGTTCTTCCCGCGCACCTTTCATGCGCGAGTTCATTTGATGTGGTTCGTTGTTTGCCAAGAAGTGTATCTCACAGGCGTACCTGTGAGATACACGTTATTTCAATTCTCTTTTGCAGCTTTACGCGTCTTTATGGCAAATGGGCATTATACACATTTGTACTAGTAAAAGTACCCACCACCTCATTTGCATAGGATAGTCACCCCCCCCCCCCCCCCCCGAAAAAAATCCTGCGTACGTGCCTGTCCTTGGCGTTATCTTTTCCGCGTTCTGTCGGCGCAAGCAACACACTCCCTTGTTATCACTCTTCACAATTTCTCGTCGTGTATTCGACTAGCGTGAGCACCGATAGAAGGCTTAAATTGTTGCGGGCCCACAAAAATTGTCACAAACTTGTCGGAGTAAGATTCAGTACGCGCCAAAGTAACTTCGTCACCACGGCCGAGCTGCTTTTCGCTTCGTCACGACAGGCGCGGCGGGCGTGCCTCATAAGGAAAAAAAAAAGTACCGAAAATAATTTTCAACAATGTTGGGCGTCATTGAATTCGCCACGAACTTGTCTTGCCGGTGCATTAAAACGCGAAACAACTGCGCACTACGGCCGAGCTGCATTTCGCTAACCGCGTCGCAGCGCCAGGCGCGCCCACTGTGCTTGAAACTGCCCCTAAAAGTAAAGAAATTACTTATAATAACGATGGCGGTGAGAGAAAGCGCTAGAACTTGTCTCGGTAAGATTCAGTACACGCGAAACTTCGTCACAGCACGCTGTGAGAGTAGAGTGCCCAAAAACTACCGAAATAAGTTAACATTGGGACTCAGAAAGCGCTGCAAACATCTCCCAGTGCGATTCACTAATTGAAGTCACCTGCGCTCCGACGGCAGCGCTGTTTTTCGTTAACTGCGTCATAAGTCTAGCCTACATGCCGTGCTGTAAGCCTAATTGCTTGAAATGCGTCGCAGACTGTCGAACAAAATTTGTCACCTTGCCGCAGTCCAACAGTGCAGTGGGCCCATGTTGAAGTTCAGAAGGAACGCACGAATTCGCCGGGAGCCCACCAAACCAGGCTCTATCCAAAAAGAGAAAAACAGGCAGACGGGTGAACGAGCAGGCCAACGCTCAGATATGCGGCCGGTCTCGCTCGCTTCGGCGGTATGTCTGACGAATGACGCAAACATCTGGCTCGTCATGGACGACCGCACGCCAAGTTTCATCCTAGACGCCAGCGCTCGTTTCTCCCCTGGCGGAACGATTTCATCTCCAACGGGTGTAGGTTTCCGCCGCCGCTTCCCTTAGCGGTCGCGCCCGCGTTCAGTTCGCGCTGTGCGCGAAACGTCTCTTGTTTGCGACGGCGCCTCTTCGCATGACCGGAAATTATTATTGTGTTGTTAACTGTCACGACAGCAATGTAAACACGAAAGAGTTGATGCCACCAGTGAAATTCTGCCGATTCACAAGAAAATGGTACGAAATAAGCAGACGACACACATGGATTACTGCGGTGCGCCGAGCGAAGTAAACAACTGGCAAACGAAGAGAGCTCGTTCATTGATCACTCCTGAGTGTATGACGGTTTTTATATGTAACCCACATGAATTTAATAATTACTCGGTGCATAATCCTTTTATTCATATAAAAACTTTAATTTGTTCGACGAGCGCTTGTCCTGTCTTCTTTCTCGTGTTTCGTTTATGTGTGCGCTGCCCAAGAATGGAAACCACTTCTGTTGTATGCGCTAGCAGTGGCCGAAGTTCACGCGTGCCGAGAAATTGAGTATGTGCGCGATGCATTGAACATGACCGGAGTTCATTCCCGCTTCACCACTGCACCGATCGATCGAGTTGCTGGACGATACACGCCCGCGTCTTGGTCGCGCCGGCATTGCTGAAGCAGGAATGATTACTAATACTTTCAACTTCCGTCTCTTGAGCACTGTTAAAAAATGGCCAAGCTGTCTGCACTGCTGCTTCTATTCCATATTGTAGGGGACGCACTAGTTAAAGTTGTGTGCGCATGTCGTACTTGTGCTATGCAGCTATATATTTTTGAGAGCAGCATTCCGGGCAAGTTGGTAATTCATTACTTAAATGATATTGCGCGACAAAAAACGACACGGACGTGTGAGACGACACACCAAGCGCTTGGTGTGTCGACGACATGCGCTTGGTGTGTCGTCTCTCACGTCCGTGTCGTTTTTTGTTGCGCAATATCATTTAAGTCATCGATATATTTTGTTTATTTCCACACAGTGTCGATGGAAGACCGTTGTCGCCATCACAGACAACACGGATTTGTAGCAAACGTATTGTGAGAAACTGCAAAAATGACTTTAGCTCGTATGTGCCGTATGTATGTGCCGCATCGTATGTGCTGACGATTTTTCCGGCGGTACATACGATGTCGTTTCCAATCACCTGCTCAGCGTCACTTACATGGTTCAGCAGACGCTGCGCTTTCGCCACATTGCAGCCATAAAAATAATCGTCAAGCGTACCGATCTTCTTAAAGGCAAATAGAAGCGTGTACAGTCTGTTTCACACTTAGGGGAAAACTCGGAACGTATTGCATCGCGATGCGGCAAGCAATGGAGTCGTGCGGTGGCAGCAGCTCGAGCAGGCGCAGACGCTCGAGGGGCGGAGTCGTGATCTGCGTCGTCTGCTACGGCGGCGCGCGCTGGCCGCATTGTCGGGAAGCGTGCTACTGTCAGGGGCAGTGCACGTATATTCCTTCACTGTGTGTGCTGCCGTAATAAGCAGCGACAAGACGCACCAAGATGTGCGCGCAACGTGTTCAGTCTTTGTTTGACTCGAAAGGAAAACAAAGCACTCAATAATGATAACTATGGGAGTCGAACACGATGAAACAAACGGATACGATTCAATGAATGTTTTAGGTTCAGACAAATAGCTGGAAATTATTTTTCTCGACAATCATTCGCTACACCACACAGACTCTGCCCGCCGGCGGGGAATTGGACACGTCACGCTCGGAACTTCAGTTAGTATCTCGTCATGTCCCCAGCGGCAGCGATGACAGCACTCATCCTGGAAGGCAGTGAAGTGCAGAATGACTTGATCAGGGATGTGTTCATTCGCAGCACGTCTCAGTCGCTGACGATGGTGGATCGAAGCCTATCCTCGGGCGACTGATAGAGGGGATGGTGCGCCAGCGATACTTTCAACGAGCCCCAGACATTTTAAATGATGTTGGCGCCCGGGGATTGAGGCGGCCACTCCAAGAGAGTGACTGTGCGCTCTTCTAGCAGTTGTTGCACCACACGAGCAGTGTGGATCGGCGACCTATCGCGTTAGAATATATAGTCGCCTTCCAGAAACGGGCCGTCAAGAATGAATGGAATCAGTGCGTCGTCTATGACTGCCCTGCAGCAATGAACTTACCTTCGAGGCATATCAGTTGGCGTCGCACAACGCATAGCAAAGAATACCGGCTCATTTCACGCCGTAACGATGAGATCGGCGCCCTTCAACTGATAGTAGAACTTTAGCGACAATGCGGCCAGCGCGCGCCGCCGTTGCAGACGACGCCGTTCAAGATCCCGCCCCTCGAGCACCTGCGCGAGCTGCTGCCGCCGCCTGACTCAAGCGCTCGCCGCATCGCGATGCAATGCGCTCCGAGTTTTCCCCTAAATGTGAAACAGACTGTACACCGCCCTTCACGCGCACACACGTAGGCACACACCGCGCGCGGCGCGAAACGTGCCCAAACACGCGCAGTGCAGGAGGCAATCAAGGCGGCGCGAACGAGAGATGGGAGAGGGGTACAACCCGCTAATAGAATTTTGCTTCGCATGCGGCGCTCTCAACGCCGGCGCAGCAGCGCCGCTCTCGGTGCCGTTCTTGTCCATTCGCCGGTTCGCCTGTCGCTAGGCAACGGAAGTAAGTCGCAAAGTTTAATTTATACGCAGATATTTTTTTTCTTTTGCCGGGGAAGAATAAAAAAAAAAACGAAACAAGCTTTGTTAACCTCATTTCACATTGTCTTTTTTTTTTATGCTCGCGACTGGAACAACTGGAAGTTTTTGTATGAATAAAAAGAGTATATGCAGAGTAATCATGAAATTCATGTTACCTATAAAAACCGTCTGCACTCACGAGTGATCAATGAACGAGTTCGCTTCGTTTGCCTGTTGTTTACTTCGATCGGCCCACCGCAGTAATCTATGTCTGTCGTCTGCTTTTTTCGTACCATTTTCTTGTGAGTCGGCAGAATTTCACTGGTGGCACCAACCCTTTCGTGTTTACATTGCTTTCGTGACATTTAACAACACAATAATAATTTCCAGTCATCCGAAGAGGCGCCGTCGCAAACAAGAGACGTGTCGCTTGCAGCGCGAACTGAACGCGGGCGCGACAGTGGCGCGACCTTGAAGGGAAGCGGGGGAAACATACACCCGTTGAAGGTGAAATCGTTCCGCCAGGGGAGAAACGAGCGTTGGCATCTGAGACGAAACTTAATTGGCGTGGGGACGTCTATGCTGTTCACTCTTAAATGTACAGCCTGTCTCACACTTAGGCGAAAGCTCAGAGCGCATTGCATTGCGAAGCGGCGAGCGCTGGAATCGGGCGGCGGCAGCAGCTCGCGCAGGCGCAGACGCTCGAGAGAAGCCTTGAACAGCGTCGTCTGCTACAATGGTGCGCGCTGGCCTGCATTGTCTGGAAGCGTGCTACTGCCAGGGGCAGTGCCCGTATCTCATTGTTACTGCGGGAAGTGAGCCGGTATTCTTTACCAACCGCTGTGCGACGTCAACCCCTGAGCCTTCATTGTCGATACTGGGGTTCTAATAATTTCTTTTGACAGCATGCTTCATTCGTTCTTTCGAAAGGCCGGTGTATACTGAGTCCGCGCACGCATATTTCTTCACTGTGTGTGCTACCGTAATACGCAGCGGCAAGACAGAGACACAAAAATGTGCGTGCAACGTGCTCAGCCTTTATTTGACGCAAAAGGAAAACAAAGCACTCAACAATAATACGTATGCGGGTCAAACACGATGAAACAAACGAATGCGAATGAAGGAATGCTTTAGGTTAAGACAAAAACAAGAAAGGGGCTGACAGATGGAATAGCACACTGTGGTATAAAGTTTGTAAACAGGGATGAAGTGCCTCAGACAGGCTGGCCAACGTTTCGATAGGAGGACCTATCTTCGTCAAAGGCGGCCTCGTCATCCTCGGCGTGTTAGTTTTGAAGGGTTAGTGCAGTGACGTCACGTGCGGGTGTTGTCGCTGGCGGCTGGTTTTAAAGAGAGAGATTACAAGAGGAAACAAGCGCTGTCGTCCGACGTCTGTGAGCTTCATTCTCAAGACGAGGGGACAAGAGCGTGAGAGTGGGCACGCGGGGCGAAGAGCAAAGGAATAGAAGCAGAAAAAAAGGAAAAAAAGAAAAAAAAAAGGGGGGGGGTTGGGGAAAGTCAGGGCGGCACCAAGACAGACAAAAAAGGGGGGGAGTGAAAGAAAAAGAAGGAGAAAAGTGAAATCTAAGAAATACGGGGGCTTGGGAGCGTGTTGGGGATGCGAAAGGTTAGGAGGTATTCAGGGGGAGTCGTTGGCGGCATGTTTTTGAGGCATTAAAACGGCCAGTCAAGCGGTCAGCGCGCGAGTAACACAAAAGAAAAAAAAAGGAAAAAAGGAAAAAAGGAGAAGGGAGAAAACCCAGACATAAAAAAGAAACTTGAGTTGTAAGTGACTTGAGTAGCATAGTAGTAATACGTCGACTAATTTTGAAATAGTTAAGGTGGCGACGAGGAGTCTGCGGTGCAATGTATGGGGTGACTGAAAGGCAGCGGCATGGTCTTTCAAGGGGCACTGCCCCACGCGCTTAACGTAGGTGTCGTTACGGCGGCATCCAGAGATGTCGATACTCTGGGTTGAGGCGCCGAAAAAGGCATATTGACTTCGGAATGTGTTGTCGGGGGGATTTCAAGAAGAAAAAAAAAAAAGGAATAAAAAAAAAGGGGGGGGGAGGGAAGGGAGAGGGGGAGGGGGGCCGAAACCGGTATAACAAACAGGAGGGTGACGCGCGCAGAAGGGGGCAAGTGTACATGGAAGAAGGGGATCTTACAGTTGGTATAGACGTAAAAACCTGAAAGAGTACATTAAATTGAACAGTAGGCAGGACAAAATTTTTTCCCCTTCTTTTTTTCCCGAAATGGAAGAGTAGGTGAGGTTAAGAATTAAAGTTGGCTGGTTGCCTAATGTGTTTTGTGTATTGGTTGATGATATGAGAGTTTCAGATTTAAGTTACAGCTTTTAAAGATTCTAAGTTGCCGCGTGCCAAATTAATTCCTGTCGGGTGTAGGCAATTAAACTTGTGTATGAGGTATGATTCCGTATACTTCCTTTCGCGAGGGGAACGGAAATTTGTTTGTAGTATATAGAGCCTTGCTTTGTCAAACATATGTCCATGTTCATTAAAGTGGCTGGCTACTGCTTTGGGTAAATTGTGTTTTGTGTCCGCGCGGTGACCGTTGAGTCTTGTATTAATTTGTTGTCCAGTCTCACCTATGTATTGTTTGCTACAAGCGGCGCATTCTAGACAGTAGACTACGTTGCTTGATGTGCAGGTGAAAGCCGAAGTTACCTTGTGTGTGTAATTCGACGCTGTACTTTTTACTGTAGTAGTAGATTGAATGTGTTTGCATGTAGAGCTCCTGGGGCGGCCACAGGGATTGGTTCCCAACTTCTTCTTTTTCTGTAGTTTGGCGTGCACAAGAACATCTTTAAAATTAGTGTTGCGTCTGTAGGCCACTCTGGGAGGGTCGGGAAAAATCTTCTTAAGTTTCTGGTTGCTGGTGAGAATCGGGTAGTATTTACTTAGGATGTTATTTACGTTTGGGAGTGCGTTTGAGAATTTAGTAGTAAGAAGAGGCGTTGTTGTTCTTGTGATCTTCGGGCGGGGCTTGAGGACCTCGGCTCGATCAAGTTTGGTTGCAGTGATGTAAGCTGTTTGAAGGTCACTGTTTGGGTGGTTCCTGTTTGATAGCGTTTCTTTAAGGTGATCACCCAAAGGAACCACCCAAACAGTGACCTTCAAACAGCTTACATCACTGCAACCAAACTTGATCGAGCCGAGGTCCTCAAGCCCCGCCCGAAGATCACAAGAACAACAACGCCTCTTCTTACTACTAAATTCTCAAACGCACTCCCAAACGTAAATAACATCCTAAGTAAATACTACCCGATTCTCACCAGCAACCAGAAACTTAAGAAGATTTTTCCCGACCCTCCCAGAGTGGCCTACAGACGCAACACTAATTTTAAAGATGTTCTTGTGCACGCCAAACTACAGAAAAAGAAGAAGTTGGGAACCAATCCCTGTGGCCGCCCCAGGTGCTCTACATGCAAACACATTCAATCTACTACTACAGTAAAAAGTACAGCGTCGAATTACACACACAAGGTAACTTCGGCTTTCACCTGCACATCAAGCAACGTAGTCTACTGTCTAGAATGCGCCGCTTGTAGCAAACAATACATAGGTGAGACTGGACAACAAATTAATACAAGACTCAACGGTCACCGCGCGGACACAAAACACAATTTACCCAAAGCAGTAGCCAGCCACTTTAATGAACATGGACATATGTTTGACAAAGCAAGGCTCTATATACTACAAACAAATTTCCGTTCCCCTCGCGAAAGGAAGTATACGGAATCATACCTCATACACAAGTTTAATTGCCTACACCCGACAGGAATTAATTTGGCACGCGGCAACTTAGAATCTTTAAAAGCTGTAACTTAAATCTGAAACTCTCATATCATCAACCAATACACAAAACACATTAGGCAACCAGCCAACTTTAATTCTTAACCTCACCTACTCTTCCATTTCGGGAAAAAAAGAAGGGGAAAAAAATTTTGTCCTGCCTACTGTTCAATTTAATGTACTCTTTCAGGTTTTTACGTCTATACCAACTGTAAGATCCCCTTCTTCCATGTACACTTGCCCCCTTCTGCGCGCGTCACCCTCCTGTTTGTTATACCGGTTTCGGCCCCCTCCCCCTCTCCCTTCCCTCCCCCCCCCTTTTTTTTTATTCCTTTTTTTTTTTTCTTCTTGAAATCCCCCCGACAACACATTCCGAAGTCAATATGCCTTTTTCGGCGCCTCAACCCAGAGTATCGACATCTCTGGATGCCGCCGTAACGACACCTACGTTAAGCGCGTGGGGCAGTGCCCCTTGAAAGACCATGCCGCTGCCTTTCAGTCACCCCATACATTGCACCGCAGACTCCTCGTCGCCACCTTAACTATTTCAAAATTAGTCGACGTATTACTACTATGCTACTCAAGTCACTTTCAACTCAAGTTTCTTTTTTATGTCTGGGTTTTCTCCCTTCTCCTTTTTTCCTTTTTTTTTCTTTTGTGTTACTCGCGCGCTGACCGCTTGACTGGCCGTTTTAATGCCTCAAAAACATGCCGCCAACGACTCCCCCTGAATACCTCCTAACCTTTCGCATCCCCAACACGCTCCCAAGCCCCCGTATTTCTTAGATTTCACTTTTCTCCTTCTTTTTCTTTCACTCCCCCCTTCTTTGTCTGTCTTGGTGCCGCCCTGGTTTTCCCCACCCCCCCCCCCCCCTTTTTTTTTCTTTTTTTCTGCTTCTATTCCTTTGCTCTTCGCCCCGCGTGCCCACTCTCACGCTCTTGTCCCCTCGTCTTGAGAATGAAGCTCACAGACGTCGGACGACAGCGCTTGTTTCCTCTTGTAATCTCTCTCTTTAAAACCAGCCGCCAGCGACAACACCCGCACGTGACGTCACTGCACTAACCCTTTAAAACTAACACGCCGAGGATGACGAGGCCGCCTTTGACGAAGATAGGTCCTCCTATCGAAACGTTGGCCAGCCTGTCTGAGGCACTTCATCCCTGTTTACAAACTTTATACCACAGTTAGGTTAAGACAGTAAGTTGGAAGTGATGCTCCTCAACAATACACCAGACAGGCCCTGCCAGCCGGCGGGGAAATACATGCGTCACGCTCCAAACTTAGTATCTCTTCATGTCCCCAGCGGCAGCGATGACAGCGCTC
This sequence comes from Dermacentor andersoni, assembly GCF_023375885.2. Lineage (NCBI taxonomy): Eukaryota > Metazoa > Arthropoda > Arachnida > Ixodida > Ixodidae > Dermacentor > Dermacentor andersoni. The sequence continues at coordinate 138,290,687 of NC_092815.1, forward strand.
ATTCTGGAGGGCAAGGAAGTCAATCAGTCACCGATGTGTTCATTCGCAGCACGTCCCACTCGCTGGCGATTGCTGATTTGCGGATGATTTGGCGTTCTTTAGACTGCTTAATATAAAAAGGAAATGATGTTCAAAAGACAACATACAATGTGACCTCCTTCCTTCTGTCATTGGCGATACAAGAACGCCGCAACTCTCTGCAGATAGAGGCAGCATTACAGGACTCAAGTTTGACCGGAATAAAGCTGGCGCTCGTCTGTCTTAGTTCATTCCAGCTTTTTCATGTGACCCGAACAGTGCCAAATCGTTTGCCTTGTTCACATGGCCCGTGTACCGGAGAAAGAACGACTACAGATTATTGAAGTGTTCTAGGAACTATGCTGAAAGAAACATAGCAGAGATGACAGGACGGTCGCTTAAACCGGTGAATAGGATACTGCAAGCTTACAAGAAAGAAGGGCGCATCAAGGATTCCCCTCACGGACGAGGAGGATTTGTTCATGGTTGCGGCTGCTGTGGACGGCCCCGCGCCTCGCTTCAAGAGCTATGACAAATTTTGAAGCTGAAGGCTTCGAGGTCTACCGTGAGGTGGCGGCTCAATGAAGGCGGCCTAAGTAGTAGAGCAGCCGCCAAAAAGTCTTTACTTAGGGCCACAAATATAGCAAAACGGCTCGGTTTTGCACAAGAACCCAAAGGGTGGATTGTGGAACAATGGAGAAACGCTGTATCCAGTGATGAACCGTGCACGCACTCGTGCACGGTTCATCGCACGGCCCGTCAATGCAATGCGCTCAGAGTTTTCCCCTAAGTGTGAAACAGGCTGTACACCCTTTGGGGTGTATATCTGCCACACAACGATAATCGTCATCCGTCTTGGGGCCGTATTCTGAAACGTTCGCCTTCCCCGAAAGTCACATTCAATAAGCCGAGCGGCTGCTCACTCGTGACATCAGCGTGCACTACCAACGCGCGCTGTCGAACGCTTCACATCGCATGAGAGAGAGACCTCAGACGCTGCCCAGGCGGCGCTGCGGAAAAACCCGTCACCAGCGCCCCCATCGCAGCCTTGGAGCGAACTGAGTAGTGCAAGAAGAGCTGTCCGGCAAGCGAAGGTGCATAGGCCACAATGGACCCTCCTCTTTCGGTTGTGTTGAGGCACGGTTTCCTCATAATCAAGGACCTCGAAAGCTTCGCTGCCCATCCACGCTTCGGAAAGGGAGGAAGCTCAGCAGGGCGAAGTACGTGTACAATATAAAGAAAGCCTCAGGAGTTATTTCGGCGTGCTGCAACTCGCAAGTACAGAGAGCACCAGGCTTGTTTATAGGCATATCATCATGAAAATCTAAGCATTTCAAATTGGGCAGCAAACAGAAAACGTTTTCCAAGGCAGCAAACATCGTGTGAACATAACGAAAGTAAGCTTCCTACAGTGCCTGCGCGCCGCATCTTTCTGCCTCGCAGGAGCTACAGCATCGCTCAGTACCTTTGAAATTTTCGCAGACGCTTCAAGCGACACGCGCACAAATGAATGTAAATAAACGCAACTTTTTTTTTTTTACGCGCGTGCGTTACTTCGCAATTATTCACTCAACGCTCCTACAGCAACTTTATTATTCACACTTGGAAAACGCAGTCGAGCAGGCTCAGCACATTGCGGAACGTGCTTGTTGTATCGGCGCAGGACATATAAAATACCGAAACTAGAAATGAGCTGGCGATACAAGGATGCTCTAGAACAGGATTTTCAATTCATAAACGAACCAAATGTTTGATTAAACTGACTTGTCAAATATCTCCGTTCTACTAAATTGTTGAGTCAAGCGGAGGCGGACGTCTGTTAACAGGTGGAAATATCGATGGCACATACGCAGGGTGGTTCGCAACGTTGTTTTTTCTGTTGCCAACGAAGTGGCGGCTGCAGATTCTTGAGTTTCACTTGGTTGCCACAGTCTTACGTCAGGGCTACGTACGTAGCACAATTACAGCAGAACAGTATTATCGCACATTCTCATGCGAACCGATGTGTTGTGGGGAAACCAACACGTTGAGCGGCCCGTATCCAGCGCTCTCGCCTTTCCCCTTCATACGATCGCGTTGGAAATCGGTAAAACTGAACGTTGTTATTCAGTCCTTCACGTTCATGGCAATTTACAACACGACAGTAGCGTCGATTGCGGCGTTTCTTCGTAGCGCGCGGAGCTATCGAGGTTGCCGTCGTTTCCGTGATCAGTCTGACGAGAGAGTCAGCAAGCGCTTCATGGCAGTTCGGCGACGCGTCCGAGTAGCGTAGAAATTCAGAGCTCTCTGTCTGGGTGTTAAATGCGCAAAACACTGCAATAAGGACCAAAACCTAGTTAAATCGTTGTTTCGCAGTCGCTAGCTGCATAGGCAACTTAGCAAGGGAGTCGGGCTTGGCACTACTGAATTGCTGCCTCTTCGCACTGGCAGGTGGCGCTAGGCGTCTTGCAACACTCCAGAGTCTGACGTCCATCGCGCCCGGCGAGTGTAGAACGACTCGGGTGTGTTGTAATCGAGTGCAGTGGCCGTAGCATGGTTCTGTGCACTGGCCACGGTTCGGTCCGGTCGCTTTAGGTGAAGTGAATGGGAGAAAAAATGAGAATTGTTATATTTCAATCAATAAATTGTGCTACAACTGACATAGTTGCGAAGCAACATTTAAGTGATATCATAAACCGACAGTCTTTGTTTCTGCGTGTGTATGTCAGCCATCAAGCATCGCCAGAAGGGCGCTGTCTCAATATGGCGCCCTACTTTGAATATGGGTAGAGCTCAGCAAAGACGAAAGGAAGCGGCGTATCGCATGTGCGAATTTTATTGTGGCCGTTGCATTTTGAGAATGGGTGTGTGCAATGTTTTCGCGAACCTGCAAGGTAATGCAAAGAATGGCAAAGCTTCAGCGGAACCCTCGAAGAAGGCGCGCGGGACCCCGCCGTATAGTCGTCTGCTGCCCTTCTGCTGCCGTCCGAAAATTTGGCAAGTGTGCATTGCAAGCGTTGAGTTGTGAACAGACCGCAGTGTTCCAGAGTGTTGTTTTTCTACTGAATTGCAGGCTGCAAAGGAAGAAATAGCATGAGACTAATTATTTGTCGGAAATAAAGGCTACCATCCCAGAAAATGTGTTCATTTCCTTGGCGGTCTTGCTCGCAGACGGCCAGTTTGCCTGTTTTTGTAGACGAACGAAGGTCACCACAACACCATGCCTGCACGTCAAATCACCAATTGGCAAGAAGAAATTCTGGTAAATTTCATGGAGAGGAACCCCGGGCTTGCTAGTAGGTAGGGGGAATTCGATGGGGATTTTTCGGCCGCTAAAAGGAACGATTTGTGGAAACAACTGGCGGCACTTCTCAATGCAGAAGGGCCGCCAGTTAAGACAAAGCGAGAGTGGAGGTTGTCGTGGTGTAAGTTCGTCTACAAATGCAGGCGAGATGCGGGAAAGTTTTCGGCAGAGCAGAGGTGAGTGAAAAGTAGGCTTTAATGAATGCGGTTCGTCTTCTTACGAGCGCACTGTTTCCTTGCAGGGCAACTGGCGGCGGCCCACTGGGCGGCGGCCGAGGCCGTGTCCTTTAGCTTATCGGCGGCGGCTGCTCCACTGGGCTCGGAGAACCCTTTTTCGTGTCTAGTAGATCCGAGGTAAGGATACTATTTGCAAGTGTACTCTTGCGTTTTGCTTTTTAATGGTGATGCCAGCGCCTAAGAAGGTCAGGGAAGTGCACTGTGGCGGCACACAGCAGGACATACAGCGCAGCCTGAAGTGTGCACATTATGCAATCGTGGTGGACAACACATGCCCTGCGTAGTGCCGGCTAGATCCTCTTAACTACTCGACCAATGAAGTGGCAGTGCAGGGTAAAGCAACTCGACCTTGTGTTTAAATTGAAATTGTGTTGTCTGTAGCTGTACACTTTCCAAAAGAGGGTGCAGGCGTGACGCAGGGCAGAGTAGTAGCATATCGCATGTGAAATTCAGTGTACAAGTGTTTAAATGTCTCCTTCCTTATCTTGCCATATTACTATAGGCCAGTGAAACATCAGCAGCGGCTCGCCAAGACCCCGAAAGAGGTCAAGAGCCGCATCCGGGCCCCAGTAGGGCAACTGGCACGCCTCGTGCCACGGGATCTGCCCGGCCAAGAAGGCCAAGGCGCGTCGAGGGTAAGGCTACAGAACGCCTATACAAACTTAGAGAAGGGAAACTACCTTCCACAGTGCTACAGAAATAAGCATAGCGGTGGCGTCGTGAACTAAAGTATGGGACCACAGGTGGCGCTGTGCAACAGGAAACGGAAAGGGGGTTTTGCACAGTACGGCGGCCGCTTTACCAGGTGTTCTGTGGCTTTACTGGGTTTCTGGCTGCTGCGCCTCGATCGTGCTCCCGCCAGTTTAGTTGCTGTGTGGCAAACGTAGCGCCTACATACATGTGTAGGCGCTACGTTTGCCACACAGCAACCAAACTGGCGGGAGCACGATCGAGGTGCAGCAGAATACATGTAGCGCTGAGTAATATCGAGTTAAGGCACACTCTGAACTGACTTTTAAGGGCATCCCGAGCGGTTTTTCTTTTATTACGCCGCCGTTACCCCGAGTAGTGCCGCCGCGCTCCAGCTGTTGCATTTCGTGTAGGTCTACTGACAGAATGCGGTTTCCAGATGGCACGATGGCCTCGACTGGAATAAACGCACAGGACACCAAAGATTGAGTAAGCCTGGAAATATTTTATTTGCATTTTACAAGCACAACAAAAAGCACACGTCTACGCATCCACACAAACGCGGTTACATAGTCAAGAACATAGTCAAGAGATGGCTCATTAATAAGGGTAGCACAAACGCACAAGAAAGAAGACCTAGGCTACAAAACGTACGGTCGACTGCTAAGTATAATAATGTCCCTGTCAACGCGTGTCACTTTTATACAGCATCTTTACAGCACTACCAGGCCGGGTTGTTTGGCGGAAAGAACGCAACAGCTTACGGCCGTCAGCTGCCTCTTTCTTACGGGTGTCATAATTATTCTAATCTCCGCATCAACGTCGTGCAAGTCCGCATACAGGTATCTGTATCTGAACCATATGTGCCAGCTTAATACATGTGTAGTGAAATTATGATAACCACTGCGTCTTATCAAACGTATTGGTTTTGCAAATGCGCATCACAGCTGTCGGAACGACATACTGTAAGTGAAGCACAAGAGAACAAGGACAAAAGGAGGATACAACACTTGAAGAAGAAATGAAGAATTAGTAGGCGCACAGCAAACAAGCGATGACGGAGAACACACAATGATGCATCGGGTGTTCTGTGACATCGGTTTGCGTACTTACGGTGTTATGGAGATCAACGGCATAAAAACGTACCTTCAAGCCTACTCCTTCAACGTCCGCCGCATTCATTATGATAATCAACGCCTAAACAAAATGAGGCACTATTTTTTGCTAAGAGTAGACCTCTTTACAGCAAGTCTATGTAATGACTCGCAGACGAAACCAGCATGCTTTCGAAAATGTTTTACCGCCGTAGTATTCGAACGCCAACGGCCAGGAAACACATCGATACCAATAGGCTGTCGGTGGTTAATCAAGTACAAAAACCTTGACGCTATGACTAAAAAGCAGCTTCAACAAAAAAATTTAAAAAAAATCAACTGCCTATTTGCCTGAGTTAAAAAAACATCCTTAGACACCTCGATTGTTTATGTCAATGGTTTGTGTAACCTAAAAAATTCAGCATGTTCAGCGCCCCTAGCAGAAAAGGCACCAATTAAAGTATTTGACCAAATTACCGTAGCTCCACTTGCGCGCTTACGCTGAAACACGCCTCGATTGATTTTTCGCCCTCTGTGGCCATTTGTTGAACTTGAGAGTGTGCGGGGCCTGGTAAGGCACTATTAGCGGCGAGAATTAGGAGTGGCGCCCTCTCGCGTGTGACGTCACGGCCAGGACGCCGCTCGCTCCGTCTCGCTCGGCGGCCGCGCGCGCTCGTTCCCTTCGTGTATGCTTGGGGTATGGGTGGCTCGAGCCGCACTAATTGAAGGGTATGTCGACTTCTTTCTTCTGCCATGCCTGAACCACAGTTCCTTCTCCTAAAGCACGTGCGTCAATAAAATTATGGGCTTGGATATCGCAAGCTATGTAGCGTTGAACGGGGCTACTGGTTTTACAATGCATATATGCGCCGTGTCTGTCCATAAATATTGCGTAAAAAGAATGTCTGCAAATTCAATACGCGAAGTTGTGTACGATGCTTAGCTAAACACTTAACATTCCCTTAGAATTTAGCTATGAGGGACATTGCATTTTACATGAAAGAAAAATCTTTGTAATTGCCGCCAGCATGTTATCCGTGTTAGAAAGACACTGCCCAGCGAAGCTGTCATCATGATTCTTATTACTCTGGTGAGTTGTTCTAGCTAAATATGGCCATTTATTAATACGTAAAAGAAAGAGGCGTCCATTCATTATGAAAAAGTTTGCTGCTAGTTTCACCCCTCTCTGAAACAGGCCTCCAAAAAACGAATCGCTCATGGCTGCTAACACGACGGCGCGTCATGTAGAGTATTTACATAGTTAATTCACAAATACCCTAGTAGCAATCACCTGAGAGAAAAGTTTCGTTGTTAAGATCGAGAGCCAATCAATTGCAAGCGATGAAATGTTTCATAGTGGCCTTCAGTAGCCTTTATCGACAATATGGCACACCCATCACGCAACGGTAGCAACTGACTGCCGGTATGGCGAGGTACGCTTTGTTCGTGAAACCCATCAGTTCACTACAATTTCGAATTGAAACCATAAAGCATTTTTTTACAGCTCCAATCGGAATGGCTAAAATATTCTCGAGCTACTACAGCGCAGCTTAGATTGCCCATAAAAGCAAAATTCAAGCACTTTCTGTCTCACCATGTCTCGATCCAGCGTTGTTTAGTTGTGCAAAGGGAGAACTATTCGCTTCGTCGGTACATAAAAGAGAATCTCGTCCAACTGCAGGCAAAATAAAGTTTGCTCCAATCCAATCGCAAACATTCATAAAGAAAACACCACAAGACTTGCATATATATTCACTTGATTTTTGACCCTCCACAGGGGAATTATATCTTCAATATGTCCCATACTACTAATGATTGACGCCTCGACTTCTTTCTGGCTGCAGCATGCGGTCCAACAGGCATATTTCACTAAAAAATTTTGGCCGAGTAGCCTGTGTCAGTTCGCCAAACAAATTCGCCATGCATATTCCTCAAGCAGCAACAAGCACCAGTAAATTTCTCAAGTGAGTTGAACGTGTAGCACAGGAAAGAGAACATATATTGGTACATTCCATTTTGTATTCTGTAAATAGACGTAAGCCTTCATTAGCCTTACTTCAAATTGCCGCCGCTTAAGATAAACTCGTGAAGAACCGCCTAATTTTAAGAAGCAGTCAAAGAAGCAAGTTGTACTTGTAGAACCTAAATGCAGTATTAGTTAAGTCCTCGTGTTACAGCCGAGCGTTTCTGTGAAGAAACGCAAAAATTCGATATTGCACCATGAACTACTCGTCGTGAGCAAAGCAGTTTTAGCGGATTGTCACTGTTGTAGAAGTCATATATAGCCAGCGTCTGGGACATACTTGTTGCACCGCGGCAGGTATGGTATCATAAGTGGATTCTTATTTTCTATATTTTTGCGGTTGTCGATTGAAAAACCCGCAATGGGCTGGTCTGCGCTCCTTCGGCTGGCACTGTAGCGTTGCCTTCGAGAACTGCATTGTCGTCTAAGAAATAAGCTCTTTGAATAAATTTTCGCAAATGAAGACGTCGTAAAAATATATTTGAGACGACCGCCATAAGTATACAAGCAAAGAGAACGAGGGTGCGCAAACAAAAACACCGCCGAAAGCGCCCGGACACCGCCCGAACTGTAGCAGACGACAGGCGCGAGTCCTTGCCCTGACGTCACGCGAGCGACGCTCGCAGCGCCCCTGTAGTTCGTTCTCGGGGCTAATAGGCTCCGTGCAGGAGTGACTGCGGCGCAGACGAGGGCGCCCCTCGCGGCGGAATGCGATGAGCTGGTGGGAGACGCGCGCGCGAAGCTCTCCGAGCATAGAGTTAGTAGAACAACTGTAGAGGAAAAGCTGGGCCGGAAATGTGGGAACCTCTAGGGCGCCGCCCTGTTGCTACTGGTCGATGTGGCCAGCGCAGTTGCTATTGAAAGGGCTGAAAACAAGTACAAGTTACCTTATGCTTCGTGATTTAAAAACGCATATTTGATGGCTTTATGAAGGTGATACTTTCATATTAAGTTTATAGAAAGCGCTTGCTAAGTGCTTGACTTATGTAAATGATGATGTACGCATTCATGCAATAAAGCATGACGCGAGTTTCGGTTTCGAATCCCTTTTGTTTGTGTTTTCGTGTGCCTGGTAGTTTCGTTTGGTACAGTTTAGGTTTGACGTGCGATCGCGCAACATCGGTTGACGCGATGGCACCTTCGTGTCTTTTGTGCAAGACCAAAGCCCTGAAAGGCTCTGGCATCTCTCTTCACATGTGAGTAAACGAGTGTATCTTCTTGTTGAATACCACGTGAGTAGACAGCTCTCGTGATGTATCGCAATCGTTTATATTTGAGAAGCGTCGCAGTACAGCATTCTTTTTTGTTACCTGTCGCTTTGTCTGCGAAGTACAAAGAAAAGACAATGAACGTGCTGAGCGACGTTTTTATTTGCACGTTTCCTTTCAGTAATAGCGAATTGCTGAACAGGTGGATCACTGCAGCCGGAGTTGTACTTGCTAATCTAAAAGGAAGTCATCGAATCTGTTCATTACACTTTGAAGCATCATGCTTCTATAAAGGCCACAGTAGAAAGACGTTGAAGCCTGATGCTGTGCCGAGTATTTCTGTGCCAGGAAGCAATCAACAGGCGAGTACCTAATACCGATGGGATCGAGTGCATGAACCCATGTATTAACGGCGTAGGCGTTTTATTAACTGTGCAATATTTTCAACTCTTTTTTGCATGACATTTCATGTGACATATGTTGTTCTGTCACAAACGTGTGCAGCGAACGATTTGCTTGATCGACTCTGGGCCTGTGGCACCGTTGACTTGCAATTGATGCCGAGTCTGTTGCATGTGTATCCATAAACTGGCACATCATATATCACTACGAGCATCTTCAAATTTTATTTTTTAGACAACATGCACATACATAATACTGACAAACTAAAATACCACTAAATAAGCAGCTGGGGCACAAATTTTGGATGGGTAGACTCGCAGGTAAAATAAATAGATCATGCAGGCAAATCCAGCTCCTTTCCCTTAGATCAGTCTACAAGGGGCATGAAAAAAGATTTTTCTCGCACACCAATTATTTTCCTGTAAAAGCAAGTGGACCCACCACATTAGTATGTCAATGTATGTGTTTTACATCATACTAAAATTTGCTTTAATTTACCAAGTGGGATGAATTACCTTGTGGCTCATTCAGTCTAATCGCACTGCACGCTGCATTAATCAATCTTCTGTTGGATCTTTGCAAATGTTGAATGAAATATATTTCCCTGTTGTTATGGGGTTGACATACAATGACAAGCCCTTCTGTGTGCGCCAAAGGTAAAATTTAAGCTCTAAATTAAAGACATTTGTAGTCAGAAACAATAAGCAAAAACGGTGAATGCACCGTATTGGAGGTGCATGGTACAGAAATTACGAGAAGTATCCAATGATTTTGTTTAAAGAAAGAATAGTATTTCAATTAAAATGCAACACTCTATAATGGAGGTCAAGCAAGTCATTTAGGTAGACTACAATGAGATTATGCGAGTAATGGGAATGTGCACAATGGGTCAGGAAATTTGTTTTTCTGCAAAATGAAAGTTCATGACCGTTGTGACATGGAGTCAATTTAGCATTATGGGAGCTGTGTGATAAATTCAGAAAGAAACCAAAAATAAGCCACGCATAAAAAGGAACAATTTAATGATGCTCTCTCCACACTAGGGTGAATAAAAATATAGATCACATCTGTACATATCAGACACCTTGTGAAACAATAAAGGAAGAATTCACTTTAAAGCTATGGTACGTGCCACATAGATGAGGGAGGCTTTGCACGAATAGTGATGCAGACAAGGATAATTGTTAATATTTTTCGCTACCACTTCAAGTGCTTCCACCAAGTGTTACAGTGCTGCACACAGCCATACCAAGGAGCTCACAGCAGCACCTGCAGGTAAAAAGCAAAAATCAGTTAGAGTGCTGGTGTATTCTTGAAAACCTTTAGGCAAGAACAGTGCAAGCATACATAAAAACTGCATTTATTTCCACAGTTCCCCATTTTAATGCCCTTTTCTTCTCACTTAGACGATACCTACACCTCGCCACCACAGCTCCCTTGCGGAAGGACGCCGCGCAGGCACATGCAGGTAAGAGGCAAGAAGCAATGGCACTGGTGCTGACATTCACCCAATTTCTTTCTTTTGCTTATGCTTAGGCAGCCAGCACGTCCCCAGCAACCACATTGGCTTCGGGTGTGTCACCCATGTCACCAAAAAGGCATTTGAGGGTAAGCCACAGGCAATGAAAACAGTCACTTCTCCATGTAAGCGATGCTCTTTCTCTCAGATGACTCCTACACCTCGCCGCGGCAGCTCCCTTGTAGAAAGTCCACCAACAAGGACGCCGCGCAGGCACATGCAGGTAAGATGCAAGAAGCAATGGCAGCGGTGCTGACATTCACCTAATTTCTTTCTTTTGCTTGTGCTTAGGCAGCCAGCACGCCTCCAGCAACCACATTGGCTGCGGGTGTGTCACCCATGTCACCAAGGAGGCATTTGAGGGTAAGCCACAGGCAATGAAAACAGTCACTTCTCCATGTAAGCGATGCTCTTTCGCTCAGATGACTCCTACGCCTCGTCGCAGCAGCTCCCTTGCGGACAGTCCATCAACAAGAACGCCACGCAGGCACATGCAGGTAAGATGCAAGAAGCAATGGCAGTGGTGCTGACATTCACCCAATTTATTTCTTTTGCTTAAGCTTAGGCAGCCAGCACGCCTCAAGCAAGCTCCTTGGCAGCGGGCTTGTCACCCATATCACCAAGGAAGCGTTTGAGGGTAAGCCACAGGCAAAGAAAACAGCCACTTCTCCATGTGAGCGATGCTCTTTCTCTCAGATGACTCCTACGCCTCGTCGCAGCAGCTCCCTTGCGGACAGTCCATCAGCAAGAACGCCACGCAGGCACATGCAGGTAAGATGCAAGAAGCAATGGCACTGGGGCTGACAGTGCTCGCTCTTTTTAAAAATCTATAATTCTGCAACTATATGTGAAAATTTCACAGAACCTGCAGGTAGGCTGCCGTTGAAAATACTGTAGCTTTATGTAGTACTCTCATTACAACACATTCTCTGATGTGTAGTATTTATCCTTGCAACAGCAATTTAGCTTGTAATATTAGCTGTATAGTGCAAACACAATGATAGATGTCCTACATTCCAAATGTTGCACCTATACCTATACTGGTGAAACCTCTTTCATTACAGACAGCAGCACCTTCCCAGCACCTCGAAGGGAGTGATGATCACATGTATACCACTTTGCAATCACCAAGAACAAAGCTTCTGGACACAAGCAAGACACTGTCTGAAACAAGACGAAAGCTGAAAAGAACAAGACATAACCTTAAAAAGAAGAGAGAGAAAATAGCAACCCTTAAGGGACTTATCAGTGAGATGAAAGAAAAGCAGCTGCTCTCTCCTGAAGGGGAGCTGGTACTGGAGTCATTTGGTGAGCTACCGAAGGAACTAATTAAGAATTGGAGCACCAACATCAGCCGAGCACGAGGTCGAAGGCGCTACAGTGAAAAACTTCGCAAGTTTGCAACAACGTTGTACTACCATTCACCCAGTGCCTACAATTACGTCTCAAGCATATTCTGCATGCCTAGCAAACAGACAATCCGCACATGGCTGAAAGTAGTTGATGCTTGGCCAGGATTTACCCACGAAGCCCTTGAACACTTGAAAATATCCTTCGAAGAAAAGAGTGGAAGGGAGAAACTCTGCTGTGTGATGGTAGATGGCATGAGCATAAGAAAAAAGTGTGATGTTGACACTGCAAGTGGCCGGCTGATAGGCTACGTTGACTTGGGCAATGGCCAGACCCCGATTGATACAGATGACACAAGCCTAGCTGGAGACGCACTTGTTTTGATGGCAGTGGGAGTTGCTTCCCCATGGAAAATGCCATTTGCTTACTTTCTTAATAACGGACTCAGTGGAGAAGTGCTAAAGAACATTATTATTGAGGCCATTGTTCAGCTCACCGAATGTTCACTCGATGTAGTTGCCATCGTTTGTGATGCCCTTGCTGCAAATGTTGCAATGGCAAAACTGCTGGGCTGCCGTGTCCATGAGACCAGCAGCAACTCCTTCAAGACATCCTTCACCCACCCTGTGGAGCCATCAAAAGAAGTGTCAATTGTATTTGATGCAGCACATGGCCTCAAACTGCTCAGAAATCTTCTTGGAGACAAGAAAGTTCTGCAAAGCACCAAATACGGGGTATGCATAATGTATCTGGTGAACTATTGTGAAGTCTAACATATAAATTCTATTTTACAGAAAATTGAATGGGGCTACATTGAAAAACTTCAAGACCTTCAAGAAGCCGAAGGCCTTCGAGCAGCCAACAAGCTCAGAAGGGCCCATATTGAATATTATCAGCAGATAATGAAAGTCCGGCTGGCTGCACAAACATTCAGTTGGTCGGTCAGCAGAAGCCTAGAGCTGGCACGGCAACTTGCAGCAGTTTAAGGGGTCTGAGGGAACATCAAAGTTTGTTGCTGATGTCGATCGGTGAGTCATAATGCAAGCCTATGCTACATTCAACTAACAATCTGCCTTTTCTAGATTATTTGACATCCTGAACTCCCAGAGACCAAGAGCATTGGGGTTCAAAGCTCCACTTCGAGCAACAACAATTCACCACCAGAAAAAAACTATGCTAGATCTTTCCACCCATCTGATGGCCTTGCGACTACCATCTGGAGACCTAGCCTGTACATCTGGGAGACGAATGTCAATAATCTGTTTGGCATTCACCTTAAAGAGTGTAGCTGAACTTGCAGACAGGCTTTTCAAGTCGGCACTGTGTAGGTAAGTCTGCAACTTCCACTTTTCCCTGAAATAAATGGTCAGTGCACAATCAGACATATGTTAGGAAATGAAATGTCACAAATGTACACTATATATGCAGCAAGAATAAAGCACAGTTAACTAAATTTAGCTGCTCAAGTCATTGCACTTGGTGACGCCACACCTGCAACCATAGGATTGATATGGTGCACCTGTTACAGCAATTTGTTAGGGATGGACGATTGATCAAATGACCTTCCAATTAATGGATTAATACTTTATGGACAAAATTTTAATTGCAATTGATCAGTCAAGTGCACACAACCAAAATCAGGCAAGTGCTGGCATTGACGTCCTCTCACACAACAGCAAGGAAAGATGCTTGAGTCAGACAGCTAGCCCTTCATCACTGGCATCTGCTGCCTAGCACAACAGCATAAGAAAAAAATTGAATAGAACAGCTGTGAGATATAGCCCCTGTTGTTGCTACAACATAAGTTATAATTTCCAGGTTATATTCATCTTATAAAGCATAGGTCACGTATGTGAACTGTGACAATTAAGTACCCATGGAAATTAAATTACTTTCAATGTGCAATAAAATTGTGATATTCTCTTTCTTGCAGCTACATTTGCACATACCGCCTGAGCCAAGATCACCTGGAAATGTTTTTCAGTTGTGTGCGCCATCGAGCAGGGTGGAACAACAATCCTTCTGCCATGCAGTTTCGATATGCTTATCGCAGCCTCCTCATTCATGCCGACGTAACGCCAGTGAAAACGGGAAATGTCGCTCCAGATCTTGAGGGCCTCATGACAGTGCCACATCAGAGGATGCAGCGGAGCCGGGATGAGGAGAGTGACGAATCCCTCTCACCAGAGGCATCTATTATTCTTGAGGTAGCTGACCATGACTATGGAAACCTCAGCTATGGCCTTACAAATTTCAGTAGTGAGGTTGTGCAGTATGTTGGAGGCTTCATTGTCAGAGCAGTGGCAAAACGTGTAACATGCTTTACTTGCACTGATTTACTTGTCAAGGACAACATCACTAGTGTACTGATTTTCATTAGAAATAATGGGGGATTGATCATGCCGTCTGCTCTGGTGCACCATGTCCTTCACACTGCTGAACATGTCTTTCGTAATAATTTGGCCAATGTTAGAAAAATGACAATACAGCGGCTGGTCCTGCTATCATTCCGCCAGTTTTGTGAGAGGCATGAAAGGACCTTATCAAGCGTTGAACATTACAGAGACAACCCTGAACCTGTAATTGGATTGATTAAACTTATGCTTAGGACATACTGCATACTTCGCCTCAGAGAGCAGGCAAAAAGGGTGACAGAACACTCAAGGGGCACTTATGTGCGAGCACTGCTCACAAAGCAAATACTGTTCCAGCACCAGTAGATGCTATGCTCAGATACTACTAATAGTAACTTCAATGCAAGTATAATCCGTTTTATACACAGCAGATAAGGTTCTGGAAGCTGCGCAGGTAGTGCAGCCATTGAAGTCTCGCTCTGCACGTTTCAAAGTGCAGTAGCTCTGGATCTGCAATACTTTTCTAAAGAATATTCTTCTTCATATGTTACAATTGCAACTTGTAGACATAAATTCATGCCAAATTATGTATTATTTGTGAACCCTCTGTAGACATTTTCTAACATATTTACGTAAGCGTCCTGTACTCCTTGATTACGCAATGCCTTGATGACTGCTGGTATCTCTACTGAAATAATTAAATGCCTTTTCGTGATCTATGAAAGCCACATAGAGAGGCTGATTGTACTCTACAGATTGCTCGATTACCTCATTGATGAGATGGATGTGACCCATTGTAGAATATCCCTTCCTGAAACCAGCCTGTTCTCTTGGTTCACTGAAGTCCAGTGTTGCCCTTATCCTATTGGAGATTTTCTTGGCGAATATTTTGTATAATACTGGAAGTAGGCTAATGGGCCTACTATTTTTCAATTCTTTAACTCCATTGCAGCTTATGACAACTGCAAATGCAGGGAGCCTGCGTCTGTCTCCTTATGATAATTATTTCATGCAAGAGATAACCCAGCAAGAGGAAAATAAAAAACCAGCAAGAGGAAAATAAAAATTGAAGATGCCACAAATTTCTTGCGTAAATTAAAAAGTAACTTTTTATCACTACTGCCCCTTTTTAAAGCATTACAGTCCTCATTGAAACACTTGGCATATGACAATCTAATGGTTGCTGCTGGTTTTTCGAGTAAGTCAGACTGAGAAAAATGGGGAAAAAAACATTAAGGAGCAACTTGAAGGAACGTCTGTAAATGTGCATGTGAATAAAATCTATATATAATGAAAGTGTGAGAAAGCACCAGTGTAAAATTTTAAGATAATGTGCATTGACTTCATAACTTAGAACCTATAAATTTCACTTGGAAAAGGGGAAAAGAAGAACCTGCAGTTGTATTTGCTTGTGAAGAGTACTGCACTTGTAATATAAAAAAGTACAAAATGAGCATGCTATTTTTCAGACTTACTGATGTGTATTATATAATTTCATTGTGCCTGATTTTTTAACACTATATATGCTTTATGCAAGTGACCAGCACACCTACGACGTGATTTTTAGAGCAAGATCGAAGCTCTTAGTATTTGCATTCACTATGCTTTTATTCGGCTTTTCTCAGCGGAATGGGGAAAAAAGAGCTTAGATTACAAATAAAGAAAGGATGGCTACTCGCTTCGATATCCCTTATCTACAAAATTATGCTGTCTGTGCACTTTTAGGGAAGCACTAAACCTTGTGGAGGAAGAAAAACAGCAACCTAAACAGATAATATTATTGAAGAACTTTTAAGAAATCCATAGCGTCCATGCTGAAAGTTGAGCTTGTTGGTCCTGTAACATGGAAAGCACTTCAGTGCATAAGTCGCGAATGCAGAAGGAGACAAAGGATACCATCCAGCCATATACCAATAAAAAATATGTGGTTTTATTTGTCAATCATTTTTGTTCTCGCCTGGTTTATGCTTATTAGCTTATTAGGCTGTGCAACTGTGACCTCTTTCAGCAGCAAGCTAATAGAGGGAACAGTGACATATGCAAATCCCGTTGTTGAGAAAAAGTGTGCTCTAACTGTTTCCTACATTACTTTGTCAGTGTGGTATGAGAAAACTGTGAATCCAACAGATGTGAAGTGAGAACCATGGTGATGATTACAGAAAGTATGCCATTCCAATAGTAGCTGGCATTACTGTTGTGCTCTCAGAACGTAATGTATACACACCTGCTCATCAGCCAAAATGCACTTTTTTTTTGCAAGTTGGGGAACTCCAATAAAATACGCCCTCCGGAGAGGCAACAGGAAGCCCCTGTTCTCTCATACCAAAGACATAGGTGGTGCAGCAAGCAACCGAATGAAAAGAAATAGGACAATGCGTTCCTTTTTGCCCACCTGTGCCTTGCCCTTATATTCTGCCATGGTTTCTATGTACAAGGCATACGACTTGCTTTTCTAGGCGGTATAATATATGCCATTCAAACTTCCCTCTGATGAAGCATTCTTGAAGCATTGAAATGGCATTGCTGGTCTGGGTGATGTATTGACTGCAGTCACACAAATTATACACTCCCATTTAGCTTGGTGCATATTGGTTCAACCGCTATACTCAACAAATATGGTCACAAAGATATTATGTAAAAGAAATCTTTTAACAACTAAGCAAAAGTTTACATAATGTTAACACAAAACAGACTATGGTGAATGGAATGAGAAAAATTGTGTGCAACAGTTCTCTTTTACAGCGACTAATCTTGTTGATTATAAATATACTATATTTCATATATCTTTACTTTTTCAACGAGATGTTGGCTAGGAACTACTTGGTATTATCATATGCTTAGTCATTCATTTTTCCATAATGTTATATAAAGCATGTTGCTTCTTTTATTTGTTCTACTTCTTATCTAGTATATTTATTTCGAACATGCACTGAGCAATTTCGAATTATTATCATGTGTAGTGTTTCTGTAGTATATTTTCATATTGTTCTACAACATAAATGATACGATACAAGTTATTCTGCAGTTGTGCTATACTACGCGCCGAGCTGAAGTGCAAGCACCATATATTTGGTTGGCTAACAGATTCTTGTTGTACATGTGCTGATAATAAACTTGATAATAATCCTGATGGTAATGGGACATTGATAGATTGCTTTTTTTAAGATATAAGGTACATATATAGAATATATGTTATACTTTGCAGCGCAGAGCATATTTTCGAGCTTCCCTCTGTGTTTTTCACCTTTAATTATGTATCTGTTGCATAGCCCTCAATGTCGCAATTTATGTTGTAACAGCTGCATTACGCACCGAATCAAGCTTGTGATATCCACATGTACAAAAGGCCAATGCTTTCCGGAGAAATAAAGAAATAATGTTTTACCTACATTTCTCAGTGTCACAGGAAAAAAAAAGTCGATCTCATCATGGAATTGTGTTCATTATGGTAATGTGTATGGCAATTATTTTTTATTGACAAGGTGACAATTTTAACAGTTCGATCCGTCATGGGAAGGGATTATATGCACATATATATATAAAAAAAAACAGGCTGGGGAGGGGGGGGGGGTGTCGGATAGACGCGGCATGAACAAACGTAACAAACGAAAACGTCCTTTTGACCCATTCGTTTAAGGTACCGCAAGAAACGCATTACGCGTACAGTTCATACATCTGACTGGCATTATTTGAGCAATATCAGGGTCGCTATATAACCAAGCAGCATCAACTACACATACGCGGCCTGCTGACGCGAGCTATATATGCCACATCACTCGCATTCGCGACTGCACCCGATGCCCACCATCCTTCTGCTGGTTCATTGTGCTCACTGCCCCGATACAAGAGAAAGATAATGGGCACAGCTGTCTTTGAAGCACTTCGACCTTGCGAGACACCGCTGCGCGTGCCAAGGGGTTATGAGATCGGCTGTCCGCGCATACAGCCAATTATGTATGCGAACATTTCCTGGCACGCTTAGGCCTCGGTGGCCCCAACCCGCGGACCGCACTGCTTCAGCTTCGATCCACTCCACTGCCCCTGGGGGTGCCCTAGTGATTCTGCGTCGCCTGCTTTAATCGCAGGTGCTCTCCGTTTGTCGGTTACATGTGCCCCGGGGTCAATACTTGCAAAGAACCGATCTGTCGTCACGAGGGGAAAGGAAACCGTAACAAAAAAAGCGCTCCGCCACTTCTGCAATATACCGCGCCCGCGGGTACGGAACGCCAACGCGGAATCTGCCGATCGTGCACGGCTTCGAGCTCGTAACCCCGTCGAGTGAAACTTGCGACAGCGAACAGGGAAGCCTTAACAGCTATACGGCATTTTCACTGGTGCGTGATCATTGAAAGCCACATACCGCCGGAACTTTTAACAGGATCATCCTTTGGTTGCATAACTGCCAGTTGCAGGACCAACGTCAACCACACCACCACACCCACTCGCGTTCTCTCTGCGCTGCAAGCTATCCGTTGCCAGATTAAAACTGACTACTGTCGCCAAGTCTAGCAAGCGTCTCAGGGGCTGGCAACCTCGGCGCGTAGCAACATGGCTGCGCTCTTGCGGTTCCCGATTTTAATGCATGGGCCCTATGGGTAGCTTGTCCTCTAGAGTCAGTATAGTAACTCTGTCTCCGAGCGTGTGTATGTTTGAGCGGTCTGAGTGCGTCGGTCGCGGATTGCAACAGCAACATGCCGCGTTCTAACGTGAATTGCTGCGTTGTGAATTGCCACAGCACCTACGCGAACTCGCCTGGAACAAGTTTTTTTAGGTTCCCCAGCAAGCCGCACGAAGCGAAGCGACGGGAACGGTCATAAAGGCCCTCTTTGCACGGTCATAAAGGCCCTCCTCAGGCCAAGTCAGGATCCTGTGTGCCTATAAAAAAGTTTTATCACTGATAATAAATATTCACTCTATGTACTGAGAAAAATGCTTTCCTGTCCATTCCAAATAAACGATGTGTCACACCTTTGTGGCAGTAATTCTGGGAAACCTTTCGTTTCCCCCGAGAGCTTTGTTTGCCAATGTCCGTGTACACAAAGTGGCTACATCCCCTGGTTCAATTGCAATGTATTTTCTGTAAACTTGCAGAAGTGGGTCAGGCAACCTACACGGGGAATGCCAAGAAGAACTGATCGGAAATTCTGCATGTTTATGCAATTCATATAACATTTAGCTCTGCGTGAATGGTGGACTACCCTACAATTAAAAGCATTGGTCAGTCGTGCAGGTAAAAAAAAAATTACTAACCTCACGATGAAGTTGATCCTTTTCAGAATGAGCCTGCCCTCGTGCAGCTCAGAAGAAAAGCAGTGAAACATTTGGTAAATTCGTTCCCAGTCAAATATGTTTAATGAAGGTGACCCAGGAGAGATGGCTTGTGTGGGCTCAGGAGGTAAGCTTTGGGATTCTGCGCGTAGGGCATCCACTAGTGGGCAATTTATGCTATCAAAGAATTGAAAGACGTGAGTAACGGGAAAACTCTTGGCACGTACTGAAACGTGAAAACATGGTCATCAATAAGTGCTCTTCAATCTGCCAACCTTGTGATAAACGTTTTCAGTCAGATGAGCGTTGTGATGAAACCCTACCAGGCTCTTTCCAGGTGCCTTCGACTAGTGAGTGCTTGGGGTAATATTTCCTGGAAGCAGGAACGCCCCATGCTCCTGGTCGACTTGTTTTGCTGTCGCACGTGGTGGTGGGCACAAACAGCGCGACAGCAGCAGCGTGTTTGCATTTCCCAGCCACTCCTGCCTGGCAATTGCATCTCGCCGCCAGCACCTTTCTGTTTTTGTCAGCCTAAAAAATTTAACTTTCAGCTCTCAAACAATGCAATTAATATTTGGGCAACTTACGTCAATCTTCACAGATCTCGCAGGTGCGTTGATTTTGGTTTGCGGTATGCACTTTGCCGTGATTTCCGAATCTCCATCATGCAGCAGCTCTTTCGCGTCATACACATGATCGGCTTCTAAAAGGAGTCGTCCTATACGAAGGTTCCCGCCGTGGAAAAAACAGCTTAGGTCGTTAAGCTCGCCGAAACCGGTCGCCAGTAACGTGGGCACGCCGCTCGACATGGCTCGCAAAGCTCCCGCGCCCGAATTCGCGCGCGCACATCTCCCACCAGAGTTTATCTCGTGGCCGCTCAGTGGCGCTACCAGTCCGCCGACGGTATCGCCGTCTGGGTAACTGCACGGAGCCTATACGTATCACTTGTGGACACATACAATGAGTACAACAAGCGCAGGTGTCGTATGCAATTTTTTTTTGCTAGGCCAAGCCGTAGGGCGCAGTTGTGCGAGAGGAGAGCTTATGGTATTGTCCACACCATGCATTACACGAAATGTACGCGCAGTTGCATGCATGCTGCAGCAGTGCTTGATGCCGGTAGACACGACCAACAACTGCATTGTTTGGAGGAAAAGCCTGAAAGGATAGTGATGTTGATGAAGTTGAAATGATGTAAAAATTTTGCTTTAGCAATATGTCTAGTTGTCCACTGTCCAAGTTGGGGTAGGCGCAAACCGAAGAGTGGACACAAAGTAGAAATTGGAAATCGTTGAAAGGATGAAGATGAAAGGCAAAGCTTCATACTACCGCCGCTCACCTCGTGATAATCTGTTAAGTGCAAAAAATGAAGTCTTGTATAGTGTACATTGTTTAGCATGGAACTTGTTTCTTCAGAAACGCTTAAATATTATACACTGTTTATTACAACGATGCACACAGCCTAGGGACAAGTAATTGTCGGAGTAACCTGAGCCTCGTTAGCTATGCACAACAACCACTTAATGAAAGAACCTATGTAGCAGTGCAGATGACACAATTTTCTGGATACGGAGCAATGTGCAGGAACTGCTGTGTTCACTTGATTTTCGCTTTCCGACCACCTTGACAGGCTAGAAAGAAGTGTAGTTTTGTATACACTACATATAGCAACGGTCTACCAAAGAGGCACCAAATAATTCGCTTGTCTCGCATTTGCAGTAGGAGTGATGCGCATCGACAGTTGGAAGGATTACATGTCCTGTCACTGTGTGAACCTCTGATGTGCCACGCATGCTCATTCTTCCTATATTTGCAAGCACTCACCACATTTTTCATTATTCTTTTAAATGCAGGTAGCGCACGGAGCAGGATCGCACCGCGGGCCGAGGGCGACCTGCTCCAGCAGGCAGTGCTGGATAGTGCGCGTATTGTGCATGTTGCACAAAGCCAAGCCACCATCCAGCGCGAATTGCTTGCGGAATCAAGAAAGGTATGCACTTCTCATGGGTAATGGTTCATGCAGTATAGTTAGCCATCATAAGCAGTGCTTTCGTTAGGTGCCTGCCTTAGGCACAATTCTTTAAGGGAATGTGTGCAGGAAGGAGGATGGCAGTGACTGGCAGTGTAGTTGTTATGGTTGGTAATGAGCAGTAGTAGGGCCGTAAGGATTGGTAGGTGGTGCGACGAATAGGTTGTAGTGGCATTCGGCAAGTGAAAGACCACAGAGATAGCAGTAACACGTGTTCTCATCGTGCAGTGTATAGCAGATCCATGAGGTTATTGAAATTACAGGCACTGAAGTATGTGCGTGGATGAGAGGTTGGATGGCGGGAAGTGCTGCAGTGTGAGGATGACACTGTTATTTTTCTGCATGGAATGAATGCATAAGGCAGTTAGTTGCACTGTAGGAGCAGCTTGTATCGTTGTTTTATACATCCTACAAGCCGTACACTTGTAAGCACGTCATGTAGACTGCAGGATACATCTGAGGGCAGCGCTTCAATAAGTTTGTATTGTTGTGGTAGAGTGAGGTTGGTATGTGCGATTCACATTTGTACTAACGTTATTGTTGCAGACGAAACAATAACATGAAATATAATTATGTACTAGCGCTCCTTTGATGTGCAGGTCCCCCATATAACCAGAACTACTGGCCGAAGGGTGCCTGACATGTTCAGCAACTTACATTGGCAAGTGTGGTCCTAGACGCACGTATCCAAGTGAAATATTGCGATGCGGGTCTATAAGTGTGGCACGGATATATTGCGTATTACATCTGCTACCTTAACCTGCGTACCGGTTAGGAGAACGCACTGATATCCATGCAGCAAAAACATGTCACTTAACATTCACACTGACATTTCCAGAAATACGCCCACTACGACATGTGTAACATAACTGTGAGGCTGCAAGAGGGAACAGTGCAAGTTGGTTCTGTGTAAATGCAACAAATCGGACAAGGTAATCTTACAAGTGCATGACGTAACATTACATAAGTTCTGCAAACCAAACGAACATAGAAGTGCACCCGCGTGAGGACACACCGTATGTGAAGTGCCTTTTTTGCACTCCTCTCACAGCAAACGGCCGCGATAGAGCGATTTGCGGGGTCATTGGATCGCCTGGGCGACCTCATGGGGCGTCAAGAGACGAGAATTCAATTGCTGCAGGAGCAGTTGGCCCCCGTTGCCAACGCTGGCTGCGGCAATCACAGTGTTCCTGCGGCAGCAGAATCTGCCGCAGCAGCCACAATATATTTTTTTCCTTTTCATTCCTCCTATGTCAGCAGGACCTGACACACGAGGCCAGTTATTTATTATGCATCATTATTATTAGTCATTCGCAGTAATTTCTTATGTATTTATTCACTGAATATTGTTTCGTTTCGTTTTGTGTCCCTCGTTCATTGCTTACGTGTAAGTTCGTTCATGTATCACACCGAATAGGCATGTGTTGTTGTACTGTTTGTATAGTTGGAAACATACGTTAATGTTGGTTCTTCACTATAAAGCGCTTGGATGAACCTTTTCGCCGCACAACAGCGGTGTGTGTCCACAGCAGGGTAACGTATAAAACCGATGATGCCCTGACCAAAGACAAATGCACTTGTCGAAACGTTGGCTTCCGCTTTCAACATATGTGTACTGGAAAAAGACGACGCCACTTGCCAAAATGTTGGCTCCTGTGCTCACCTTGTTCTCATTATGCTCATTGAATTCAATGTCCATGTCTCGCGTTCACCCTGTTTTTGTCACGATACTGTAACAGCATTATAACATTTCAGTATAGGGGTATGCCGATTCATAATGAATTGTATGTGCACAGACACGGGCCATATTCGCAGCAAAGAGGGTCTACGATGTTTTATGCCATGTAATGCTTCGTTTCTTGCGTGTGCACATTTTTTGTGGAGGCACAGAGTGGAAAGTTTCGTGCTGCACGATCATGTCTCTCATACCGCGCGTAACATTTTGTGTGTTTGTTTTTTCAATTTACACACTGCTCAATAACATTGCATTACTGCACAACAACAGCGTGTTATTGCTCAGCCGTCAGTATGACTGTGCAATGTTTGTATCGCTGATAGACGTTGTTCTGCAGTGTGTCGCAGAAATGCAATTATTTCTTTATGAATGCAATCAGTCTTCTCCTTACATGCGTATGTGTGCAGCATCTGCGTGCGACGCTTTGGAATACTTCGTTGGACTTTGTAATTATATCGTAAAATTTGCATCCATTAGCGCACACTATTACACACTATACGTACCGGTTTTAACGCTTGCATTTGTTATTGGCACTATGCATCAATGCGAACCACGGTGCCTATACTTGTGCAGCAGTGAACATGTACGCACACATATTCACATGTCGCATGAGCTAGCACTTTTGGTGTGGCAGCGTTTTGAAGTGAGACGTTTGCTTACCACATAAGTACACAGAGGCAAGCAAGCAGTGGGCATGGCAGGATAAAAGCAGCATTTAGCCACCTTGATTGGCCCCACCTCCCGGTAAACAACACGGCGAGGTGGGAGCAGTCATACATCATCTCCTTTCTGCGTTTCGCATGACCGGTGGACGTTTCGGGTCGCATTGAGGACGTGTTTGCGTCTTGTTTTGCAATGGCCTACAAACATCAAAATTTCCTTATGTGTGCTGCATGAATAGCTGTATCCCGTTGCATGCACGTATTCAGGGAAAGATTCACGAAGAACGCCGCACGACAGCTTCTCGCTATGTTGCCTATCCGGGAAAGCGGACAACAGAGGACAGCCTGTGCCTCCCATGCTGCAGTTGCTGATTGCTCTGATGTATTACGGTGCTGGCACGTTTCAAACAGTCACCGGGGATCCGGTCCACATTCCTCAGTCAACAGTGTGCCGCGCAGTTGGAAAGATGACTCTGCTCATAGCGAAGCACCTGCGCCCGATGCTGGTGCGCTTCCCGCAGTCGGCGAGACTTCCCAAAGTGATGCGGGATTTTTATGAAGTGGCTGAATTTCTTGGCGTAACCGGATGCGTTGACTGCACACACGTGCGCATAAAAGGCCCCGGCGGTAACGACGCGGAGGTCTTCCGTAACCGCAAGGGCTTTTTCTCCATCAACGTGCAGGTAAGCAATGAAAATTGAAACACACTGAACAGTTTAGCTCGCCTGTATTTCGTGCACTGCATGTGCTGCGGGTTTTTTTTTTTTTTTTTGTTATTCTTCGTACGTACATTCATTAGGTCGCTTGTATCGAGCGCTGGCGGAGTAAATAAGAATAAATATTAATGCAGCTAATATGTAGGGGCTCGGAGTTGTACCTTCTTCGCATGTTTTGCTGCGCTCGAGGTCCGTTATTGTATTTTAAACCCAGCGATTTTATTAGAACGTACCTTCATTTCAGATAATTTGCATGACTAGAACGTTGTAACACTTTCCTTTTTTTGCGTTTTCTCCTTGCCCATTAATGTGGGTTTTGCGGGGGTTCTTGAAGAACTACTGTCTGCGGTTTCTGATCGAAAGACTTTTTTATCGACAGTGATTGAGTGCAACAAATGCATCCGTACTACACGGGTAGTTTATCCCGAAGTCGCGAAGTAAATGCGCCTTAATTCTGCTGAATGATACGTTGCTGGTTTGATGCAGGCTGTCTCCGGACCACAATTGCAATTTTTCGACATCGTTGCCGGCTGGCCAGGCTCGGTGCACGATAGCCGAATTTTTGACAATTCCCGCTTGCGGGTGCTCTACGACGAGAGCAGGGTGCCTGGAGCGTTGGTGGTAGATGCGGGGTATGCATGTCAGCCATTCTTGCTGACACCGCTCTCAGACCCTGGCCCATCACACACACCGCAAGGAAGGTAACATGTCGGTGACGTTGCATGACAGAAACATGGACCATGTTGTTGAGGTGTGGCATCGAATCGTAATGCTTGTGGCGTAACGTGTAATAAATCTGTATACAAACAGGTACCAGAAAGCCCACGTAAGGACACGCAACATTGTTGAAATGGCGTTCGGAGTGTGGAAGCGCAGTTTTCCTTGCCTGGATATGGGACTGCAGCATAAGGAGGGAAACATCGTTCTCATTATAACAGCCTGTGCAGCACTGCACAACTTGGGCTGTCTGCTGAAGGAGCCGCAGCCTCCTGTTCACAGTTTCCCAAAGCCCCTCCAGCATGACAACGGCAAAGCGAACACTGCACTTGCCACCAGTTGATCGCCTCACTGACAGTTTTCAGAAAATGCAAGCACGGCAGCTGCTGATCCAGAAGAGCTTCACTTAGGTAAAGACTGCAGATTTCTCCACAGTGTGCCATACATCTGAACTTAAGCATGATTGCGAAGTGCAGCTACGTGTACGACTACCGACATCGCATCTTTCTTTGCAAGAATTAGAACGTTTTATTTCCTTAGCTTGGGAGGCTGTTGAGTTACAAACCAGTTGCACCATACAGAGCTGTTTTTCCTTCAAAATCATCAAGTTCCACCTGCTGCCCTTGTTATTACGTTCGCTTGGATTAAATTCTTCGAGAATGCTGTATTGATCTTTCACAAAGTGAATGCTATTGAGGAAATATTTGCTGCCGCCATTCTCTGTTGCTGCTGTGGCTGCCGAAGCTGCGCCACATTTTTCCTGGTTTAGACAGTTCCAAAACGTGTTGCCTGATCACCGTTCATATCAGTGGTCCAGTTGATTGCTTGACAGGCATGCAAGAGCTTCTCAGAACAGCTACACCCGGCCATGCACTTTTGAACAATGGACGCATCCAAACGTACTGTTGCGTGGTTTCAGCACATCACATTTTTGCTGAAAGATTCTTTTATTTTTCAGGTGTCGCAGTACACCGGAGCCTGCGGAGCTGTTCGTTTTTAATTTCTCGATGGGCAGCTTTCATTTCTCCAGCTCATTTTCTTGCTTATGTTCAAGCTTTAGATGCCAACGGTCAAATTCATGCAGTGTTTTTAGACTTCAGTAAAGCATTCGATAGGGTAATTCACAAAAAGCAAATTTTAAAATTAAGGAACATTAACCTTGCAGACATCATAATTACTTGGATTACAGACTATCTGGATAATCGCCAACAGTATGTTTCAGTTGACGATCACAGCTCGGGATATCTACCAGTCACTTCAGGTGTTCCCCAGGGCAGCGTCCTGGGTCCATTGCTCTTTCTTTTATATATTAATGACATAGTTACCGTAGTCAAACCAGGAACACAAATAAGGCTGTTTGCAGATGACAGCGTTGTATTTCGTACTATTAAGTCCGTGGATGATCAGGAGGAACTTAACTCTAGCTTGAATAATATATTTTTGTGGTGCGAAGAATGGGGCATGGCTGCAAACATAGATAAAACTGTCTCTCTTCACATAACGCATAAAAAGAATCCCCTGGAATACGCTTATCAAATGGGATCTGTTCCATTAAAGCAAGTTGAGAGTTACAAGTACCTTGGCATAACGTTCACTAATAAATTTTCTTGGAACCTTCACATTCATAACACGTGTTCTTCTGCCTTTCGTAAGCTAACCTATCTGCGACACAAACTAAGAAATGCCCCCTCAAACGTTAAGCTACTCACATACCTAACCTATATCCGGCGAAAACTTGAATATGCTTGCGTTGCATGGGATCCCTATACTAAAGTCAATGTTAACAAACTTGAGAGAATACAGAGAAAATCTGTTCGTTTTATTTATTCCAAGTTTAAAAGTTCGGATTCGCCGTCAGAGATGATGTTGTCTAACGACATTCCTTCGCTTGAACAGAGAAGACAGAAACACAGGCTAGATTTTTTACATAATCTAATTAATCACTAATTGGCTCTGGACCCTTCACTATATGTAAGTCGCCTCTCCACAAGGTATACACGACACCATCGTACGGATACACTGACACCCATCTATGCTAGGTCAGACAGCTATAAGTTCTTCTTTCGCCGGACTATTTCTGAATGGAATTCACTGCCCGCCCCTTACAACATGTGACTCTGTTTCTGTAAGTTTTTATTGTCTTTTTTTTGTTTTTACATATAATGTGTTCTCCTTGCTGTTCAATGAGCAAGGCAAATCCTCGACTCCCCCTTGCGTTTGATGTGCAATTCCCTTGCTTTTTTTTTACATTGTTCTGTTTGCACCATGGATTGATTTAGGTATTGTGTTTTGATATATTCATTAAGTGTTTCTGTGAGCAATATATCGTTGTAAAGTCTATATATTTTATGAATGTATACCGACGTATCTTGTATATGCCTTGTACTAATTGTCTGCCCGTCCTGCAAGGACCACAATGTGGTCTGCAGTATGTACTAAATAAATAAATAAATAGGCTCAAGCTCTTCAACGTGCTTTTGAAAGGCCCTCTTTTCTGCTCGTTCTTGCAGCATGGCGGCGTGGTCCTCCTGAAGCAGCCGCACACGGACAGCATGCTCCTCCCTCAGCAGCTCTGAACGGACGTCGTTTTCAGCGTTCAACGTCTTTTCCAAAAGGGCCAACAGCCCCCTTCGAGTCCTGCAGACATTCCCAGTGGCAGCTGCTGCAGCAAAACTGCAGCTAACAGCAGCTCCAAAAGCATTGGACCTGTTGGTGTGGCCTGCTGCAGGAGGGTTTTGGTCGGTATTGGGCTGCACGATTGAAGAGGAGGAGCTGTCCTCATTTGCTTCAGTACCTGCTGGTGGCTGTAATTGCTCAGCAAGGCTGGCGCATCCCACCGATCATCTGTAATAAACGAAAGGTGGTGTAACGTTACTTATGGCGCACTATATGACGCAGGCAATGAAGTCCATCACTGCATGCAGAGAACAGTTACACATTTCTGGGAACTACATATTGAAACTGTTCACAGCTGCAAAAATTATACAGTTGAGAATGCTTAAAACATGAAAAAAACAATCACCGATTAAGTGAGAATGTCAAAGCATGTGCACTTAATATGGTAATGATTCAGAGGATTCCAAACTGGTTACCGAGGAGCCCTAGGGCGGTGAACACACGTGCCGATGTAGCAGTGATTCCTCCACCTTCACAATTTCTTCCATAATTTCGGAAAGCTAGGTAACCCTTCGAAAGCTAACTTCTTTGCTCCATGCAAACAAAGTAATTTGTGTCGTTTACGATACGGTGTTGATTGTATGAGTAGGTGTAAATAAAAACGCAGAGTGGAGTTTGCCAGTTGCATCTACAACGCGGTTTACAAGGTTTCGCTTTCATATCGTAAGCTGTATGTAGATCAGATGGGTCGCTGCCTTAACGATCGCGTTCGTGAGTATGCAAATCGGGTGAAAAATACTCGTGATGGTTGGCTGGTGATTAACTGTACAAGCTGTGGATTCAAGACTTCATTTGACGCATGTACTGTTGTCTGTAAGGACCGTAACCGGTTGAGACCCTCAATTATGGAAGCCAATGTGATTTTAGGTCTGCGCCAAAACTGTGTAAACTCCGTCATTGCTTCTGACTTATAAACAGAAAGACTTCCTGAAAAGGTGATTTGCGCTGTCACGTGATGTCGCCTAAATGTACATTAACCGTTGTTTCTTTAAATAAAGGTTGTTGGAAGTTAGTGATCTGTATTTTCTTGTATCCTTCTGACGATCTTGAGCTATGCATCATTCTTTACCGCTCACTACCACCTCACAAGAGCTTTACCCATGCCTTCTGCTACAAAACAACTTCACGCCAAATACACGCATGTTGGTTGAAAAATCAAACGTGCAATGTGCTACCCACTACAGAAACAGCTTGAAGTAGGCCACCCTTTTGACATCTCACCGATGCAGTCATTCTAGTTTCACAGTCACCCAACCGTATCTACAGTGCCTCTGTACAGTAGTGTTTCCTGTCACCCTGGGGTTAAGTGCCCGCTGGAAATGCAGCGTACAGCGCTCTACGTCTATGTAGAAATCACATTCCGCAGCAAAGAAAATCCCTTTCTTATGACCAAAGTGCATTTCACATGCAAAACACCCTACCTTGAAAGTGAAAGTCCAGCTCATTTTGCCCATCGACCATTGGTTGCAGTAGCCTCACCACAGGTAGACTTTCGACGGGGGGCTGGTATTGGGTCCCATCTGAATCGAAAGGGTTATCTATCGTCGTTGCTATGTGGCCAGCAATCGATCCCACCAACTGGTGGATGGGGGCCATGGTCGAAGGTGCCGGTCAACCTCCTCACGAGAAATAAGGTAGTTTCAGCACAAAATAGACGCACTCTTTAAGAGCTGATTCAACAAATAATTGTACTCCGCCACTGTTTATCTTTGGAGTGTAAACTGGTTTACCGGAACTAGAATAATAACGAAGGAATACGCAGAACACGCCTGCCCGACCTCATATGCGCTGCTTTAGTAAAAGTGCTGCTCAAATATCTCTAGCAGTCCAACAAAGCTGATTCTTGGGCTAGTTGGTACGGTTTACTCATAATGGCAAAGCGTTTAGCGCAATTCAAAAAGACAGCGCAAAGACAGAGAGACAGGACAGCGCTAACTTTCAACTGACCTTTATTGAAACACAGAGGCAGATATATAGCGAAGCAGATACGAAAGATTTGTATCTTTTGTATCTTTCCATACCTGCTTCGCTATAGATCTGCCTCCGTGTTTCAATAAAGGTCAGTTGAAAGTTAGCGCTGTCCTGTGTCTCTGTCACTGCGCTGTCTTTTTGAATTGTGCTAAAGTCTTTGCCATATCTAGCAGTCCCTTTGGCGCAAGAGACTACTCGAGGACTGTTTTAACGTGTGAGGCAGGTTACATGTACGTGCAATTTTCGCGATAAGACAACACCTTGCGGAAAGCGTGATTACGAGCGTATTTTCTCATCTCCAATGATTACACATGCCATCACTAGATATTAGCGCTCACGACCATATTTACGCTCAGCATGCTGAACTCCTACGCATTCATCCACCGAACACAAAAGAAGCGCGCGAGCATAATAAAAAGTAGCCCAAATGAGCCAGTCATGCAGAACATGTGCGCTTACCAGTTTTGTGGCGCTCTTGCTTTTCTTTTGCAGCTTCTTCTTTCCACCTTTGCTTGAGATTGTTCCAGGATTTCTTCAGTTGGAGGTGGTCGCGCCGCGTAATCCCGTGGTTCGCATTATACTGTTTAGCTATTTCGTTCCATGTTTCGTTCTTCTTTGCCAACGACGCGACATCAGTTTTTTTACATTCTACAATACGCTTGCGCGGTGAGTTTTACATTCTACAATACACGAGCGCGGTGAGTAGGCTCTTCTCGCCTTCAGTAAAACGAGGTGCCGTCTTGAGTTGCGGTGCATTCTCTTGGGAGGAGAGCGTACGTGAGTGCGACATTTCAGCGTCAAAGCCTGTTGACAGGACAACTTCGTACCAAATGCAGCGCGCGGACGGCGCGACTTGTTTTCGGCGCGCCCCACAACTTGTTTTCTTAACAGACGACACTTTCCTAGCAGACGACACGCGCTGGCAATTTGCAATGTCCATCACTGTGCCACTCTCCCTCTCGTTGTTGTCTGCAAACCCTCCATGCGACAAATCACTTGCACGTGTCATTTTATTTATGTATTTATTTATTTTGTTTTTTTATCGGGTGTTGCCACCCATATCGGTCCAGACAGGGGATTCTACGGCGCTCGGTACTCGTTCGCAGCACATGTTGCTGTTTTTTTTCTTGTTTATGACTCCGGCCTACCGCGTTCGAATAGCTTGGTATTTTCTTCAGAGAGTCACGTAGCCGTACCAGAACAAGGGCCGCCGCCTTTCTGCTGGAATGCCTATAGGCGACAAGGGACGCGCGAGCTCCCCCGAAACCGACCATATGCCTCATTTTGGCCTCTTGCATCCGGTTGCCGGCCCAGACGGCGCACGAACGCCTTGCGGCAATCGAGAACAAAAGCCGTTGAAAGACCACCATACCAACCAACCATTTCGTTGGCTTCTCTATGGCCATTTCTACAAACGTGCAACAAGACCTTTTGGTAAAAAAAAAAGCTAAAACCGAAATGTGGCTATAAAAGTTCCTAATTTGCACTCAAATACACTGTCCCGTAAAAGCGGAGCACCGACTTGGAATAATGGTGAAACCTGCAACTAAAAAAGCGCGCCAAAACACCGAAACTTGAAGACCACATAAACCCGCGGGTAACGGTCGCTTTCTGCAAGCAACACTGCGCATCGCGGCGGCGGACGCCGTCAGATGGACTAGATTTACCCAACATATACTTCAGCACTTACGCCCTGATAGAAATTTGGAAAGATACATACTTTTTTACTGTACGTGGCTTACGCGAATAAATTTATTGTTAACCTCGACCACAGACGAGCAACCTCCTTCTGCACTGAAGCACAGTCTTGACTTGACGAAGTCAGCTTGAGCGTCTATGAAACGCGGAAGCCGACTAGGGCGTTTTGAAGTCCGCTTCTTGCTTCGGGCCAACTTCGTCAAGTCCAAGCCCGATCCAAGTTAAATCTCTGCATTCGGGGGTTAGTTGCTTGGTCGCAATTTCTTTACCATCTCGCCTCAGCTTAATTCTCTTGACATTGACAGCATTCTGCTCACTGAAGCCCTCCAAGAGCTGAGCCTCTGTCAGCTGGAGCAAATCATCGTCAGAGACAACGCCGCAGGTGGTGTCCAGAGTGCGGTGTGGAGTTACTGTCAATGGAACATCCCCAAATGTCACTAGACTGGGCAACATTTCGCATTGCTTTTGATCATGCAACTCTATGAGGAGATCACCACTTACCATCCTTGATGCCTTGTAGCCTGGGCCAAGGACATCAGTTAAAGACTTGGAAACTAAGAAAGGGGAGATTGTTCGTACTTGCTTATTGGTTTTTCTGAGTGAATGACATGGTATCGTGGGAAGTTCGGCCTTCGACGTCCAAAGAACTCGAAAACATCTGCGGTGCGCCCTTTTCTGACGGTAATCGGGAAGGGTAGGAAAGGAACTAGCCATAGACAAATTTAATTTTCGGCAATAACGCCAGCCACCCACCGTTGAGCCCTACAAGGGGACGTTACAGGGACTGTAAAAACGGCTCCTGCAAACGCCAACTGTACGTTATCACTATAACCAAATATGAGATAACCTAGGTTGGCTATTCACACAAGGTTAACCCTTGCTGCCAAGAAAAATTGGAAATACGCGGAAGCTAGAAGACAGGACAGATGAAAAGTAAGAGAAAGACGAAGGCTGGAGGTCCGAACACCCAGCATCGGCTCAGCCCCCAGGATCCCCCTTTCCCTGGACACGGCTAAGCCACGCACGGTTAGACGCGGGACGGTCCAACCCTCGTGCGCTGGGTCAAAGCCACCTAGAAAAAAATATAAGGCCACCGCATTACCTCCTCTCCTTGTCAATACGTCACGAGAGTCGGATGGCAGCAGTGAATGGGGGAGCGCTGCGTTTTTACAACGCGGCGCGCGTTCTGAAAACAAATTTTCTCCGTGACTGCAACGCTAGAGCGGCAACGCGTGGAGCTTCTTCTTGGTGGCTTTGGTGGGGCATGCTGCACCGTAAACGCGATTGCTTTTCTTCGATTGTGCGTGGTTCGTCGTACACGGAAGCGCAACGATGCCTGGTGGTGTTGCGCACCAAACTGCAACACCAATTATGACGGAGGACCAAGTGCCCGAGTGCACAAGTTCCCATCTGACCGAGCCACTTGGGAAGCATGGACGAGAGCTGTTCCTCGGAAGGACTTCTCGCCAACGAAGTACACAGTGGTAAGCATTTCTTCTCTCTATTGTTATTCTGGGTTTCCAGACGAATAGGTTTCGTCAGCATAGTGCATAATGTTCCGTGCATACGTGGACTATAGATGGGTCTCCGCACCTGTCAACGCGCTTGTAAATTCAACATTTTCGTCGAGCTTCATACCTGTAACGGCTTTTTTTTTTATTTCAGCTCTGTGAAAAGCATTTCTTGCCATCGGGTTACTTGAAGACGACATCTTACACGGACGTCAAGAAATTAGAAGTGGTCGAAGGCGCCATGAAAAACATTCGTCTGAAGAAAACTGCAGTTCCGAGCTTGTTTCCCAGTTGCCCTGCCTATTTATCGCGTCCGCAAGCGTGCGTTCGAGAAGCGCCGGGTGCAAAAAGAGCGCGCTTGGAAGCCGCAACTTTGTAAAAACCAATAATGCTTTCTCAGCAAACCCAAGCAGAAGAGGACGCCAAAAATGTGGTTGGTAGCTTTGCGGACTTGCTGAAGGCCTTGCCAAGCTTTCAGAGTTGGAACTTCTGGACTGTTTTCAACAAGGGCTCCAAAGTTTTCTTTTTGAACCTGTCACTTCAATATGCTCCTGCAGTCCGTACTTCGGGGATCGTGTCCATAGACCTGCGCGTCGAGGTATATTTCGGTGAAACGGGTGTGAGGAAGTGTGGTGATGTGTTAGTTCCTGAAAAGCTGTGCGGCTTGAGAGATTTGAAAAGTGTTTTACACATGATCGAACAGACACATAAGGATATCAGCACTGAGCGTTCTGAAAAGGCCCGTCATCTACTGACATTGGTATCGACATTGCTAGAAAAAGTGGAAAACATTTCGCATGCAAGTTGCAAGAATGGCATTTGGAAGTGCTTGTAAGCGTATTGTAAGCACATATAAAGAGCATGAAAAGACTAACGTTAATGCTGGATGAGGTTCACCTTCAATCATTTTTTTTATTACAAGGCTGGCTTTGTTACTGGTGCTGCGGTAAATTCATCAACTGCAGCAAAAACTGCCCACGTATTTATGATACAGAGCCTGGTTTCTTCAAACAAGAATGTTGTACACATTCTTCTTCCTGTGGCACAAATCGATGCTAAGGCGCTGCACGACTTCCTTCGGAAGATTGTTCTTGATCTAGAGGCATCTGGTTTTAGAATAATCGCAGTGATCTGGGACAATAACTCCATAAACAGAAAAGCCATGTCCTACTTCGCTAAGACGGCAAGTGTCAGCATTGTTTACCAGCATGCTGCTGACCCATCACGACCCGTTTTTCGTGGTGGACCCAGTTCACATACTAAAGTGTATAAGAAATAACTGGCTGAATCAAAGAAACATTGGAAAATGCATGTACTTTCGTGAACCGAAGAGTGATGAGGCTGAAGCAAAGATACTTAGAACATCTTTCAAGGTATTATGCCAGTTGCACGAAGCTGAAAAGCATGAGCTCTTGAAACTAGCGCCAACGCTCATTTTGAAGGCACTGAACCCTTCGAACATGGAACGGCAGAACGTTAAACTGGCCTTAAAGATTTTTAACTCATCTACTGTTGCTGCTCTCATTGTCACAACGTTCCAGCATGCAAAGGAAACATTTCAATATGTCGACACCATTTTGACTTGGTGGAACATTGTTAACGTCAAGACGCGAAGAAAAGGACAGCGGTTGCGAGATCAGTTGCAAGTCCAAAACTTTCATCGTGATGTCCTCAACTAGATTTCTTAGTGAGAATAGTTCAATTGCTTGATCACTGGGGAAGCCTCGAACATGACAAAGGCCGCCTGACACGTGTAACACACACAGCTTTCAGCCATACTACCCACGCCTTGCACGGACTTGCCATATACTGTCTCGCAGAGGTTCATTTCGAGTATGTTCTTTTGGACAAATTTCAAACTGATAGCTTGGAGGATCGCTTTCGAAAGTACCGGCAATTGTCTGGTGCCAATTACCACGTGTCTATAAGGCAGATATACGAATCTGAAAACAAATTGCGTTTGCAGAAGGTTCTGGACCTGCCAGATTTGGAGATGCTGCTACCACCGAGCTCGAGCACGTTGGAGACAAGTGTAAATTCAGGAAACGGCCAGTTTCACGTCACTGTGACCGACTCTGACATTGAGAAAAAGACGTCAAGGCTACCGGCACTAACCTATGTTGCCGGCTATTGTGCCCATGCAGCTCTAAAAAAGTTGACATGCGCATCTTGCAGCGAAAGCCTTGTGATGCAAGACGTCGATCTGGATGATCCTGACAATGCATTGATCACGAAGAGTACGAGGGGTGGCCTGAAGTTTCCACGAGCAGTTGTAGTTAATGCTGTACTCTTTACTGAAATTATATTGGACAAGCTCAGGACACCAGAATATGCCGTACGATTTTTCAGCCTTCCTAGGCAGAAAGATACTCCTGTCGGCCTTGTGTTCGCTACCCTTTATGACTTGAGGATGTCGATTTGTGTGATATCGGTCATCCTGCACAGGAGGTAATGGGGCATATTGCAAGTGCTCCAGCGAGTACACTGCTGAACGACTTGTGCAGCACATAAAATGACAAATTACGCCAAGAACGATCGAAAATTGCAGACCTTGAAGGCCTGAGATATGTTTCTCATTATTTATTTTTTATTCATAAAGCTCTGTTTTGTTGAATATCTACGTATGTTTGTGTTGACAGAACCCTTGTAAAAAGAAACCTGTGGCCTAGCTAGGATTTATTAGCCTGCATTATCAAAATTGAAACTCTCCATTTTCGCCAATTCAAATGTTAGTGTTTGAGTGTATTCTACCTGTTTATGATTGGAACTCTCCATGCTACCGCAATCCATTAATTGCATATTTTCTTTCAGGACTGAGAGTAGGCCTCTCGTTTTTGACTAACTTTTCACCATTATCTCAGCATTTTATGAAGGCCGAAAAGGCCTGCAGACAAGGCGAGTTAAAATAAAAGAAACACAAGAAATGGTACAAGCAAGACGAAAGCTTATCCTATTTGACAATTAGTTGTGCGTGACCCTATAATGATAAAATTTTCACAATAAAGTGAACCTCGATATTCGTGTGTCTAGCAAGGACTGTTTTACGCAATGCAAGGGTGAGAATGATAATAGCATATGGAAGATTTAAAATGTTTGTTTCTGAATGCAGTTTTTATCTTTTGCGAATAAAGTATATTATGTGTCTTCAATATGCAGTTTTCCTCTTTCTTTCTGTCTAAGGTTAAAGTGACTAAGCAGCATGCAGTTTGCTTGTCTTAGTCCCGACCAAAGATCACAAGGACAATAAGGCAGGTCATGTTGCGATACACGCAAAAAACAATGTCGCCAGTCAAGTAATCTAAGGAAGTTATGAAAGAATATTGCTTTCTATGGTGGTGTTGACTGCGGTGAACCGGCGGCTCCTCCTTATTTTTGCGTCAGCTAAACGTGTCTTGCTTTAGAACCAAAGCATATGCATTGATAGGTTGCTGTCACTTTAAGGACAGCACTAATTTTCCGAAGCCATAGTATCCACGACGCACAAGGAGACACCCTGCTAGCGCAACGAACCTAGGCGCGGAGACCCCGACGGCGTCGACTGTCCGGCCCATCCGACATGCGTGACGTCAACCCGGCGTGCGGAGGCCTTATATTTTTTCTAGGTGGCGTTGGCTGGGTACGTGGTGTCGCAACGCACCAAACGCCTGCTGACGCAGACGCCCCTGCGGGTAAGTCAAGACACTGCAGCTGTTGTGGTGTGATCGTGCGCTCGAGTGCACGTGAGGAGGGGTCGGCTGTGGGTTTGCTTTGAGGGGTGTCCGGCGCCATTCGCAGAAAATCGTGGTCGGCAAGGCGCTCGCACATACATATATCAGCAATGCAGGCCGGGCGGGTCCTCGGTGGCCAAAACATTGAAGGCTGCAGTCACGATGCCTTTGAGTACATGTACTCTGTCGCGTTCCATCATCGATGCGTTGATATGAAGACGAAATGCGAGGACATCATCTACATACGAGGTATAGAACTTGACGAGTTGCTGCTTTCGAGTGCGCAACAAACTGCCGGAGGACGAAAACCTTCTCACAGCGGCTCTTTCAAAGTACTCCAGTCGGGGAAGTCGATCTTGTGGTTGAATGAAGGAGCCTTCGCTACGCCCTTCAGTTAAAACGTATTTGCGGCTTAGCCTAATCGCCTTGTCCCAACGGTTGCCAGAACTTACCCGGGCGTAGTTGTCAAGCCAATCCTGCACATCTTCACTGTTAAGGCCAGCGAGCAGATGGGGATCGTGCAAGCGCCCGACGATGATCCAAAGAGAGGATGCGGCAGACGTAGCCGAGATTGTAGATGTCCGTGTGCGTGATGGCTCGTCTGGCAGCTTGATGGCGAAAACCTGGCACAGACGGCCCTGAGCGAAGCTCCAGGACGTAGAGTAGGCGAGAAGAGGTAGGCAGAAGACGATCTTCTTAAATTGCAAACATGCAAACTAGGTACTGTTGACCTGTTCCCGTGACACACTCGTCTGAAACATCGAGTGTCTATTGGAAAATTGTGATCACACCTCAGCACATGTCCTACCAGGCATGCAAACTGAGAACTACTCGATGCATGTTGACAAAGTGGCAGCGCTGCAGTGGGAGAGCTATTAAACACAATTTGTTCAAAACGAAACACCATGTGATCTACATGTGCAACGTCTTTCTCATAACATGGTGTGCGCTACATGGCGTGAAGTCATTTTTGTGTCACTGCACCCTGTAGGAGTTGAGGAGGACTTTTAGTTGAAAACTTTGGAGGTTTATTTACATTATTTACAGTGAGACGACCAAGAAATTAACAATCATACAGTCATTACGGGCCGGCAGCAACTCGGACGCTGCGGCCCGTGGCAAGACGCTCGAAAGAGATGAATCAAGGAATGCCCTAGGAATGCTCTGTTGCTGCTCCCGCTCTGTGTCTTTTTAAAGCCTTTCGGTGTCTCGAATACACGTCACGTTCGGCCAATGGGAGAGCCCGCTCAGGTGACGCCGTTTTCGGCCAATCGGCGAGCCCGCTCAGGTGTCGTCATTTTCGGCTAATGGTACGCGCCCGTGCGATGGTGTCACACCCGGCGGAGAGGGTCGCTGCTTGGTCACCCATTGTCTGAGGGTTTACTTCTCTCCCTGCGGTCTTGCCTTGCTGACTTGCAATGCGCCGTCACAATAGGCGGATGGGGGCGACGGCGGACCAAGGCAGACAGGGTTTGACGATGCCTTACAGCCGTCTTGCCTCTGGACCCACGTTACCTGGAACAGTGCCAGGCTCTCGCTTCACTTTCGGGAAGAGTCAAGCAGTGAATAGCTCCACCTGCGGCACACGAGGAGGGGCACGCCAACTTGTTTGCACGTGCCGCGCCTCGGGAATGTGGTATCTGTGCTTCTGCGCTCCTTAATTAGCTGTGGTGCGATTCGATGTGGTCTGGTGAACTCGAAGTAGGCTCAGGAAACGGTCCCGCATCTAACAACCCTTCTGTTTACTCGTTAGAGAATTGGTGCATAAAGTGAACCTGATTGGGTCGTTTCATGTCATATGCACGTGCATCACGCCGTCGACTCAGAGTTGTTAACTTAGCTGCCAAGGGAGATGCAAAATGTGATGGTCCTCACGCTGTCGCTATGGATGTAGCATCATCATCGTTAGACAAAATAGGAAGTTTCGCTCTTTGCCAACTGTATCGCTTCACCATGCACATGTTATGACTGCAGCAATGATTCCTTCTGGGTGAAGCGGAACATAAAATACAGTGCATTGTATGTAAATTCCTTGCTGGGATCACATTTGCAGCTGTCCTTGCGCTTCATGCTATTCGTTTTTGTATCTTGCAATCTACCTTGTTGCGACATTTCTCAAGGATGCGTAGCCGGAGTTAAACATTTCTTTTCAAGCATCCTTGCTCTATATTGCACAACCTTCCCAGGTGAATCACTTCAGATGACAACACTACGATACGTGTAGCGAACAGTCTGCAGTATAGGTTGCGGTCCGCTTGTGATGCCACACGTGTTGCCCTATCGAAGCTATGCCAAACTGGTTTGACCCCTGTTGCTTCAGACAATTTTCCTACTTAACTGGCAAGGGTCATCCGTCACACCACATGACGGTGTTCATAGGTACTTCGAGTGGCCAATGCGTGCTTCTTTGTCTGCACATCAATAACTCCTGATTATTTCGTAGTGTACAGCATCATACCACAGCACATGCCACGTAATCGGAAGTACAGTTCACTTTTGCGTTTTCGCCACAGACAAGAAAGCGTGCCTCAATGGGGCCTAGCCTATTTTCAGAAAGCCGAAATACCCCATTCTGAGGGTGCATCAACAAGCATCGCCCCCTTCAGGGGCCAATGGTGCTCGCTCTTAAAGTGTGCCATACTCCTCTTCGTATTATGTGGTCACAAATGCTATG
Source organism: Dermacentor andersoni (assembly GCF_023375885.2). Taxonomy (NCBI): domain Eukaryota; kingdom Metazoa; phylum Arthropoda; class Arachnida; order Ixodida; family Ixodidae; genus Dermacentor; species Dermacentor andersoni. Next base: position 138,330,228 of record NC_092815.1, read on the forward strand.
GCATCTCCTCACAACAAAAATTTCCTCAATGGGCCGCAAGCACTTGTGCACCTTTCCTCAAGTCACGGTTCTGAAACCATAGCGTGCTCTTAGAGTTCATACAAGAATGTCGGGCGCAATAAATGCGCCAAATTATCTTTCAATTAGCTTCCAGTCTCCTCCAATTAGCAAATGTACGAAGAGGTTCGCACACGCTTGCCAGGAAATGTCTGCCTCGCATGTTCTACGCATCTGCTGAATAGAACAATCCATGGAAAACCATGCAGTGTGTGTTTCAAAACTTATGGAATAGGATGTGAGCAAGCGTGCAATGTTTATGCGCTTTGCAAAATATCGATGTAAAGCTGTTGTATGCTGTTGCAATTGATCCCACCTCGGTTCTGTTTTCTCAGCTGCTACAAAACGTCGCATGCGTGCTGTGCCTTCATGATGTCAGACACGTATCGCGTAGTGGCACGTTTGTCCAAGTAACGTCTGCAGAACCACAAAAGATGCATGCTTTACGTTCCCATGTCAGCACCTTAGCAAGGCAACGTACACATACTCAGTTACGTGCCCTTCTCGACATTGCATTGTCGCATGCACTTCTACGGCCCCCCAAACATAATATGCCATGGGAAACATCATGCCCACTGCACTATCCCACATGCGTACGGTTGTGTAACGATAGCTGCTTGTATAGGTGCAAAGTTGCATTCCTAACCGCCTTGGGGCCAGCGCTTGTCCTGCTTTTACTGAACGAGGGGAATGCATAGGTTCATATGTTCGTCAAGAGCCAAAGCGCTGTGCAGCACACACAGAGCAGGTGTCTAGTGACAACGATGTATGAAATCCTATTGCAAACAATGTATGTAACAAAGAATGTGTGTCGCTACGCATTGTGCAAACTCCATTTAGTGCTGCTGGAAAAAAAGTTCTCTCTTGCGTCACACGCAACTTGCAATGCGCACTGCCGCACCTTCACTGCTGCCAACGTTAACAGCTGTATGGCAACGTAACGCATCATGTATGATGACAATGGTAGAAATGCAGTCTGCACAGCCCCCTGGTAATGAGGCGGCCATGATGAAAACAAATCATATGACGTTGTGTCATTTGCCAAATGAGCCACATTGAGCTCGAACACCATTGCAAAAGCTGTAGAACCTGATTGCATCCTTGTATCAACTGTGGGGCCACAGAAGACGCTCAACAGCTGTTGCAACACCCCATTGCAGGAAAAAGCAAACATGAGTCAACTTTTCTGCATGTCATTGGCACCGTTCTGGGGGTAAAGTACTGAAATTAGTATAGTAAGCTTCTACATTTCCAGAATCATTTCATGGCATGGTGGCGCTGCAGACTATGTGGAAGTTATGTCTTTGCGGCTAAGGCACTTCACCATAATGGCGCTGGATGGCAGTAATGATTCAGCCATGAATGCTATGGTCGCTTCCAAAATATGGCTATGGTCGCTTCCAAAAAGAAAGTAATGCTCAACATAGAAAGCAAGTTTGGCCTTCTCCTCGATGAACTCGCCGTTCATCAGTGGTTGACGCACGAGGCCTTGGAAGCAATAAGTGAGGTAAGCGTTCCTCGTTTTGCGATATTGTTTTCAGCAACGCGTGCCCCATCTATGGTGCCACAAAATGTATCTCACTCACGCAACGTTCAGTTATCTCAGCCGATTTATTGTTCTTTCGTGCAGCGTCATCGTTCGTTCTTTCGTTTACAGGCGATTTATCGTAAAGGTGCGCCTTTGAAGAATTGCTGGGCTTTCGTAGACGGAACGGTGCGGTCCATTTGCAGACAGTCACAAGATCAGCGCATTTATTTTTCTGGGCACAAGCGGGTAGATGCCTTAATAAAGTACTAATCGTTGATGTGTCCAAACGGTTTGATATGCAAGCTGGATGGCCCGTACCCCAGAAGCAGGCATGATGCTGGTACGTTATCGAGTGTTCATACATCTATTAGTAAGTAAAGACATAAATATATGTTTAGGATATGGCATCACTATGAAGGTACTAACCAGATATTACAAAAAATTAATAACGCAGTTAAAGTGTGCATTGAAATTGATATTGAAGTTCATATTGGCTTGTGAGCTTTACGGGAATGGTTTCTGTGTTTCTATTGGCCCTGAAGCACCGCTAGCCAAACCTATTAGTGTGTGATCTAATCGAAGCCCTTCTTGTGACTTATGTTCCTTGTTATGTAAAAGAAAGTTATGTGCAACTTGTTTTACATGTGCGTAGCATGTCTGCATAGTTATCTACTATACACAAGGTAAGGTAAGCAGATACCAGGGTGCAGTACCTAAATAAAATGAGTTTGCCTACATGCAACACTTTTTTCTGGGACCTTTTGTTAGTATTATATGATCCTAATTATGAAGTGCACAGATCGGTTCTCAGTTGCTTCTCTGGCACACATATTGTATTTGTGTTTCATCGCAATAAAAAAACTTGCTTGTTTCAATTGTTATCCGCATGATTAATTTCTGCTCCTATGCTTGTTTCCATGCCTCATTAGCAGGGATCCTCCGGGAGAAGGCTCTATGAAAAGCTTGAACAGCTGAGTGGAGACAACCACCAATCTGTCTTATATGACGACCCTGCCTATGCCAAAGCTATGCACCAACTAGCCCCACAACGTGTTTTACTGCAAGACCCTCCCTACCCACTCAGTCAGCTACTCATGAGACCATATGGGGGGCAAGGCTAAGAAAACTACAGCAGGATTTTAATATTGCTATGAGCAGCGTCAGACAGTCAGCCGAATGGGGTTCCGGAAGATCATCTCTGAATTCACCTACCTAAATTTCAAGAAAAACCAGAAAATACTACTTCAGGGTGTACCTCGAATGTACAGTGGCCGTCCTACTCATCAATTGCCATGCTTGTCTGTATGGTAACGAGGGGTGCGATCTTGTACGCGTTACAAAATAGAACGAAGGCGGTCCGTTCTGTACGTCACGAAATAGGCGGTCCGCAATGTTCGCGAGAACGAGAGGAAGCAAACAGCCAACGAGCGAAGTGGAAGCCTGCGTCACGCTTTTGTCGTCTGCTTAGGGACCGTATAATATATTGAGAAGCGTTTCTAACATTTCGAGAAATATATTGCTATTATGACTGAGTAGCAAAATGTGTTGGTGTTGCTTTTCAAAGATTCAATATGGAATGCGAAACGACTGAAACAAAATATTGCGGTTAATGTCTTCAAATGGTGCTAGGTGGTGTCGCAGTTTTGCGAAACGTTTAGTGGTGGCGCTAGCCACCACCCCGTTTCAAGCACACGGCGCGAATTTTGAAGCGGTTGGTTCAGTCGAGCACTGGAAGCCATGGCACCACCCATGGAGGGACCGCGTGTGTCGGAGGCACAGAGAGAGACAGTGGTCGCCTTCATGGAGCAGCATCCCCAGCTGGCTAAGATCCAGCGAGCTGGGGCCGCGCTTCACTGTTGGTGACCGCCGGCGGCTGTGGCAGCAGCTGGCCGACACGCTGAACAGGGAAGGCCCTGTCGTCAAAACCACAGAGCAGTGGCAGGAGTGGTGGAGGAAGCAAGTTTTCGAGGCCCGCCGCGACGCTGCCGCAATCGCCCAAGAGCAAAGGTGAGTGACCGTCGAATGGTCTGGGCGATTTGTTCTTCGACATTGGCGTGTATTTTCAGAAGCACAGGAGGGGGGCGGCTACCCGGTTTCCGTGGCCGAGTCCTCCAGCTGACTGGGACGGTCCGTCTCCACGGCGTCACCGACCTCCCCTGCCAAGAGGTAAGCAACACTGCCGCCGTAATATCATGGGTTCCTGAACGGTGCCGGCTTAGAGTTTGCCATTATCTGTAAGTGGTACCTTTAGCGGAACGCGACACTGTTGGTTCACTGTTGGTCAACAGGAAAATAGCGTAGGAGAGAATGGAAAAGCAGGTAGGTTAATCAACTAGAATCTCAGTTCGCTGCGCTTTCGGGAAAAGGAGGATTAAGTGATCATCACAGAATTAAAATGCCTTCAGGGAAGTGCACGAGGATGGTAATACATGGGATCATTAAGCACTCAATAATTGCAGAATATTTCCGCAAATGTGTAGTACGAGAACTTGTAACATAGGCATTGTAACAAATAGCCAAGTAGTGAAGGGACACGCTTATGACACTTTCCAGCAGGTTGACATGCCCACTGCGGCGATGGAAGTGGTCATTGTGGAAGGAAGAGACAAGGCTGCGGGCGTGTCAGAGCACAGCGACACGTAAGCATCAGAGGAATGAGTGTTTTAATTATCGCGAAATGTGTGCGCAGTTCGCAAATTTTTAATGTGTTTTCTCTACAGCGGCAGAGGATCCACCGCGCGGCGCGGCACCTACAGAAAGGGTGGCCGCTGCACCTGGTAAGTTACTGATCCTCAAGCTGTTAAAGAAAATGAGCTCTCGTATATTATTGAACTAGCCCAATAAGCCCTAATATGGCCATAGCCACTTTTATTCCTACCATAAAATGCAGTGCAACTAAAGAAAATGCTGCATGCTTTCAGTGTTGCAGCGCCCTGTTCGGCCACCACGTTGACAGGGACCGCGACGGGTGGATACCTTAACAACGATGTCGTCGCAGTGCGCCCGCAGCGTGGAACAGGGCGACGAGATGCTGCAGGTTGGTAGGTCCTTTGGTGTCATTGTACATGAAGGACATAAATATTCTTTATGCTCTGTTATCATAAGTAAATCATGAATCTGAAAGACAAATCACCTTGGGATGTAAACAAAAAATATGCGTTCTATTGAGGGTTCGTTATCGTGTCTTGCCAACGATCAGCCGCCGGGCAAAAGGTTGGTTAGCCCTGAAAAGGGCTGTTTGGTGGTGAGATGCATTTGAGTAGATGACGGAAGAGTAGTTCCAGCAGGTCTTTGTCTGTCCAAACAAAGAGGGCATAGCTTGTACACGACGCTTGACACTGCCAAAGGATGCCATCAGGCCAGTGGCTCTTCAACAGAGAGGGAATCGTTGTGCACGTTGCCATTCTTGACAACAGCAGCTTCCGGCCGTGAGCTGTTTGCGAGTAATCAGCAACTCATGCGAACAGTTCCACCATGATTATTCCAGGTGCTACAGAGAATCGAAGCCTCCACCACCCGCCTCGCTGTCGCGGCAGAGCGGACGGCAGCAGCTCAGGAGGGGATCTTGGACCAGGTGCGCGCCATACCGCAAGACATCGCTGCGCACCTGCAAGACACAAATTAATTTATCGTTTTTCAATATCATTTTATTCACTTGTGTTTCATCAGTTTCATTTTAGTGTTCAATTTTAGTGTTCAAGTTTCCGTTATGAGTAATACAGGAGGATTTTTTGGTTGAAAGGTCTGATGCGTGCACCCATTTTTGTTCTGTAGTATTTTCTGTAGTTCTGTAGCATTTGTTCTGGAGGGCTACTCTGCAAGAGTCCACCTAGTGGACTGTCCACTTCGGCCTGACGTCATCAGAAGGGAATCCGAACTTGCACAAAAATGAAGTGGAAGACTTCGTACACGAAGAACAGAGTGCCTGGGGCGCCCTGGAAGTCACCCGTGACAACGTAAATCGAATGAAATGCCGTTTAGCCGTTTGCTATTAGTTTCGGTTGTGGTTTGCCGAGTGAAGATGAGACGAGCTTGGTCGCGTGACTGGTAACATAATGTGTCTCAAAATTTTATTTTCATCATCTTTGTGTACGGTATAGCGGCGTTTCACTTTTTTCTGGCATTGTAACAACTGCAATTGTTAGTTTGACACCAGAGGGCCACGTATCGAACCGAAACGCAAAATGGCAGCTCTTTGAATTGAATGAAACAGCTGACCACAAACCGTCGGCTACCGAGCATCCCCGTAAACTGACGGCAGCAATATGTCATGTTGGTAGTTGCTGTCTTCGTGCATTCGCTGACACTAGCGTTGGAACTGAAGCGCAAAATGACAGCGTCTACGCTTACAATGAATAGCTGACGCAGGATCGTCGGCTACTGAGCGTGGGTAATCCCTGTAAAGTAGCGGTGGCAGTATCTCGTGTTGATGGTTGCTGTCTCGGAGAGTTCTCCCATAGTGCTGCTGAAATCGTTGTCAATGAACGCGCACCAGACGATGTATGCCTGGTCGTCATGACTGCAATGCTTCGAGAGAACTTGCAACGCGAATCGCCTCTAGTACCACACCGACAATTGTATCGTCTGCTGCGTCGACGAAATATGACATTCAACGGTAAGTCGCGGCGTTGAACTGACGGCAGTGATGTTAACTGCGCATAATAATCTTTATGCAGGCCCACAAGTTCAAGAAGAGTGTACTGCGAAGCATTTATTCATGATGCTGAATTAAGGAGTCCAGTGGCGGTCTGTACGTTTTCCTGAATATTTTTCTACTACTCTGCAGTCAAGCTTCCAGACGACAGTGTTTGTCCATCACAGCGCCATGGCACCGCGGGACATTGGCCCTCACATAAACCATCGGCAACAGGAAATTATAATCAACTTTATAGAAAGTAATCCACGCTTAGTTAAATCATCCGGAGATCTGGACCCAAATTCACCGCTTAAAGGAAAAAGGAAATGTGGGAGGAGCTTGCCAATTTGCTAAATGTTGCCGGGACTCCCACAAAGCCCGTGGCGCAGTGGCGTTGCTGGTGGAACAGATTCACAAGTCGTGCCAGGGCGGACGCAGGCAACCTCTCCGCCGAGATGAAGTAAAACAGGCGTGCATGCTTTACGGTAACGTCTGTTTCGAGTGTTTACGCAAAGCACATTGCAGGTCTACCGGCGGTGGACTTCTCGGGGGCGCCTAGGGCCGAGTGCTCGCCCTACTCGGCCCTGCGAGCACCGTACCGGCGCGGCCTGCGCCCTTCATGAGCAGCGACTGCGAAGTGAGAATCTCCTTTGTATATTTGTATTCCTTTTGAAAGGCCAGGATTGGCAGTTGGGAACCTTCACCTGTCCTGTTGCCTTGTGTAACTAAGCAGCAAGGAAGGGCGTAATGAGATTTTGTAAATAAAACTAGTAGGCAATAAACAATGCTACAGCACAAGTTTCCATTACAAATGAAGGACTTGGAGGCAATGCTGTACCTAAAAGAGCAAAGCCTACTGCATTGCACAATATGGTTCACCTTTTGTAACTATTGTGACCAGTGTCTGCCTCTCTTGAGCTTAACAATTTGTTTTTCTTAAATGCAGAGCGACTCCCAGCAACCTGGCACCTCAGCTGTGACTGAGGCGTCGCAGCCAGGCGACGCCTCAGTCTCTGAGCACCGACCACCGTCTCTGGGCACCGGCGTTGCAGGAAGCAGTAGTACTGCAAGTCGTGTGTGGTGTATGAACGTAATTGCGACCTCACGCGAAAAATGTGTGCATTCAATGTCAACATAGCTGTAATAGTGATATAGAAGTTCCTTGTACTGGTCACAACAGATGAAAGGCACCTTGCAGTACTTTATGCATGTGAGACAAACATGTCAAGTGAAGAAAGGAAATCACACAGAGAAGGTATACTCAAGTGAGGTACTACATTTAACTGATTTTATTACTGCTTGTTCAGTACCAGTGTACACACAGAGGCACAGCAAGGCAAAAAAAAGTAAGCAGAAAAACCCTGTAGATCACCAAATAAGTAAACGTGGCGTTTGCTTGTTGCGTGCACACGTTGACATTTGTTTTTCTACCTAAGAACCTATATCTCATGACACATTGAAATTACGCAAAGGTTCTATGTGTACTGTGCGTACACAGTAAATGTGTACTGGTTAGTGGTATGTCAAAAATGCAGTAAGCTTCATAGCGGTGTTGTGACGAATAGACTACGCAAAACCTTTTTTTTTAATTCGGGACACGATAGATCGAATGTAATGCCTTGAAATAGAAGATGCAATCATTACAAAAATGAGAAGGCCCGGAAATGTAATGCAACATTTTGAAAGTGCGAACTCCACATCACTGCACAAATCAATGTTTCCTCTCAGCTGCGGTGACACTGATATGAACGTGTTACACAATTTAGTTTACTGTTATTCATTTGGCTCAATGTTATCGTAGTGTCCAAAAAAGGATGCCTGAGAGCGGAAGAGGATTGGTCACAGGTGGCACAAAACATATTAACCTCAACATCCAATTTCGTAAGAATATTTTTGGCATGTGCAAACACAATGCAGTTTTTGCATGGGAGTGGAGTATCGTTCTGAACGCTTCTGAAATGGCTGGTGTGAATTGGCTCTCACCTTAGCTTTTACGTCATTCATGTTCACCAAATAGCCCGCCGCTGAAACATGTATAAGAGAGCAAAGAATCTAGTACTGAGTAATGTAGTAGCAATGTAGGCAGGCACTGTCGCGTTGTTCTCACTTGTCTGCTCTGTATGGTTCTTCTGCGCCTTAAAAATTTAGTATGATGTAGTAGCAGATGTTGTAACGAACTTGTTGCGTGCAGTGAATTACTCGGTTACATGCGCACGACAGCATAATATGGTGGTAGTGAACATTTTCCTGCTATGCTCTAAAAGCTATTATAGTGTCTCGTTTACTTGTCATGTTTTGCACGACGTGCATTCATTGTGAAGGCAGCGACTGTTTAAAAGTGGTTATCTTAACATAAGAATAGTACAACAGACAGGGACAAACGAAGGAAGACACACTTTTCACGAGCATAACGTTGCTTATCCCCGTCTCCCACGGTGTTACCACACATTACTTACCGATATGGCCGATTATACACGCTTCATAGCAAGTGTTTAAATGTGAAAGGCACGTAAAGTTTATTTGTCCAAACGTGGCGCATTGTTTAATAGGAAAACTGAAGGCATACAAGGAGCACTTGTTCGGACAGCACTGTAACCAAGTGGAACTGTTCATGAACGCTATACACACAGACACCGAAACAGTACTGAGGAAAAGGTGTGTCAGGAAGGCATGCCATACATTTTCAGCACGTATATTTGCTATTGCTTTCCTGAAGCAGTAAGATGTGCACCTACTTGTAACGATGCATATACGTTACGTCGTTATGCTGCAATATCAGAATTTCGCACCATGGCAGTGATTTGATAACCCATTCTTTTGCCTTTTGAGGGATCAACTTTGTGGGACAGGACATCTAGTAACGCACCACTGTAAACTCGTTGATCACTAGACGCTTGGTAAAGGTCCAAGCATTCGCATTGACAAGGCACTTATGTTTGGAAGTTTCACCTGGAGCCACACGTGCTTTTTTCATTTCATGTAATTTCCTTACAGACCGCAGAGTAGGAATATTACATACGGGGCAATAACATTTGAACAAATCAAGCCTGCTCATATATGAACATGTGGTGCGGGGAGCCCAAGTGGAAGTAAAATGCAATCGGGTGAGGCGTCTGAGTAATACATGTGAGAGTCTTGGTCATTAGTGGGCATGTTATATGCTATGCGTGTGCTTGAGGCATCTTCATGTTTCACCTACTCTCACCTGTGCAGCAGTACGTTTAGCTTTCAGTTTTAATTGGAGTGGTGAAAAGTCAAACAAACTGAACGCATACTTCATGGATACTCTGTTATTGAATGGTAATGCTACGTATGTTGTACATAGTAACTGCAAATGGATGTTGTATGGTTCAGGTAGTTTGGATATTTAGTAATGAGGCAATACATGAATAAAGAACTCGTCCAGAAGGGTTTTTAACTGTTGATCAGAACAAAGGCCACTGTGAAAAACCACTTCAAAGGTATGTAGTATCACTGGTGGGTAGACAAACCTAACGCATGGGAGATGCCCACAAAAAGGTAACAATTTGAATGAAGGCAACAACTAGAGCACACTGAATGTACACCTGCATGGTGTATGTAATCGCTGCACGTTTGAAAAATTATTGCACGGACTTTCAGTCATGCATGTGCGATTACCTAGTAGCTTGCTAACAAAGCTTGCCTATGCATGAAGCTAGGAGTGTATTCCAGGGGGCCAAGGTCACTTCTGTTAACTGGCAGAGCTTCATATGGAAAAGTAATTTTGGACAACTTGCACAAATTCGAAGTGAAATTGTCAAGACTGAAATGCAACAAATGTAATTATGCAAATACCACGTCACACAACACATACATATAGTCCAGCCAAATGAATACTTGCATGACATCATGTAATGTGGTTGCTGGCTGAGCACTCGTGAATGGCTGTTTCTCTCTACGAGGGGTACGGAAAATAAAGATTAAAAAAGAACGAGAAACTTCCTATGTACCTGAACTGTGCATGATATTATCGCCTGTTGGGGAATAGGATTTTGTGGGAAGTCGATATATCACAAGAAAGGTTAAATGCACAATGCAAACACTGCACTCCACATAAAAGAAACGATCAGCTGCATTAGTAATGTGGCTGTAAAAGGAACTAATTTCCAATTTCACACGCTTCTATGAAGATTCCAAGGTTTATGCTCCTTAAGTGACACCATGAAGTATTCCTGTTTTAGGTATGAAATGTATGCACAGTCAAGTACATGAAACCCCGTGCAGATGAATACTTGTATTACCTTTTGCTATTGCTGCCGTAATTGCACTGCTCTTCATTAAACAGCATAGTTAATTTTTTTTTGTCGCGCAGCTTAGAAGCTAGTGTGCTTCCGAAATTATGCAGGGCCTCCAAGAGCTACTTCAAGAGGCCGCCTGCTGCAGCAGGCTGTGGGTGACACAGCCAAAAGGGTCACCCTTGCAGCTGCACGAAACGAGCTGGCAGAAAAATTATTAGAGGAGTCCCGCAAGGTGAGATGGCAGTGCTGATGAGTGCGTACATGTAATTAAACCCGAGCGATTGAATTTTTGGCGTGGCCGAGTACAGATGTGCAGTTGGTGAATAGAAACGAAATCAGCAAAAAGTTCCTACAATTTAGCATGTTAAGCAAACTAGTAATTGTCACAAGTCACACTAGTAACTCAAGTGCAGAGACACAAGGTATGTACGTTAAGAATGTATGAATCTTTATACGCGCAACATTTGACATGATAAGTGTTAATCGATCCTTGTCTAGGGGATTGTCGAACGCGTTGCACTTTTGCAGACGGTATGAACATAACTTAATGTGCAAAACAAAGTTGCTCATCACATGCAAGTTTATGCCCTAAAAAGTGGGATTGAAGTCTTGTAACAAGCAGCGTGTAGTGCTTAGGCAGCCGCAATACCTTTTGTCACATGTAGTGCTGTTCAATATATTGTTATTCATGTACGCATAGCTGGCATAACATGTACTGATTTCTGCAATACAAAGTTATGAACCCTTTCATTGTTTTCCTTTCGGGCATGAAACATCCCCTGCCGCGATGATCACCGCTGCGATGAAGCCATCAGGACGCACGCACGCGCGCGCACGCACGCACACGCACACACACGCACACACACACACACACACACACACACACACACACACACACACACACACACACACACACACACACACACACAACGCTTCATACGATTGACCACGGCTCGTATCACACCGCTTCGCAATGTGGAACGGAGCGTTAGCACCTAAAAAGATAACGCTAGAAGTAAGGAAATCCGAAGATGACCGCAGACAGTTGGCTGAGCGAGGTAAATTGAAGTCGTAAAGCGCCCGCGTTTAAATCCGTGAAGTCCCCGCGAAGATGGCGGCGAGCGCCCGTCGCCTCTTTTAGCCGTCTGCTAGCCAGAGAACTTCCAGAGCAATATCGTCCTGGCAGGTCCTGGCAGCCCGCGGGTAGCAAGAACCATCCAGTCCGAGCAAAACGAACGCCTGGCGGAAGTGCGTAGCGCGGTGGGCGGAGCAACCAGAGAAAAACGAAGACGCTCTGGCTGACTCTGGCAGCCCGCGGTGTTAGATATGGGGCAGTTTCCAGAGGCTACTTCGAGTTCCCCAGACCACATCGAATCGCACCACAGCTAATTGAGAAGCGCAGAGGCGCGCACGGGCAAACAAGTTGAGGGCCCCCACTTCGTGCGCCGCCGGTTGGGCTATTCAATGCTTGACTCTTCCAGAAAGCGAGGGGATAGCCCGGCACTGCTGGAAGTGGGTCCCGAACCAAGACGGCTGTAATGCGCGTGACAACCGGACGGCTGTGATGTACCGGGAAGGCCTGGTACATCACCGGCCGCCTTTGAAGAGAGCATTGCACCACAGCAAGGCAAGACCGCGGGGAGCCGCCGGGTGTGACACCACCGCACGGGTGCCTACCATTGGCCGAAGGTGGCGTCATCTGAGCGGGCTCTCCCATTGGCCGAACATGACGCGCCTTCCAGAGATCGAAGGGCTTAAAAAGAGCAGACCGAGAGCATGCCGGAGATTCCAGAGCATTCCCGGATTCACCTCTCTCGAACTTCTTGCCGCGGGCCGCAGCGTCCGAGTTGCTGCCGGTTCGTAATGACTGTACGACTGTTCATTGACGTCTCACTGTAAATAATGTAAAATAAACCTCCCAAGTTTTTTTCATCCCGACGTCCGTCCCCAACTCCTACAGCAGGTAGCCAGAAGTGGAAAATCGAAGAAGCCCAGTGCGTAGCGTTCAAGAATTCGTTTGCAACATCCTTGGTAATGGCAACGCAATTGTTATCCATGTATTTGATCCCTCGACAAATTGTTCAAGAGGAAGCTTTAGCTTGGGCTCAGCTGCAACGCGGCCTATTCAAATACATGTAAAACGCCGAAACTCTTTCCTGAGAGAACCCCTGGAGCGGTTTGAATGAAATTTGTTGCATTTAAGAGAGAAGGTTAATTCTACTGTCTGTTGGAAGCAGAATTTCGATTTATGGCCTGAATTTTGTTTAAAATATTTCGAAAAATTCGCAAGTTCGAGAACAATAGAAGCACAACGTTCACAGTGTAATAGCTCTGCATCAAGAACAGATATCGCGGTTCTGTAAACAGCATCTATTATAACAGTGAAAGCGGACAAATTTGGTATGTCAATTTGTATCTTACGTGAATTGGTTACATTGATACAAGGGTTCAGCAAAAGCCGTATTACCATAATACTAAATATTTTTGAGATTCATGTGTAACATACCAATTTTGTCCGCTGTAGATGTACTATTATATGGAACTCATAGAATTATATCATTTTTCATTGTTGAGTTGCAGTGCTCTAAACTTGATAGTTTCCTTTTCTTAAAATATGCGATTTCGGTCAATTTTAATAAAAATTGACAACGTAAATTAAACATCCGAAACCAGCAGTCAATAGAATTTAAGGTTTTCTTTCAAATGAAACAGCTCTTCAAAGTTGGTGCAGCGGTTTCCGACAAAATGAATTCCCCTTGTACATGTATTTACATCGCAGCACCCGAGCTAAAGCTTCCTCTTAAGGGGGAGGCCGAGCAGCAACGTGAGCCCATCCCCCTTCGCCCCGAACGAAATTTCTGGCTACGCCACTGGAAAGTGGTGAACCCAATTGGATATCGCAAGCAACCTTCCCGACATAGCTGACTCGCAATAATGCATTAGTAAATAGTTATATATCTACTTCTGCTTACTGAAGTTTACTTCATCTGTTCAATAGACACTCGCTTGAAGTGAAAGTGAATCTGGAGAGTTCTCACCGGTAGCGTATGTACAATTCGTGTAGCGGTCCCTGAGGTTCTGGTAGTGATACTCTCGGTTCGATGGAACCGACATTCGGCCATTTGTGCCGATGCAGACTGCGTAGCGGAAAGAGCAACGAGTGGTGTCAACCAATGCATTTAATGTAACATGCATTCAATGTCAACAAACGTCCGTGACACAAATGATCTAGAACGCATAGATGCATAACATGAAACGTTTAACCTAGGGCAAAGAAATGCTAACCGTGTTATCATGCTTCCTTGGCACATCGTTCAGATCACTGCGCTGTGCTCGAATAATGCCACCAGCTGTCTTATACACTCAGCAAACAAAATAACTACCACTTTGAAAAGCATGACACTCAAAAAAAGAAAAGAGGCGACCGAAAACAGCAAGTCGAATATGCGAGTCGAATATGTGAAAACCTCCACAGTGCCACGGGCTGCAGCAACGTCTGCGAAGGGGAAAAAATACCACCAGAATGAGCAATACGTACTTTTCTCTTCCTTGACATGGCCATTCTTTCTGGACAGACCGGCAGACACCAGAAGTCCGAAACTGACTAGAAGAAAGACCACGACGAGCCGAGTCCTCACGGTCATGGCGACAGGACGTTGCCGACCGCCACCGTCCGCAACACCTTCGGCGAACAGCACTTTTGTCACACAACAGGAACTGTTTGACAACCTCTACTGGCTGCCGCGTAGTACGCTTTAAATTGCGAACAATGAAACAGCCGCAAATCACAGACCGTTCGCAATACTAGAGAGTGGACGACAGTCAGAGCCAGGGCAATCGGGATGACCGCTTTTCTCAGAGCTTGAGTATAATCTGCTGATACCCGTAGGCAGACGCGTCTGCTGAGTCACACCGTTGGCACGTTATCACTACCGTTGCTCCGCTTAGCTTGGGAGCGCCGAGTATTGCGGTACTGCGCGGACACTCGTTCGACCAGGCGGCGGCGGCGGCGATGTCGTCTGGCTCCGGCGTCCTCCGGGAAGAGCAGCGTGGTACTACGACTTGGAGGGCCTCAGCGTCAGGAGGCCGAAGCCGGGAGCCAGCTCGGTCGCTCGGCCGCTGAGCATAATCCTTCGCCGTCTCGCCATCATCTGCGATTCGGTCACGTGGTGCGCGGAGCGCCATTGTCCACACGACGGCCGACACCTGAGAGAAAAGCCCCACCACCGTCGAGGACTTCACCACGGGAGGGACTTCTCTGGCGGCTTACGTTACGCGTCTGCGTGTGCTGTACGCCGAGTCGTTCCGACTTGCGCGCGCCTGTACTACTTTGCATCCACTCGCGAAAGCGCGCCGCGCCAATCCTACGGCTACACGCAAACCGCGAGCTGCCTGTGGTTCAACGTGGTTGGGGTCTGTTCGGCCAGTTCGGCTGCACAAATTCCAGCCGATGCTCGGAAAAGTGCTGCGCGGTGTTCCGGGCGGCGTATTTTGCTTTTCGCGGATGATTCCATACGCGATAGAAAAAAAGGAGGGCGAGGAGGACGGCGCTACTCCCGCCGGACGCCCTTGCACACTATCGCTTCTGGCCTGCTTGTTGCCATGAGGTCACGTGGTGCCTGCGCGGCTGTTCCCATAACTGCCGCCAACCCCCTATTAAGCAGCTGACGCGCGCACGCGGTTTCCGCCGAAGGCTTCCCGCGCGCGCCTTTTGTTTGAGAGTGCGGAAGCTCAATGCCCTCTTTCGGCGTCACCTGTTTCATACAAGCTGCTAGTGGATCAATAATACTTGCAGAACAGAACCGAGAAGTGCCTTCCGCGTTGTTTGTGTTTTTACTGGAAAGCATTAGAAATTTATTCGTTTCTATGACCAACGTGGTTCCGACTGGCATGGCGGGCACCAGGACATTCACGTGCGAGCTGGACGCCACTTCGAACTGCCCAGCGAGCGTCAAGTGACTCCGTGTTGACCTCTGCACAGCCGAAGACGCGTACGAGTGGATCTCCAGCTACAGTCAGACTACCAATACGACATGGATTGTCGACTGGGAAGAACATGCTGAATGAAAGCGAATGTTTTATTTTCCTGAAAGTGAACTGAGGAAATTTGCTTGAAAGTTCGAATATTCAACCAGCGAGCATGTCAGGCCACGCAAGAGTCGCATGGGCATCTGCCGTACAACGTAAGCAAAATATACAGAACTTTAGAAGCAGCATGCTAAACCCTAGGCTGACAACGCTATTTCGCGTACGTAAGCCGTTTGTGATCAGCATTTTAAAGGAACATTGGATGTAAAATGTTCGTATGCTGATACCATTTCGTTATCGATCCCATTTACCGATTTTCATTAAAAACCACGCTTTAATGTCGATTACTCTAATGAACTGGGGAATTTTATTTTGGTATCGCACGTGTAAGCTGACGGCGGAGCCGTGCCAGCTGATAACGTGGGACAAGTTTTATTCTTCCTATTCACGTTCCGCAGCATTCACGATTATATAAGGCTGATTATTCCCCAGCCGTCTTCTAGCTGCATAGAATTCTTATCAATTTTAAGCACACGTTTTCCTTCTTCAGTTGCATTGGGGCCCGTGCTGGCCAAATCATAATCGCGCTACTACTAATCAATTCTTCGCCGTGCTAAGTGCGTAGCAGTGCCGTCCACTGTACTCGTCTGAGCGACCCCGTCTAGCGTGATAGGCTCGTTTCGGTCCATTCCCGAATCCGAGATATGGTGGCACAGCGTTGAATTTATTAAACCCCCAAACTTAAGACGTAACAGATTCCTCTCAGTGTTACTGGATGGATGGATGGAAGATTGGAGCGTCCCCTTTGAAACGAGGTGATGGTAGTTGCTCAGCTTTTTATCTTTGTTTAACTGTGTTGTAAATTATTAAAATTCGCCATTTTCTTTAAATACGTCTTCCTACACTTTTAACCTTATGTCGTCTCTCTGCTTTTGAGCCACCAATTCTCTAATCGCTTTTTGCTCATTTCCACCGCATATTTATTTGCATGACTTGTTATTTCTGAACCCTGGGGCCTCAGGAAGCGTGACTGTGCTCGCATCGACATCGGGATGGATACCATCACATTTTAGTATGAGTTGTTCTATTGTTTCTACAGTTTTACCACACACAGCACATGTGTCTTCTGCGTTAAATTTCTTTTTATAGCTCCGCGTTCTAAGACATCCTGACCTAGCTTCAAAGAGTACCGCACTGCCTTTTGAGTTATCATAAAACGCTTCCTTCCTGATCTGCTGTTTCCACTATCGATATATAGGTCACCATTGTGCTTCTTTTCCATTGAATTTATCCAATTTCTACCTTCTGCGTTTTTAACCTGTTGTTTAGTGCTCTGTGTTTCTCCGTTCTCGTGTCTGACATACTTACTAGCTAGCTTCCTAGTTCTTTTCCGCCAATGTGAGTCAACGCTCTTTCTGTATAGGTATTTAAATACCTTACTTGGCCCCCTGTTATCATCCAATTTCCTCAGGCGTTTTTCGTATAGGATTTTACTCTGAGCTTGCCGTGCTTCGAACGATGCCTAGCCCATATACCCCTGTACTGCTTCGTTTGTGGTTTTCCCGTGGGCACTGTTAAGGATCGGCCTGCAGGGGTACTGCTCTGCAAAACTATCTCAGCCCGCCAGGGGCGTAGCCGGAGGGGGATTATGGGGCTTCAGCCCCCCCCCCCCCCGAAATTTTTTCGTGCTGTCCATGCACCGCCGCCCAAAGAACCCCCGGCGCCGGAAATCATTCTGGATTTTGTCTAGCATGTTTTTTCACGCTCGAACAGACATTTCACCGCGAACATTGCGAACTCGGGCTGGATTTCGCGGTAACATCCATGCACCTGGAGTCGCATAATGCAAGGAGCCCCCTCCGAGCACCAAGGGCGTTTCGATGGCGAGCGGGCACGTCGCGGTATATCGCGGAGGCCGCGGAATCTACGGAGCGCATGGATGTCAATTCTGAAACTTCATGGGTATAAAGTTCTCATAAACTTTTGATGTGAATGGTGCATTGACATTTCCAAAGTTGGGCTTTAGATTTTCAATTGCGGAACTTTGTGGGTTTAATGTTTTTATAAACATTTGGCACCAAAGGTTCCTTGACTTTTCTAAAATCTTACATCGGAACATACAAGGACACAAGCCAAATCAACACACTATCAGACAAGTATACAAAGCACGCAGCGAAGTCCAATGGCACGAAACGTTGTGGTGGTTCATTTGTTCTGTCATGTCACATAAAAAAAGAATTTTTTTTTTTTCACCTACGCCAAAGCATCCATGTCAAGATACCAAAGCCAGCCAAGGTAACTATATTCTTATTTGTTTTTTCTACTGTGACTTTTATTTGCAAGGACACATTGAGCCTCTTCATTTTTTGTTCTCGCTACCCTACCCGCGGGCTGCTAGAGCCAGCGGGAACGAATGCCTTTTTCTGGCGTTGCCCCTACCACCGCGCGGCGCACTTCGGTGCGCGTTCGGTTTTCTCTGGCCGAGTGGATTTTCGCCTTCGAGAGTTTTGGGCGCTTTCTGGCTAGCAGACTAGAAAAAGAAACAATGGTCGCTCGCCATCATTGTGGGGACTCGACGGATTGAAACGCGTTCGCCTGAGCACAACCTCTCCGGAATATTTTGTCTCGCCGGTGTAGGATACAGAGCAGCATGCGTACGGTTCGTTGTGGGCCAAGCGTCTCACGTTTTCTTCGATATTCTTTCGGTAGCCACATTAGGTGCCCAAAGTAGGCATTCGATTGTGGCCAACATGCTTTCCTTTGCGTTTGTTCATTTCGGTGGCCCCGCCTTTCAAAAGGAAGAAAAAAATACATTGTTGCGACGCAGCAAATTTCTGCGTGGTAAACGTTCGATTTTGTTACTTCTTTTAAGCAAAGTAATGGGCCACGGGACGATTGAGTTGCCGGATACTCTTATGATATTATTGCGATAGCAATTATATGGACACTCCAAGCGCATTCCTGCCATTGCCGTCGCCCTTGTATTCCTATAAAGTCCAAGGTTGATAACACCGTGACCGCGCGCCGCATGGTGTATGTGCGAGGAGAAAAGCGGGGAGCAAGCGCGCCGCCTTCCGGCGCGCGCTATACATCGGGGGCAGTGGAAGGAGGGTGAGCGGGCCTTAGGATTCTGTGATCTGTGATTGCGCAACATGTTTATTTGCCTTGTTTGCCACATTATAACAGTGGCTTTTTCTTAGATGCGTAGATTTATTGGACACTTATATGTATATTTAAATACCTTGTTGCGAGGTTTTGTGTATACGTGCTTGAGCTTTGTTTCCAGTGACACTTTGTTGCCCTTTATCAAGCTGTATCTTCGCATTTGTATATTCCATTATATCTTCACATTTCTAATGTACGAGGGCGAGTCAAATGAAAGTGAGCCAGCCCAGCCCGCGCAATAAGGGTTCGGTCCATTATCTGCGAGGCATGCGCGTAGCACACAAGCATCTCCCATTTACAAAAGTGACATGCAGGTGTGAGGATAAATGTTCTTTAACTCTCGTACACTGGGTTGAACATGGTTGCGTGACGTAGTGGGCGCTCCAGAAGTTGAGCAGCGTGGTGTTGAGGTTTTTGACTGCTGAAGGTATTTCGTAAAAAGAAATTAGTGGCCGTAGGGCTGCCATGTACGTTGAACATCGGATTTCATTGGCCACTGTGAAGCGTTGGAGCGAACGGTTCAAAAAGGACGTGAAAGTTGCAAAGATGATCCAAGGCCGGGCCGAAGTCACCGTGCAATCACCCTCCAACACAATTGCAAAGGTTGATGAGCTGATTAGACAAGAACGGAGGATAAGCATTGTTAACTGGCAGAGCGTGCGAACATCAGCCACGCTTTTGTTCCCACGATAATTCATGAACATCTCGGTTATCGGTTCTTGTGTGCGCAATGGATGCCCAAGATGTTGAACCCCCGCCAGAAGACGGAGAATTTTGGCGCTGCCTTGACTCATCTGATCTGGTATGACAATGAGGATGACGACTTCTTGTCTGCAATATTGATCGGGGACGAACCATGGTGCCACTACTACGAGCCTGAAACACGACGGCAAAGCTTACAGTGGAAACATTCGAATTCACCACCCCCAAAGAAAACAAAGGCCGTCATTTCCACCGGAAAGGTGTCGTTGACTTTTTTAGGTCGTCAGGGTTCATTACTGATAGAATTTGCCAAATATTTAAAGAGTATCATTGTTTCCGATATTGTGAAACCCCGGATCGGTTGCGTGTCGCAATCAAGAACAAACTACGTGGAAAATAGACGAATGGGGTCATCTTGTTCCCCACGTCGCTGATGTGGTTAATACAAAACTGGCAAAGTTCAAGTGGGAAACGCTTCAACATCCGCCATACAGCTCAGACCTGTCGCCTTGCCACTTCCACATTTTGGGGCAACTGAAAAAATGGCTCAAGGGAACCAGATTTGTGTCGGACGATGACGTGCAAGTGTCAGTTGCTCAGTTGCAGACTTCTTGAAGCAGCAACCCAAGGAGTTTTACGAAACGGGAATCACGCGACTCTTAGGTCAATAGGACAAATGTCTAATTGTTCATGCAGAATAATCTTAAATAAAGTATCCCGTTTGTCATACGTTCGCATTGGCTCACTTTCATTTCACTGGCCCTCGTATATTTTGCAAGACTTCTGGTTTTTATACGTGCTCTCTGTTGCGACTATAATTTCGGTGCAATTACGGTACACGACCGGTGACAGCTGCTCCTGCGTAATATATAGGAGCAAAGGGCAGCGTTATTGAGATATTTTATTGGCCGTTGCATACGTACAAGAATGTAAACAAGGTTCTTGAATGACAAAGTTTCATTAACATATTTGTCCTCAACTTGTTCATTTCATGGTCTTTACATTTTTCATATCAGCGGCATGCACTGCTTTGCTGGTTTCGAACTGATATAGTTCTAAAGTTCGTGTGATATTTTCTTTACTTATTAAATAGACAAACAAATATCTCAAAAATATATCAGCATCTTTGGCATGACAATGCAGTACGTATTTGATCCACGAATTCATGTATTTGATCCCTCGACAAATTGTTTAAGAGGAAGCTTAAGCTCGGACCCAGTTCCGACGCGGTCTATTCAAATACATGTAAAACGCAGAAACGCTTTTCTGAGATAACCCCTGGATCGCTTTTAATGAAATTTGTTGCATTTGAGAGAGAAAGTTAAATGCTAGTGTCTGTTGGAAACGGAATTTTGATTTGGGGTGTGAATTTTGTGTAAAATATTTTGAACAATTTGAAATTTCGAAAAAAGTTGAAGCACGACGTTTACAAATTAATTGCTCTGCATCAAGAATAGATATTGCGGTTCTGTAAACGGCATCTGTTAAAACACTCAAAGCGGACAAATGTGATACGTCAGTTGGTATCTTACGTGAATTTGTTACGTTGTGTACAAGGATTCTGCAAAAACCGTATTTCCATAATATTAAATTTTTTAGAATTATGTATAGCAAAAGAATTTTGTCCGCTATAGATATACTATTACATGCAATTCACAGCAATATTTATCATTTTTCATTATTGAGTTTTAAACTTCATAGTTTAACTTTCTGAAAGTTTGCGATTTATGCCAATTTTTAATAATGAAGTGACTGTCTAAATAAAAAATCCAAAACGAACAATCACTAGAATTAAAGTTTTTCTTATAATTGCAAGAAACCTCGTCAAATTTGGTGCAGTGGTTGCCGAGAAAAACGAATTCTCCTTCTACATGTATTTAGATACGAACACCTGAGCTAAAGCTTCCTCTTAAGGAGGAGGCCGAGCTGCAAAGTGAGCCCCCCCGAACGAAATTTCTGGCTATGCCACTGCAGCCCGCTGCACGTGCTTCGATCGACCCGCGGTGGTGGCGCCCTTCAGAGAACCAGCGAGGACGACAGCGCTAACCGACCATGAACTTCCTTCGGAGAACCAGCGAGGACGAAAGCGCTAACCGACCATGAACTTCCTTCGGAGAACCAGCGAGGACGAAAGCGCTAATCCACCATGCGCCCCGTTCGGAGAATCGGCGACGGCAGCCGGGCTGGCCACGTTTGGCGCCCAACGTATTGTTGGTTGATTTGCCTGGTCTTCATCGTCTCTCTGCCGCAAGAAGAGTTTCCCTAACAAAAGGGTGCTTTGACGAATCCTGGGTCCCACGTACCGCAGAGTCTCCTGACACTCGTGGCGACTACAGGACGCAAGACAATGGGCAACCGGCGGCCACGCTGCGGGGGTCAGCTCGGGGAACCAACACGCCTTTCAAGACGTAAGCCCCGAGTTCTGCGAAGCCCGTCTCACGTAGAAGGGGACAGTGAAACCTGTGCGGAATGTGTGTAAACCCCCTACCCCCTTCCCTCAAAGGGGGGCCGGCCATGAGGACTTTCTACGCTGACTGGTCGAACGTTTCCCTCACCTAGGGATCTAGGGAACACGGAGTGTTTATAAGCAGCTGTTTGTCGCTGCTAGTGGGTGCTCGTCATCGTGCTCGACCAGCAGCGTGCTGAGTGTGTTTGGAGCTTCGTGCTCGCATGCTGTATGCTTCATCTTGCGTGCTCCATTTGGGAGCCACGCTAGACTGTCGAATGCATCTTTTGTTTAAACTGTAAATAAACCCTGCTTGCCTAGTCCTGTCCCCCCAAGTTCCTCCTACGAGACGGCTTCAACTCCTACAACTGAATGGCAGCGGTGAGATCGGCCTACGACTCGTAAACAGCAACGGCAGCTTACGGACTTTTGGCACATGGTGACCGACCGGTATCCCGATCAATTTGGAGGCGACTTGGGATTGACCACGTCTTGCAACTGACTGGATACGGCGGAGAAGGACTGGTGATATGGTGCTGCTTCAGTGGGTAAGCGTTTGGTTTTAGCTGTAAGATTTACCAGGCTTCAATTTCTCTGTGTGTGTAGATTTGATTCGCTGGGCTCTTTTACTTGTATTCTGATTTGCGTGGGTATCGCAACAAGTATTGTGTGACAGCATAGCCAAAGCCTAAAATAGCAACTATAGTCCTAATGTGTTTGACGAGAGCTGACCTGTTGTGGTTGAGTGAAGAGGTCGAGGTAGACGTAGAGGACTTGACGGAAGCAGCTATTCGTAAGGCCATATTGCAAAGTGGCAATGATTTGACATTCATAGAACAAATGGGCAAACGAATTCAAAGTAAAAAACGGGAACAGGAAGCAATTAGGCAAGAACAGGAAGAAACGAGGCAAGAGAGGAAAAAGCTAGGCAGGAACTAAAAAGAATTTCGCAGGAAGAAAGCCTAACAGAAGTAACGTGGCAGTACGTTGCTGCATTGAACAAAGAGATGCAAGGTTTGGAGCAGTCAATCGAACGAAGTCAACAGCGGCTTGAGAAATCTGTAGGCTGGACGCAGCGAAAGTGTCAGGAAGTAGCAAGCAGATTTTGGTCGAAAGCCGAGAGTAGTAGTAGCACCTGCGAGATTAGCAGCACGTTCATAGGTGAACTCGAAGTGCTAGCAGCTAACGATACCTTAGTGGCAACAGAGGCCGTTAAAGGCCATAGTGAGAGCGACGAGGTGCTGTGCCAACCGAGCACTGTAGGGACAGCTAGGCCAGCTGCGAATGAATTGGCACAGTTACCGCGCGTGTGCGTCGCTTGTAACGTTAGCGAGGTACAGCGTACTGTTGACCCGACGGACGCGAGCACCCATGTCGAGTCAGATCTGCGTGCCGAAGAGAAGTGCCAGCTGGACGATGCAGTTTAGGGCAGGTCGCAGGATTGCGAGCTGCTTAGCTCAAGGGAAAACAACTGCATTATTCAGGGATCGGTGCAGCTCTCCGCCAATCTAGGTAGCCAAGAGAGCGATTTAAATGAAAATCACTCAGACTGTGCGGGTAGGAGACCGATCCGGGCCGAAGAGATGTGTACCGGCCAGCACGAGGCTCCAGAGGACGGCATAAAAGGGAATTCAAAGAGAAAGCGCCGGAGAAAGAAGCGCCGTAAAGATCGGAATGCGGCGAATAATGTAGCACAGCCAAAGTCGGCGACAAGCGCAAAAACGCAGGGCGCGAAGAAAGGTGCGGTCGTCGTTGACGATGTTGGCTCATCAAACACGTTCGAGCCACCGGTTAAAAGAGACTGAGAAACATGTTCTGCCCGGACGCGGACAAACGGCACGGGGCAGTTAGGTTCCTCGTCGTTCCGTCGTTCTTTTCGGAGTGCAGCATGTGGTGCGAAGGAGCGCAAGGTGGCAAGACGAGACGAGGTGTTAAGGAGTCGTGACGCGGTCAGTCAAATTCGTGATGAAATGCTGGCGCCAGGACGCAAATTGGCCAGAAACTGTAACGTGTTGAAGGAGCTGATAGCGCGTCGGCCCTTTTGTTGTTCCTGAATAGCCAGAATAGCGTTCGAACCGCGACCACTTCGAGTGCGGCTCAAAAGTATGAGTCAGTCGTAAGCTTTTGAAACGGGAGGCCAAGAGAGCTTCCGCAGAAGGGAAACGTGTTCTTTTGTTTTATTTTTGAACATTTCGAACATTTTCGCCGTATGAGACTAGAATTTCTTTGAATATGTAAGGTATGAGCTTTCTTTAAGTTTTCATTTGAGAAGCTCCGAGATTTGAAAGATGCGTTTTATGTAAACCTATAGTTTCGCGAGGTGTTCATTAATGAGTATATAGGTTTTTTGTGTGTGTCTGTGAGTAACGTGAAGGTCAAGGTTATCGTTGAGAGGCCTATATGGTAACGCGTGTGTATTAGTTAACCTTTTTTTTATAAGTGTTTTTGAATTTTTTTTTAAGGTTAAGCGCGTAGGTTTGCAGTTAGTGAACTATCTGCACTGTGAAGCGTTTGTAGTTTCATTAGCGCGTGTCCTGTGCGGACGGAAGGAAGCAGAAGGTTAATGACTGGGTTGCTCGTGTGTGTTTAGGGCGGCCGTGTTCCGACTTCTCTAATAAGCGTGCGTAGAACCAGTTATTAGCAAACGCATTTTTAAGGGTTCTGCGGTGTGCGTGAATTACGCAAGTTTAGTTGCTCGATTAAGTTACGTGTATTGTATGGACTAGAGTAAGACACGTGAGTAAGCGTGATGGAACGTTTGCGTGCGACGCAAGCGCGTGTTCAGAATAGGGACCACAAAGGTAGCGCGATTGTGATTACGTACCTGTGGAGTTGACCAGACTGTTCAGTGGCACCAGTAAGTGCGATAAGTGCGCCACTGCGATAGGGCAAGAACAGGCTCTTCGTGAACTTAGGCTGCTTAAGTTATGTTTGGCTATTGGTATTTGAGATGATGATGTATGGGGTTTTATGGCGCAAGGGCCAGGTATGGCCAAAGAGCGCCATGTCTGTGGTAGTGGGTGTGCAGTGTAACTATGATTACTATGAAATTGGTGTGACGTGGCTGTAAAGGGGCCCTAAAATATACGCACTAAAGTGCGTAAAATATGTGTAATAAAATTATGGCGATGACGTATGACTTGTACTATGAACATATAGATGCATATAAAAAGAATGATGCGATAGGTAAAATGTATCAGATTATAAGAAATACTAGAGCACTACTACCTCCTTAGAGCCCTTGAAGCACAAGGGCCTGGAGGTATGTGCTATTCAAAACAATTATCGCAGCGGCATCCTCTGGAGCGAGGATGCTCTACGAATTTAATGGGCTTATAACGTGTAGAACTACATCCTTTAGGAAGTCGAGGACTGCCTTGGCGTTAAAAAGTGGTTCCTTACCAAGAAACATAGCCGGGTGTAGAGGGATGTAATTACGGTATGCAAGCGGAAAATGTTTCATTCTTTCAGGTTCGGCTTTCCGACACCCCAAGAGGACATGGAGGACGGTCAGCCTCTCACCGCATCTACCACAGGTTGGAGGTTCAATTCTAGTAAGTAGAAAATGATGGGTCCCAAATGTGTGTCCTATTCTGAGGCGACAGAATAGGACATCTGTTCGCCGACATTTTGTTGGGGAGGGCCAAAAACCTAACTGGGGCTTTATGACGTACAGTTTGTTATTTGTTTGCGCGTCCCACGTGCACTGCCAGTGATTTCGCAGTTTATTTCGTAAGAAAGGCCTCAGGTCTGTGACAGGGACATCAACGGTAGGGTTAACAGCGTGCGATGTGATAGACGTGGCCATCTCGTCCGCGAGAACGTTACCTTCGATTCCCCTATGGCCAGGGACCCAGCATATTATGATATTCTGGTTAGATGAGTACGCTTTACATAATACCGAATACAATTCATTGAATACGGGATTTTTATGTTTGTAGGGTGACATTAAGGCCTCCACGACGCTTAGAGAGTCTGTATAGATCGCTGCTTTTGAAAGTTTTGATCTTATGTGCTTCACGGCAGAGAGTAATGCGTAGGCCTCGGCCGTAAAGATGCTTGTTTCTGGATGTAGTACATCGGATTCCGAGAACGATGGGCCGACGGCTGCATAGGATACCCCGGCATTTGACTTTGAAGCGTCTGTGTAGAAATCTGCGCAGGAGTGTTTATACTGGAGTTCTAGGAAATGCATTGATTTCGGCCTCAGGAGCATGCTTTGTAACCTTTGTAAAGGATATGTCACATTGTATCACCTGCCACTCCCAAGGAGGTAAGAGCTTGATTGTGTGCATTAAGCGATGCTCGAGGAGTGGGACATGCATTTCATTGCTAAGCTCCTTCACACGCAGCGAGAAAGGCTGTCTTATAGAGGGGCGATTGCTGAAAAGTGTAGCGCACGTCATATCGGTAACGGTATCAAAACATGGATGTTCAGGATTTGAGCGTACTTTGAGGAAATATGTAAAGCTATTGTATGATCTCTGTAGGTGGAGAGACCATTCATTTGATTCGGCATATAAACTTTCAATCGGGCTTGTTCTGAAAGCGCCCGTGGCTAAACGGATGCCTAGATGGTGAACCGGGTCTAGCATCTTTAGCGCGTTTGGGGCGGTAGAGTTATATACCACGGCACCATAATCTAATCGTGACCGGATGAGGCTCTTATACAGATTCATTAGGCACTTCCTGTCACTACCCCACGTAGTCTGGGATAGAAGTTTCATTAGGTTCATTGTTTTCAGACACTTTTCTTTGAGTTGTTTAATGTGTGGGACAAAAGTGAGTCTATTGTCAAGTATAACACCTAGAAATTTGTGCTCTTTGTTTACAGGTATCTGTTGTCCACACATTTGTAAGCAAGGATCCGGAACTAGGCCTCTCTTCCTTGTAAACAGCACACAAGAACGCTTTTGAGGATTGATTTTAAAACCATTTTTCTCTGTCCACTCTGACACCTTGTTCAAACCATGCTGTACCTGTCTCTCGCATACTGCGAGGTTACAGGATTTGAAGCCTATTTGAATATCGTCCACATAGACTGAATACAAAATGGCCGGTGGTAAGGAAGCACGAAGCGTTGTCATCTTAATAATAAAGAGTGTGCAACTGAGCACGCCTCCCTGGGGTACACCAGTTTCTTGTGTAAAAGGACGTGACAGCACATTGCCGACTTTCAACCGGAAGGTACGATTGTACAAGTAGCTTTTTGTTATGTTTAGCATATTACCATGAATGTCCATTTCCGATAAGTCTCGCAAGATCCCGTATCGCCACGTTGTGTCATACGCCTTTTCCATATCGAGAAATATCGAGAGGAAGAACTGTTTATGTATAAATGCGTCCCGGATATTTCCTTCAATACGTACAAGATGGTCGGTTGTGGAGCGCCCTTCTCGGAAGCCACACTGGTAGGGATCAAGCATTTTGTTCTGTTCAAGGAAATGGATCAGTCGCCGATTTATCATTTTTTCAAATACCTTACACATGCAACTTGTGAGGGCTATCGGGCGGTAGCTTGCCACTGAGGAAGGATATTTCCCTTGTTTTAAAACAGGGACCACAATGGCTTCTTTCCATGCGGTCGGAAGGTACCCTGCGTCCCAGATAGTGTTGTAAAGTGTAAGTAGTGTCACTTGCGTGTCATTGTGTAAGTTGTTCAGCATTTCGTACATGATTCTATCACATCCTGGTGCAGAGCTCTTTCATGCGCTCAAAGCAGCTCTCAATTCGGCAATACTGAAAGGACGGTTGTAAGGCTCATTCTCTCGACTTTTTCTTATTAATAGCTTACGTTCTTCTATTTGTTTATATATGAGAAAGGATTGCGAATAATTTTTTGAACTTGACACGCTCTGAAAGTGCTCCGCAAGTGAGTCTGCCTGATCTTGCAGTGTATCGCCCTGTGTATTTACCAGAGGGAGTGAATATGTTTGTCGCCCTCTAATTCTATTTACCCTGTTCCAGACTTTGGCCTCGTCTGTAAACGAGTTAATGCTCGATAGGTACTTCTGCCAGCTTTCTCTTCTGGCCTGTCGGCGGGTTCTCCTGCCTTCGGATTTTACTTGCTTAAAGTTCACTAGATTCTCTGCAGTGGGAGAAGCGCGTAGCAACCCCCACGCTTTGTTTTGCTTCTTACGAGCGATCCTACAATCGTCGTTCCACCACGGGACCCGCCGTTTACATGCCAAGCCATTTACTTCTGCTATGCATTTAGATGCAATATCTATAATGAAAGCTGTGAGATACTGCACAGCAGCATCAATTCCTAAAGAGGACATGTCATTCCATGAGATACTAGTTAAGTTTCGGAACTTCTCCCAGTCGGCTGTATCGATCTTCCACCTAGGAGCCTGTGGTAGACATTCTTTTTTTTATGTGTTTTTAGCAGTATGGGGAAGTGGTCGCTCCCGTAAGGATTGTTGGTCACTTCCCATTCGAGTTCAGGCAGTATACAAGGGGAAACTAGGCTGAGGTCAATTGAAGAAAATGTTCTGTTTGCGAGAGAATAATACGTGGGTGTCTTTTTATTCGGCAGACACGCACCGGACGCAAAAAGGAACTGTTCAACGAGACGACCTCGCGCATCGATACGAGAGTCTCCCCACAGGCTGCGGTGCGCATTGAGATCGCCAAGAACAACATAAGGTTCTGGCAATTGATTTATCAAAGACTGAAATTCATGTTTGTTTAGTTGGTAATGCGGGGGTATGTAAAGCGAGCAAATGGTGATGAGTTTGTTTAGTAGGACAGCTCGAACCGCCACTGCTTCAAGGGGCGTTTGTAGCTGTAAAGGTTTACACGCTATACTTCTATGAGTGACTATGGCAACAACGCCCGATGATGCGACGGCATCATCGCGATCTTTGCGAAAAGTTAGATACTCTCGAAGAAAGTTTGTGTGTTTGTTTTTTAAGTGTGTTTCCTGTAAACACAGCACTTTTGGATTGTGTTTTTGTATAAGTTCCTGCACATCATCAAGGTTTCTAAGAAGACCTCTGACGTTCCATTGAATTATGTGTGTATCCATATTGGGAGTTAATAGGTGCTGTGTGTACAGAAACAGAAGTAGTGATTGTGGAAATTACAGTGATTAAATTACAGAGCCCTTTCGAGGCCCTGTAACGGGAGTTTTGCCTTTTCTGGGGCGTTCGAGGGAGCCTCGCCGCTCCTTAGGCGCCTGGTGCGCCTTGAGGATAGGTGTAGTGTCCATTGCCTCTTGTGAGGCGCCGGACACGTGCTCTTGCGAGCGGGAAGTTTTCAGAGGGAGTCCCGCCTTGGAGGACAAGACCCCTGCGCCCACCAGCCCGGAGGTCGATGGGGCTCCCAGAGGGATTTGGCTACGCCGGCCGTTGGCAGCGGTGGAAGGGACCTGGGAAGTTGAGGCAGCCTCGGCTGCGCCCACCTTCGGGGTCGATGGTTCCTTCTCCTCGGTTGACGGAGCAGCGCTAGCTGCAACCGTCGCGGGGGCAGATGGCGTGACTGCCGACTCACTGCTTGTGGGTCAGACAGCCGCCGGAGGCCGTTGTGACACTGCCCCCTGACGCGCCACTTCGGCAAAGCTTTTCTGCATTTCGCACATGTTTGGCGGCCTCGGCAGCTCTGCGAGCTGTGGCCAAAACGTTGGCATTTGAAACATCTCAAGGGATTCGGCACATATGGTCTGACACGGAGCTTGATGTACCCGGCCTCTACAGACTCAGGCAGAATACTTGAACCGAATGTGAGTATTAGGTGCTTGGTCGCAACTTCTTTGCCATCCCGCCTTAGCTTAATTCTCTTGACATTGACAACATTTTGCTCACTGAAGCCCTCCAGGAGCTCAGCCTCTGTCAGCTGGAGCATATCATCATCCGAGACAACGCCGCGGGTGGTGTTCAGAGTACGGTGTGGAATTACTGTCACGGGAACATCCCCAAATGACACTAGACTGGGCAATTTTTCATATTGTTTCTGATCATGCAGTTCTAAAAGGAGATCACCATTTGCCATCCTTGTCGCCTTGTAACCTGGACCAAGGGCCTCAGTTAAAGACTTTGATACTAGAAATGGGGAGATTGCACGCACGTGTGTGTCTGACTTTTCCGAGTGAATCACATGAAATCGTGGGAAGTTGGGTCTTTCACGACCAAAGAACTTGAATACGTCTTCGGTGCGCCCTCTTTTGTGAGGGCGATCAAGGAGGGGAGGGAAGGAACTAGGCATAGAATAATATAATTTTCGGCGATAACGCCAACCACCCACCGTGGAGCCCTACAAGGGGACGCTACAGGGACTGTAAAAACAGGTCCTGCAAACGCCAGCTGTACGTTATCACTATAACCAAATATGAGATAACCTAGGTTGGTTATTCACACAAGGTTAACCCTTGCTGCCTGGAAAAATTGGAAGTAAACGGAAGCTAGGAGAAGACAGGAAAGGTGGAAAGTGAGAGAAAGACGAAGGCTGGAGGGAGAGAGAGACAGGAAAAGGCAACTACCGATTTCCCCCGGGTGGGTCAGTCCGGGGGTGCCGTCTACGTGAAGCCGAGGCCAAAGAGGTGTGTTGCCGCCGCCGGGGGGCCGTAAAGGTACAAACACCCGGCATTGGCTCAACCCCCAGGATCCCCTTTTCCCCGGACACGGCTAAGCCGCGCACGGCTACACGCGGGAGGGTCCAACCCTCGTGTGCTCGGGTACGTGGTGTCGCCACACACCAAACGCCTGCTGACGCAGACGCCCCTGCGGGGTGGTATTTGAGAGCCTTCGGGTTAAGTTCTGCGTAAACCTTTACTCTTGTGCAGCGCGACGGTCAGGTTTGGTCGAACTCAAGGGGAATGTGAACGCTCGCTTTCGCGGCACGAAATTTTGGGGCGAAATTTGGGTTTCCCAGTTGAGTGGCTTGCATTGAAATTTTCATAGGAAACCTGGTGGGTTAGCAGCCGATTCCCGGCGTTTGCGCGCTGAATGGTATTGTGTTGCCAAGATCGACTCTTATGTGCCGGTTGTTGTGAGATGGTTGAAGGCATTCCAAGTGCGCAGGGGTTGCAGAGAGCAAAGCCATAGTCTTGCTCGCCAGCCATTCTCTTCCTGCCCAGCAGTTGTCAGCACTGGTCAGACGAGATTTCCCGGGCCATGGAGGAGCTGTTAAGATAGGCCTGCAGGCGTACTGCTCTGCAAAACTATTTCAGCCCGCTGCACGTGCTTTGATCGACCCGCAGTGGTGGCGCCCTTCAGAGAACCAGCGAGGACGACAGCGCTAACCGACCGTGAACTTCCTTCGGAGAACCAGCGAGGACGAAAGCGCTAATCCACCATGCGCCTCGTTCGGAGAATCGACGACGGCAGCCGGGCTGGCCACGTTTGGCGCCCAACGTATTCTTGGTTGATTTGCCTGGTCTTCATCATCTCTCTGCCGCAAGAGTTTCCCTAACAAAAGGGTGCTTTGCAGTACTTGGGCCCCAGGATTCGTCAGAGTCTGCTGACACCCGTGGCGACTACAGGACGCAAGACAATGGACAACCGGCGGCCACGCTACGGGGGTCAAGTTCGGGGAACCAACGCGCCTTTCAAGACGTAAGCCCCGAGTTCTGCGAAGCCCGTCTCACCTAAGGGGGGGGGGGGGGGGGCAGTGAATCCTGTGCGGAATGTGTGTGTGTAAACCCCCTACCCCCTTCCCTCAAAGGCGGGCCGGCCACGAGGACTTTCTACGCTGACTGGTCGAACGTTTCCTTCCCCTAGGGATCTAGGGAAAACGGTGTTTATAAGCAGCTGTTTGTCGCTGATAGTGGGTGCTCGTCATCGTGCTCGACCAGCAGCGTGCTGGGTGTGTTTGGAGCTTCGTGCTCGCATGCTGTATGCTTCATCTTACCCGCTCCATTTGAGAGCCACGCTAGACTGTCGAATGTATCTCTTGTTTAAACTGTAAATAAACCCTGTACGCCTAGTCCCTCCCTACGACCCTTCAACTGGTGGCAGCGGCGAGATCGTCCAACTCTAACAGCACCTAGTGCTAATCTTTCAACAGCTCTCTCATTTACTTCTAGTCTCGACTGAACTTCTGCCCTTAAGCACAGGACCGCATTCCGGAAAGTAAACCCAGGCACCATTACTCCCTTCCAAATACATCTCAGTACCTCATACCTGTTGCAACCCCACAATGCCCTATATTTCATTATCCCGGCATCTATTCGCGCTGTTCCTATGAGAGGCTATTCATGCTTTTCCGCGTACATCTGCTATTTGTTTATCCAAACCCCTAGATATTTGTATTCGACCCCTCGGGGTATTTTATTGCCTTGTATTGTAAGCTCCTGATCAGTGGTACCGTTGAAAAACATCCCACCGGACTTTAGCTGCACTAAAACTGAAACCTAGACTGTCTGCTTCGTCTCCACAGTAATTAACCACAGTTGGCAAATCTGCCTGGCTACTTACTTGCTAACAGTACAATATCGTCCGCATACAATAAACCCGGTAGTCGTTGGTGAACAACCTTTGCGCCTAATCTGTACGACAGATTATAGCCTAGATTGCTTCCTTGTAACCTTCTTTCCATACTTATCATATAAAGCATGAACAGCAGCGGTGATAGAAGACAACCTTTCTTAAATCCTTTGTGTACCTCGACAGTTGTCGTAGTCTTAATTCCTTCCCATGTTATTTCAACATTATTTCCTCGATATATTTCCTGTAGAAAATGAATTACCTCATCACCGATACCTTCATCCCAGTTTCTGAACGAGCCTCTGTTGTATGCAATACTAGTACACTCTACCTCGACAACAGATCGTTTCTTCATTCGCTGGTATTGTGGACTCGAGCATACTTGCCGCCCGCAAAGACTGCACCATTCACGCACGTGGCACGGTGGCGTCCTTTCTTCGTCGGCGCGAACGCAGTAAGAGTCATCCGAATCGTGGCGTCAGTTAATGTACGAGGAACGACGTCGACGAAAGGCGCATCAGCGATTCTGAGTTGCTCAGTAGTTGAAATCCTGAAAACCTTACGGCATTAAATTAACAACTGGCACTCGGAGCGGCGTGAAGGAACACGAGTGGAAGCCACATACGCGAAACTCAACACAACTAAATTGTGAATTAGCGTGGAGTAATGCATTCGTCAAACTGGTATATACACCACTCACGCGGCACGTACCGTAAAGGTCACTTTTGAAGAGTTGCATTCATCACACGCTAGAAGCAGCGAAAAGAGCTTCCGTAAATGCAAATTTATGCTACTGCTATCACGAATTCTTGCCTGAAAGGCGCCATCGAAAGAAACCCGTGGTGCGCGGCGCGCACTCACAGAACACCTATACAAACTTAAGGGAAACTGTACCTTCCACAGTGGAACGGACATAAGAGTAGCCGTGGCGTTGCGAACTAAAGTATGCGACCGAGAGATGGCGCTGGCACTATTATCATCATCACTACGCAATGAGCTATACGGCCGCTACTGTAGCGGTTGGTGGGGTCCGTTGTACTGCTCGCTCGCTGGTTTTGGGTGCTTTGCTACCGCTTTCGGGGCGGTGTTCGTGTGTACGATACTCTAAAATGACTGTCGATACCTTTATTATATCGCCAGGTGACCGAGAGGCCTCAACTGGCAAAAACAACACGTCAGACAAATAAGCTTACATTGTTTATTGTCAATCGTGAATGAAGCAGTACATGACCACAATTTTCGTACAGGTCGGGTGGAGCTAATGCTGTCAGTTACCGAGTTTACAACATACAGAAACACAGATAGTAAACTATTTAACGGAATTGAAAGCTGAATTCGAGCGAAGTTTTCTCATCGCGTTTGGCGTGCCGCTAAAGCAAGGACAACAATATTGCGCGCCTACATTAGTACTTGTGTCGCATACACTGCTGTTTGACGTGTTCCATACTATATGTACATTCTCTGCTTTCGACAATTTCAGCTAGATTTAAAAAAAGAAACATAAGAAGTGCTCAGCAAACATGCAGTCAGTAAGGTATGCTCGAGCTGCAATGTTTCATTGTTTTCATAACACATTTGCTATAGGCGCGAAGTCTAGAGGAAAAAAAACGTTATGCTAAATTTTAGATCACATATTCTGTGTTCTTGATAAGTCTACTGCACATTTAGTGTTGAGCTGCAGCAGTAAAATTTTTGTCACAAGTGGAGTACTCGTAGGAAGGCGAGGAACGTTATGAAGACGACAGTGCTTACAAGGACCTCTGCCAATATTGTGTGTAAACAAGGGCACTAAAGGCCTATTCGATTCAGCCAAGTTTCTCTGCACCTTCTGCACCTATTCGCGGTGCACTGCACCTAGGCCCTCGATTGCCCGAGGTGCAGCCGTGCACCCTGCACCCCCGGTACGCCGATTTTTTTGGCCGCAGTGAAAGGTGTGCACCGATCGGAGGTCGAGCGCACCCGTTTCTGATTTTGTATTTTTGTTGGATCTTAAAGCATCTCTTCTATAACAGTGTTGCAGGAAAGGAGGGCCAGGACTACGTGCCTGAAGCAGTCATTGATGAGGACTACGCATGCGAGCTTCCCTACAGCACGCGAAAAGGCTAATCGTGCTGGAGACGGGGCGCGCTAGCACATCTCATCGTCTCGCTCTTATATTGTAAATCGGCACTACTCAAATGTTTCCGTGTTATCTGGCATCATTAGTAAGCATTCCGCAACTAAGCCGGTGCATGGAGCCATGTATCTCGTCGCGAATGCACAAAATGTTTATTTTATGCAGAGGCATGGGGGTTCAGCGCTTTGTTTACATCCGAGCGCTACCGATTAACTACATGGTGTCAATTTTTGTACACCGCGTAAAGATTACAAAACGGAGGAAGAAATAGTGACCTTTACGGCGCCGGTTACATTGCACGCTTACAACTTTTGTAGTATGCAGTGGGCCTCTCACGGCGCTCGTCTGCAGGCAGAGTACGTGACTCGACCTGGGCAGCCGCGCTTGTCGTCTCTCGTATTTCACACCATATAATGTGGCGAGCGTTAAACGTTGCCTCTCCTTTTACATCACATCTCTACGTTTCCTTAGCAAGGTCAATGATCGCGCTTAGAGATACTAGAGACCCGTAGGCCGCCTGCTTTTGCAGATGCGCACGCTTTCGTATCGCCTCCATCACCTCTACCCCCGTGTAAAGGATGTTGACAAACGGCATGGAGGCTGAGAGGTAATTTCGCCCCAGCATTGTGGGAGATCGCCGTTTTCGGGCTTCGCCGAGAGTAAAACCAGCTGGGCGCTTGGGTATTGAGTCAGGAGGCGCTCTTTGGTGGCAGAGAGCCCGCGTAGCCACCTCGGGACATCTTAACCTGTCGCACCTGCGGTCTGGAAACGTGGGAAAGGGTGTGCCGTTGGGGGCTCTTAGACCCGGAAGCGCGGACGGAGGCGCCCTTGCCTGGGACGGACCACGGGCAAAGCGTCGTTAGGGCGTCACAGGCCATGCCTAGTGTACAGAGGGGCAACTTCAAAGCCAGAGGGATCGGTGACCCGATGCGCGGTCTCTTTAAAGACAGGCCGGCACCCGAGACACAATCCATCTCTGCACTTAGCTTTATGGGCCCGCCGGAGGAGACGAACCATGCACAAGACGGCTTGGTGAATCAGTGGGTGCGCTTCGGTAAGGGTGCCCTTTGCGGCACGCAGTGCACGGTGGTTTTAATTAAGGTGCGAGGACGGGGCGATGCAGATGTTCGTTCCCCGTAAGTGTTCTTTAAAGTGTCCGGAGACTTTCCCATACATGTCGCAGAGCAGCAGAACGGTTGGGATGTTGTTTGTTTATTTGTTGTTGGCTGGTTCTTTTCTCTCCCTCTCTGAATGTTCCGAGGAACACAGGGAGAGGGTGAGAGAGAGAGTGTCGAATGGAGTGACAGCCCAGTTGACGCAATCAGGCCACTGGGGTGTCGTGATTTGCCATGAGCGGATTCGGGAGGAGCAACTGAAGGGTTAAAATCTGGCTCCCGACCTCTCGCAGAGGTACCGGGCGCATGAAATGTGCTCTGCACTTTCGGCTCTGCCGAGTTAAGGCGCCGGTCCCAGTGTAACCAAAGGGTCTTGGCGTACAAACTGTGTTATGCACTATCGGCTATGTTGAGTTGATACGTCAGACCCACTGCAAATAGCTGTCGATGTAAATATTGTGTGCATAAAGTCTTTTCTCTAAATGCAAACGTCTATGGCGTCCCATCTCTGATGGAAGAGGAGAAACGACGACAGCTGAAGAAAAGTTGCTCTACCAAGTAAGCTGGTTACGCCGGCTTGAGGCACTCTGTGCTACGAGTGTAGGAAGGTAGAAAATTTAGTCCCCGCCATATTGAAAGGTTTTCCGCGCCAACTACAGGCGCTGGAAAGTGCGATGTTTAAGTCAGACGGGCGACCAACCAGTCCCGGTGAAAACAGGGCGCCTTGGTCGCCGTTATCGCCAGCCCGACATCTTTCTTGCAAGAGTACTGGGAGCAATGAGTAAGCGCGGTTATCGAAAAACGTGGGCAGAAAAACTTCGTTTAAAGCGATAGTAACGACGCTAAATATCACAAAAACCTGGCTGAATGGATGTAACAGAGACAACGACGCAGTTGATCAAAGTACGATGATCCCTTTCTAGTGCGTTTAGCATGAACACTATAAATTGTATGTGCGAATTTTTCACAAACGCACTCTCACAAACTCGTAAGATCTCGAGCATAGCGGCAACCGAGTGCTAGCCCGTGCATAATCCGCGTTTCCTAATGCTATTGTTCCGATCACTGAACTTGTAATGGCCATTTATTAATAACCGACACCCAACCCAGACACAAGAACTCGATTTCTAAACGTCGCAAACGTAAGGACAAAACAGCCACGCCAACGGATCCCCCGTTGATCAGTGAAACTGTATGCATAGAGGATGGATTCATATACTGACGTCTGGGAACTCTCGCTTTCATAAGCAGAGCGCGCTAAAGACAACGTGACTCGTCATTTGTCTGCTCGACCGTGAACAAGCTTTCCGCTGCTCTCCCTATTACCCCCTTTCCCTCCTCTTCGCACGCAACTTTCTTTCCGAAGAGGCCAACATATTTCTCCGCAAACAGATGCCGCGATATGTACTCGGAAAGTAAAGAGAAAGAAAAGTAAAAAGTCGAGCAAGTAAACTTGCATCACAGACAGGCACGTACGCAGGATTTTTTTTTTTTACGGGGGGGGGGGGGGGGGGGCGCCAGACCAAGGTAACTTTTCTATGCAAATGAGGGGGAGGGTACTTTTACTAGTACCAATGTGAATAATTCGCCATAAATACCAGTAACCCGCAAACCATTCGCCATAAATACCAGTAAACCCGCAAAAGAGAATTGAAATAACGTGTATTTCACAGGTACGCCTGTGAGGGCCACCACTTCTTTACTTGGCAAACAGCGAACCACATCAAATGGACTCGCGCATGAAAAATGGGCAGGAAGAACCTTGCCAAGAACAAGTTAACAAGCGAAAGTGCAAACTAAAGATTTCGAGTAGCGTTTTTTGAATTAGCTCTGGAAGAATTACAGAGAAATGAATATTTTTGCAACAATCACAGTTGAATGAATGAACATTTGATGTTTAATGGCGCAAGGGCCAGATGTGGCCAAAGAGCGCCATGCTAATGATTAATGAGTTCGCAGTGCTTGATGGGTTTTATGGTCTTAATGCGCCGTGGCTGTAAAGGGGCCTAAAAGAGTTGATGCAAATTCCATAAAATATAGAAGTAATAAAATTATGGGAATGACTATTGGCGTGTACTGTGAACATAAAAATGTATTGAGAAAGGATGATGCAATATATAAAATATGTTATTGTCTAGATGTATAATATTGTCTAGAGCACTACTGCCTCACCAGGGCCCTTGAAACGCAAGGGCCTAGAGGCATGTGCTGTACAGAGAATCTATCCTAGCGATATCCTCTGGAAAGAGGGTGCGCTAAGAAATGAATGGGCTTGTAACATGTAGTACGACATCTGTTAAAAAAGCGAGGACTGCTTTGGTATTAAAAAGCGGTTCTTCACCAAGAAACATAGCCGGATGCAGGGGAATACAATGGCGGTATGCAAACGGGAAATGTTTCCTCCTGTCTCTTTCGGCTTCCCGGCACTCCAGGAAGACATGGAGGACGGTCAGCCGGTCGCCACATCTACCACAGGTTGGAGGCTCGTTACCGGTCAAGAGAAAATTGTGAGTGCCAAATGTGTGTCCTATTCTCAGTCTAGTGAATAGGACGTCTGTTCTTCGTGTTTTCGTTGTTGGCTGCCAGAAACCTAACTTAGGCTTAATTACGTGAAGCTTATTGCTCGTTTCTGCGTCCCACAAGCGTTGCCAGTAGCTTCGCAGTTTGTTTCTGAGGAAAGGCTTCATGTCTGTAGCAGGGACTGCACCAGAACGAGTACCCTGCGATGCCATTGATTTGGCCATCTCGTCAGCAAGCACATTTCCCTCGATTCCTCTATGGCCAGGTACCCAGCATATTACTACGTGTCTGTGTGATAGATAAATATTGCATAAGAGCGAGTAAAGTTCTATGAAAACAGGATTTGTATGCTTTTGTAAAGAGTTCAGCGCTTTTACAAGGCTTAACGAGTCTGTAAATACTATTGCTCTGTCGAGTTTTAATTTATTTATATGTTTTACTGCAGACAGTACGGCATATGTTTCTGCAGTGAAGATACTCGTTAAGGGGTTCAGCACGTCAGATTCAGAGAGAGAGTGACCAACAGCAGCGTAGGATACGCCAGCATGGGATTTGGACGCATCTGTGTAATATTCGTAGCAGGAGTACTTCGATTAAAGCTCTCGGAAATGCATAGCAATTTCAAGCTCAGGAGCGTGCTTCGAGACCTCTACAAATGATGTGTCACATTCTACCATCTGCCACTCCCAGGGCGGTAATAGATTAGCAGGAGCCATTAAGCGATGTTCGAGAACTGGAACATCCATTTCTTCACTAAGTTCTCTTACACGAAGCGACAAAGGAAGTCTCATGGAGGGTTTGTTACGGAAGAGTGTTTCACACGTTAAGTCGTTTACTGTGGTGAAACACGGATGTTCCTTATTAGAGCGCACTTTAAGAAAGTAGGTGAAGCTGATGTATGTTCTCTGAATATGTAGTGACCACTCGTCTGACTCTGCATATAGACTTTCAACGGGGCTTGTTCTAAATGCGCCAGTGGCGAGGCGGATACCCAGATGATGAACGGGGTCTAACATTTTTAATGCACTTGGTGCAGCAGAGTGATATACTAAGGCACCATAATCTAGCCGTGATCTAACTAGGCTCCTGTAAAGATTCAACAGGCACCTCCTGTCGCTACCCCATGTAGTGTGGGATAGAACTTTAAGTACGTTCATGGTTTTTAGACATTTTGCTTTAAGACATCTTATGTGTGAAATGAAGGTAAGCCTGGAGTCAAGGATAACACCTAGAAATTTGTGTTCTTTGTTAACAGGAATTTGTTGTCCACCCAGTTCTATACAGGGATCAGGTACCAGGCCTCTCTTTCTTGTGAAGAGAACGCAAGTACTTTTGTGCGGGTTAAATCTAAATCCATTTTGGTCTGCCCACTTGGACACGTTGTTTAAGCCCTGCTGTACCTGCCTTTCACATACTGTAAGGTTGCAGGATTTGAAGCCTATCTGTATATCGTCTACGTAGACGGAATAAAAAATGGCTGGGGGCAGTGAAGAACGAAGTGTATTCATCTTAACGATAAAGAGAGTGCAGCTAAGCACGCCTCCCTGGGGTACACCAGTTTCCTGCGTAAAAGGACGTGACAGTGCATTACCGACTTTTACACGGAAGGTACGATTTGACAGATAGCTTTCGATTATGTTCAGCATATTTCCACGGATGCCCATTTCGGACAGGTCTCGCAAAATCCCGTAACGCCATGCCGTGTCATAAGCTTTTTCCATGTCAAGGAATATCGATAGGAAATACTGCTTATGTACAAATGCATCGCGGATATTTCCTTCAATGCGCACAAGGTGATCGTTTGTTGACCGCCCTTGTCTGAAGCCACACTGATAGAGATCGAGTATATTGTTGAGTTCGAGGAAATGTACGAGTCTGCGATTAATCATTTTTTCAAAGAGCTTACACAGACAATTGGTAAGAGCTATCGGACGATAACTTGCTGCTAAGGAGGGGTCTTTTCCCTGCTTCAGGACAGGAACCACAATCGCCTCTTTCCATGTAGATGGGAGGTATCCCGCAGCCCACAGAGTGTTGAAAAGTGTAAGTAGTGTAAATTGCGTGTCAGTATGTAAGTTTCTGATCATGTCATACATGACTCTGTCAGGTCCCGGTGCAGTGGTTTTGCATGTATTCAAGGCAGCTCTCAGCTCGGCAATACTGAAAGGCCGGTTATAGGGTTCATTCTGTGTGGATTTTCTAATTATTCGCTTACATTCTTCTGTTTGTTTATATTTAAGAAAGGACTGAGAATAATGGGTTGAGCTCGAGACGCTCTCAAAGTGCTCCCCAAGTGAGTCTGCCTGATCTTGCAGGGTATCGCCTTGTGTGTTTATCAGAGGGAGTGATTGCGCTTGTCGCCCTATTATCCTAATAACCCTGTTCCAGACTTTGGCCTCATCTGTGTACGAGTTGATGCCCGATAAAAACTTCTGCCAGCTTTCTCTTCTGGCCTGTCGGCGGGTTCGCCTGCCTTCGGATTTTACTTTTTTAAAGTGGATAAGATTTTCTGCAGTGGGAGAAGCGCGTAGCAAACCCCACGCTTTGTTCTGTTTTTTACGTGCGATCCTACAATCGTCGGTCCACCAGGGAACACGCCGTTTGCACGACAGGCCATTTACTTGTGATATGCATTTAGATGCGGCATCTATTATAAAGGCTGTAAAATACTCCACAGCTGCATCAATTTCTAACGAGGAGATGTCATGCCATGAGATACCAGTAAGAGTTCGAAATTTGTCCCAATCAGCAGTCTCAATCTTCCACCGAGGTGCCTGTGGTGGATATTCGTTTTCTTGAGGTGTTCGTATTAGTATGGGGAAGTGATCGCTTCCATAAGGGTTCTTTGTAACTTCCCATTCGAGTTCGGGCAGAATAGAAGGAGAGACTATGCTGAGATCGATTGAAGAAGAGGTTCTGTTTGCTAGAGAGTAATATGTGGCTTCCTTCTTATTCAGAAGGCACGCACCACAAGAAAAAAGGAACTGTTCAACAAGACGACCTCGCGCATCTATACGAGAGTCGCCCCACAGGGAGCTGTGCGCATTGAAATCGCCAAGAACAACATAAGGTTCTGGCAGTTGATCTATAAATGACTGAAATTCCTGTTTGTTTAATTTGTAGTGTGGGGGTACGTAAAGCGAGCAAATGGTGACGAGTTTATTTAGAAGAACAGCTCGAACCGCCACTGCTTCAAGGGGCGTTTGTAGCTCTAAACGCTGACAGGAAATACTTTTATGAATAAAAATGGCAACACCGCCTGATGACACGACAGCATCATCGCGGTCTTTGCGGAACTTGACATACGGTCGGAGGAAGTTTGTGTGTTGTGGTTTTAAGTGAGTTTCCTGTAGACACAGCACTTTTGGATTGTGTTTTTGTATGAGTTCTTGCACGTCATCAAGGTTCTTAAGGAGACCTCTGACGTTCCATTGAATAATTTGTGTATCCATATTGAGTGTAAATAAGTGCTGTGTGTATGGAAACGTAAGGTATGCCTTAGACTACAGGGCCCTTTCGAGGCCCTGTAACCGGGGTTTTACTCTTTTTGAAGCGTTCGAGGGAACCTCGACGCTCCTTAGGCGCTTGGTGCGCCTTGAGGATAGGTGTTGTGTCCATTGCCTCTTGTGAGGCGCCGGACACGTGCTCTTGCGAGCGGGAAGATTTCAGAGGGAGTCCCGCCTTGGAGGGCAAGACCCCTGCGCCCATCAGCCCGGAGGTCGATGGGGCTCCCAGAGGGATTTGGCTACGCCGGCCGTTGCCAGCGCATGAAGGAACCTCGGAAGTTGAGGCAGCCTCGGCTGCGCCCTCCTTCGGGGTCGATGGTTCCTTCTCCTCGGTTGACGGAGCAGCGCTAGCTGCAACCGCCGCGGGGGCAGAAGGCGTAACTGCCAACTCACTGCTTGTGAGCCGGACAGCCGCCGGAGGCCGTTGTGACGCTGCCCCCTGACGCGCCACATCGGCAAAGGTTTTCTTGGGCAGGTATGATACCCGCCTCCGTGCCTCCTTGAAAGCTATGTTTTCTTTGACTTTGATTGTAACGATTTCCTTTTCTTTTTTCCAGGCAGGGCACGACCGCGAGTACGCGGCGTGCTCGCCATCACAGTTAACACAATGTGGAGTGTTCTGGCACGTTTCGGAAGAATGTTCTTTGTCACTGCACTTGGCACAAGTCAGCCGGCCTCGACAGTTCTGTGAACTGTGGCCGAAACGTTGGCACTTAAAGCATCTGAGAGGATTGGGAACGTATGGCCGAACACGAAGTTTGATATAACCGGCTTCGATAGACTCGGGAAGGACACTTGAGCCGAAGGTGAGTATCAGGTGTTTCGTCTTGATCTCTTTTCCATCTCGCCTCATCTTAATTCTTTTAACATTTATTACATTCTGGTCACTGAAGCCCTCCAA
This sequence comes from Dermacentor andersoni, assembly GCF_023375885.2. NCBI lineage: Eukaryota > Metazoa > Arthropoda > Arachnida > Ixodida > Ixodidae > Dermacentor > Dermacentor andersoni. Next base: position 138,372,631 of record NC_092815.1, read on the forward strand.
GAGTTCAGCCTCAGTGAGCTCCATCAAGTCATCGTCAGAGACAACACCACGGGTGGTGTTCATCGTGCGGTGCGGGGTTATAATTATTTGGGTTTCCCCAAATGACACTAGTGTTGACAATTTTTCATATTGTTTTTGATCGTGGAGCTCCAAGAGGAGATCCCCGCTTGCCATCCTCGACGCCTTATATCCAGGACCAAAGGCTTCAGTCAATGACTTCGAGACAAGGAAGGGTGAGATAGTTCTTACTGGTTTATCTGGTTTTGCAGAATGGATAACATGGAAGCGCGGGAAGGATTCTTTTTGGCGGCCAAAAAATTGGAAGACTTCATCGGTGCGCCCTCTTTTCTGAGGGCGATCAAGTAGTGGAGGGAAGGAAGTAGCCATGTGTGGACGTGTAGTTTTCGGCAGCAACGCCAGCCACCCACCATGGAGTCCAACAAGGGGACGCTGCAGGGCCTGAAAAACAGGGCCTGCAAACGCCAGCTGTACGTTGCCACTATAACCCAATATGGCATAACCAAGGTTGGCTACTCACACAAGGTTAACCCTTGCTGCCAGGAAGGTCGGAAGTAATAAAGAAATGAGAAGGAGACAGGAAAGGTGGAAAGTAAGAAAAAGACGAAGGTTGTAGGGAGAGAGAGACAGGAAAAGGCAACTACCGATTTCCCCCGGGTGGGTCAGTCCGGGGGTGCCGTCTACGTGAAGCAGAGGCCAAAGAGGTGTGTTGCCTCCGCCGGGGGGCCTTAAAGGTCCGGACACCCGGCATCGGCTCAACCCCCAGGATCCCCCTTTCCCCGGACACGGCTAAGCCGCGCACGGCTACACGCGGGAGGGTCCAACCCTCGTGTGCTCGGGTCCGTGGTGTCGCAACACACCAAACGCCTGCTGACGCAGACGCCCCTGCGGGGAACAATCACAGTTCACCATCATCATTTATTGGACCCTTAAGGACCCTTTACAGAGTATTACATAAGGGGGGGGGAGGAGTCATCACAGACATACACAAGTCAAAGATGTTACAAGAATGAATTTAGATATCGCCTGTTGCTGCTGCCGCTTTCGTTCTGCTTCCCTGCCTTTAGTACCCGGCGATCTAATCAGTTGCTGTTGGCGTTTCCGTTCTGCCTCCCTTGCTTTCGCATGTGGCGACATGTTCAGTCGTCGCATGCGCATTCACTCCTTGTTCTTCTGGCAGATGATGTTGGGGGAATCCCGCGTCCGCTGCCGCTTCCCCGCACCGCTTGGCGCGAAATCACTGTGCTCCTTCGGAGCCATGCGTCTCACTCACTCGACTGCAACGAGTCGTCTGGCGAAGGAGCGGCGGTGCAGCTGCCACCGCCGACGCGCGCGCCGCTCTTTCTCAACCGCTACTGTGTGACGCCACGGTTGCTGTGCGCAGCTGCGCCCCCAACCGGCGCGCCGGTTGCTACGGAGGGGAGGAGGTTGTGCCGCTACGCGGAGGAGAGGCTACAGTTGGCACGATGCCAGCGCACGGACGGGCGCGACCGCGAGCATGAGCCACTAAAGGCTTTCGCCTTAATACATACGAACACCGCCTTGTACAGAAACGCGAGAAAGCGACGCTGTCTAAGTACAGAACATTTGTCTCATGGAGCTGTTTATGGACAACAGCGCGGCGAAGGCGGAGAAAGCCACATTCTTCCCCTTTAAATTTAAGATCGTGGATTTCAATACCTCCAAATTGTTTGCCGGTATGCAGCGTTCGTTACGATAATATTCGTCCTTACTTGTTGAGCAGAATTATACTGTGGTCAACATTGAGATCTGACAACTTATTAGCCACTTAAATTTACAATTTATCTTAACTAGTTCCGAGTATGCGAAGCGCCTGTCCTTACCACTCCTTCAGAAAAGAAAAAAATGCAGTTAAGTGCGCCTCATTACGAGTTATTTTTACTCGAAGGACTACCACTCTGATAAATATATAAATTTGAAGCTAGAAGCGATGCAAGAAATGAATGTTAGACAATAAATAGCACTGCGCGGGATGAAGAGCTTTAACAAATATAAAAACAAAAATGGCTGTATACGTTTAGAGTATATCAAAGAAGATATGTTTGCCTTCCGGCGATTGTTTTTGTCTTTGTGCTGTTCTTTGACTTGCAATGCCTGCTCACTCAGGATTAATGATGCCTGCCTTGTTGACCTTCATATTCGTGATGCAATTGAAGTTTATCAGCAACTGGCAATCCCGGCACACACTATAATTGGCCAGAGAACATGTAGCAGAATACGAGCCAGCATCACTGGTAGAAACATTTAACAAAAGTTTATTTTATACCCAGACAAGAGAAACAATAAGTCAATATTTATACACCAATGTTACAAAAGAAGCAGGAAAGTGGCACGCACTAAAACACTTGGCTGAATAGTGTTTGCCAGGCACAACAGAGTTCAAGGACACAAAAGTCATTACCATGATCTCTTGGATTAATAGAACAAAGCAATCAACATAATGTCACGTCCTGCATAGAAATGCAGTGTACGATACAGAACCTCTGCTGCTGGGCATGGCTGAGTGTGGCCTTTTATTGTCAAGTATTCCTTTTGATGAATGAATGTTCGACGTTTAATGGCGCAAGGGCCAAGTATCGCCAAAAAGCGCCATGCCCGTGGTAATGAGTGCGCAGTCTAGTTATGAGTGTAGTTACGAGTTCATGAAGTCAGTGTGACGTAGTTGTAAAGGTACCTTAAAAATAGTCGCTCTAAAGTGAGTAAAATATGTATGATAAGATTATGGCGATGACATGTGGCGTGTACTATGAACATTAGGACGCATTTCAAAAGAATGATACGATGTATAATATATATCAGATTCTAAGATTGGCTAGAGCCAGTGGCGTAGCTAGGTCGTCTGGCACCCGGAGCCCATAGGTCTACTGTCGACCCCCCCCCCCCCCCCCCCCCCGGGTGTAGTCGAGGAAGGCGAGGATATCGACAATTTCCGGGTGTCTTCAGACGTATATGACACCCCCCCTCCCCACTGGCCCCATGCACCCGGGGCCCACGCGCCACCTCCCCCCCCCCCCCCCCGTTGCTACGCCACTGGCTAGAGCGCTACTGCCTCCTTGAGCCTTTGAAACAGAAGGTCCTGAAGGCATGTGCTATGCAAAACAATTATCGCAGTGGCAGCCTCTGGAACGAGGAAGCGCTACGAATTTTATGGACTTATAATATGTAAGATAACGTCATTTAAGAAACCGAGTACTGGCTTGGTGTTAAAAAGCGGTTCCTTACAAAGAAACATAGCCGAGTGAAGGATGTAATAACGCTACGCAAGAGGAAAATATTAATTTCTCCGAGCTTCGGCTTCCCGACACTCCAGGAGCACGTGGAGGACGGCCAGCCTCTCACCACATCTACCAGAGGTTGGAGGTTCATTTCCAGAATATAGAAAATTATGAATCCCAAATGGGTTTCTTATTCCGAGTCGACAGAATAGGACATCTGTTCGCCGTGATTTTGTTACGGAGGGCCAAAAACCTAACTGTGGCTTTATCGCGCACAGTTTATTATTTGTTTCCACGTCCCACAAGCGTTGCCACTGGTTCCGCATTTTCCTTTGTAAGAGAGGCTTCAGATCAGTAGCAGGGACGGCAGCGGTAAGAGTAGCTTGCGATGTAATTGATCTGGCCATTTGGTCTGCTAGAACATTTCCCTCAATGCCTCTATGGCCAGGTACCTAGCATATACTGATATGCTGGTCAGATATGTATACTCCACACAGAACGGAGTAGAGCTCAATAAGTACAGGGTTTTTGTGTTGACAGAGTGCTGATGTATGGAGTTTTATGGCGCAAGGGCCAGGTTTGGCCAAAGAGCGCCAAGCCAATGGCAACTACATCAATGATGATGATGTGTGGTGTTTTGTGGCGCAAGGGCCAGGTTTGGCCAAAGAGCGCCATGACAAGTGGTAGTGTTAAAGATGTATTATGGAAGATGTGACTTGGCTGTAAAGTGGCCTAAAGTAGTCGCTGTAAAGTGCGTAAAATATACGTGCTATAAAATTATGGCGATGTCTAATGATGAATACAATGAACATTAAAATCCATCGTAGAAGAATGATGCATTGTTTAAAATATGCGAGATGTTAAATTGTTAACAGCACTACTGCCTCGCCAGAGCCCTTGAACCACAAGGGCCTAGAGGCATGTGCTATTCAGAGTAATTATCACAGCGGCATCCTCTGAAGAGAGGAAGCGCTACGAACGTGTGGGGCTAATAAAATGCAATACAACATCTTTCAAAAAACCTAGGACGGCGTCGGTGTCAAAGAGTGGTTCTGGGCCAAGTAACATAACAGGATGAAGGGGGATGTGTTGCCGAAATGCTAAGAGAAAATGTTTCCTTCTTTCAGATTCGGCTTCCCGACACTCCAGTAGGACATGGAGGACGGTCAGCCTCTCCCCTCATCTACCAAAGGTTGGAGGCTCGTTTCCCGTGAGTAAAAAGTTATGTGTGCCGAAAGTGTGTCCTATTCTTAGACGGCAGAATAGGACGTCTGTCCGGCGGGATTTTGTTACAGGAGGCCAGAAACCTAATTGTGGCTTTATTACATGCAGTTTATTATTTATTTCTTCGTCCCACATGCGTTGCCAGTGGTTTCGTAGTTTCCTTCTTAAGAAAGGCTTCAGGTCTGTGACAGGGACCGAAGCAGTAGGATTAACTGCATGCAATGAAATTGATGTGGCCATCTGGTCGGCCAGAACGTTTCCCTCGATGCCCCTATGTCCAGGCACCCAGCATATGATCACATGTTGGTTAGATATATATGCTTTGCACAGTGCGGAGTAGAGTTCATTAAATACTGGATTTTTGTGATTACAGAAAGACATCAAGGCCTTCACAACATTGAGGGAGTCCGTATATATAATTGATTTCTGGAGTTGTGATTTATTTATATGCTTTACGGCCGACAGCAGTGCGTAGGCCTCAGCCGTAAAGATACTAGTTTCCGGATGCAGTACGTCGGATTCCCAGAAGGATGGACCGACGGCTGCATAGGACACCCCGTCGTGTGACTTCGAAGCGTCTGTGTAGAACGCTGCGCAGGAGTGTTTGTACTGCAGTCCTTGGAAATGCATTCTAATTTCGGGCTCAGGAGCGTGCTTTGTAACTTTTATAAAGGATATGTCACATTGTATCACCTGCCACTCCCAAGGAGGTAAGAGCTTGGTTAGGTGCATTAAGCGATGCTCGAGGAGTGGGACATGCATTTCATCGCTAAGCTCCTTCACACGCAGCGAGAAAGGCTGTCTTATGGAGGGGCGATTGCTGAAAAGTGTAGCGCACGTCATATCGGTAACGGTATGAAAACATGGATGTTCAGGATTGGAGCGTACTTTAAGGAAATATGTAAAGCTAATGTATGATCTCTGTAGGTGGAGAGACCATTCATTCGATTCGGCATATAAGCTTTGAATCGGGCTTGTTCTGAAAGCGCCCGTGGCTAAGCGGATACCTAGATGGTGAACAGGGTCTAGCATCTTTAGCGCGCTCGGGGCGGCAGAGTGATAAATCACGGCGCCATAGTCTAGTCGTGATCGAATGAGGCTTTTATAAGAGATTCATTAAGCACTTCCTGTCACTACCCCATGTAGTTTGGGATAGAAGTTTGATTATGTTCATTGTTTTCAGACATTTTTCTTTAAGATGTTTAATGTGGGGGACGAAAGTGAGTCTGTAGTCCAGTATGACACCTAGAAATTTGTGTTCTTTGTTTACAGGTATCTGTTGTCCACGCAATTCTATGCAAGGATCTGGGATAAGTCCTCTGTTTCTTGAAAAAAGAACACAAGAGCTTTTGTTAGGATTGATCTTAAATCCATTCTTGTCTGCCCACACTGACACTTTGTTCAGGCCATGCTGTACCTGTCTCTCGCAGACTGCGAGGTTACAAGATTTGAAAGCTATTTGAATGTCGTCCACGTAGCCAGAGTAAAAGATGGCCGGTGGTAATGAAGCACGAAGCGTATTCATCTTGACGATAAAGAGCGTGCAGCTGAGCACGCCTCCTTGGGGTACACCGGTTTCTTGCGTAAAAGGACGTGAGTGTGCATTGCCAACATTTACGCGGAAGGTACGATTGGACAGATAGCTTTCTATTATGTTAAGCATTTTACCGTGGATGCCCATTTCTGACAGGTCCCTTAAGATTCCGTAACGCCACGTTGTGTCATACGCTTTTTCCATATCGAGAAATATCGATAGGAAGAACTGTTTATGTATAAATGCGTCCCGAATATTCCCTTCAACACGAATGAGATGATCGATTGTGGAGCGCCCTTCTCGGAAGCCGCACTGATAAGGATCAAGCATTTTGCTCTGTTCAAGGAAATGATTGAGTCGCCGATTTATCATTTTTTCAAACTCCTTACACATGCAGCTTGTGAGGGCTATCGGGCGGTAGCTTGCCACTGAGGAAGGATCTTTCCCTTGTTTTAAAACAGGGACCACAATGGCTTCTTTCCATGCGGTCGGAAGGTACCCTGCGTCCCAGATAGTGTTGAAAAGTGTAAGTAGTGTCAGTTGCGTGTCATTGTGTAAGTTTTTCAGCATTTCATACATGATTCTGTCAGATCCCGGTGCAGAGCTCTTGCATGCGCTCAAGGCAGCTCTCAACTCTGCAATACTAAAGGGGCGGTTGTACGGTTCATTCTGCCGACACTTTTTTATGAGTGGCTTGCATTCTTCTATTTGTTTATATTTGAGAAAGGGTTTGGAATAATTGCTGGAACTTGACACGCTCTGAAAGTGCTCCCCAAGTGAGTCTGCTTGTTCAAGCAGGGTATCGCCTTGTGTGTTTACCAGGGGGAGTGAATAAGTTTGTCGTCCTTTTATCCTGTTAACCCTGTTCCAGACTTTCCCCTCCTCTGTATAAGAGTTGATACCCGATAAAAACTTCTGCCAACTCTCTCTTCTGGCCTGTCGGCGCGTTCTCCTTCCTTCGGATTTTGCTTTTTTAAAATTAATAAGATTCTCCGCAGTGGGAGAGGCGCGTAGCAACCACCACGCTTTGTTTTGCTTCTTACGGGCGGTCCTACATTCGTCGTTCCACCACGGGACGCGCCGTTTGCATGCGAAACCGCTTACTTCAGATATGCATTTAGATGCGGCATCTATAATGAAGGATGTAAGATACTGAACGGCAGCATCAATTTCTAAAGAGGACATGTCATTCCATGAGATCCTGGTGAGAGTTCGGAATTTCTCCCAGTCGGCTGTATCGATTTTCCACCTGGGAGCCTGCGGTAGACATTCGTTTTCTTTATATGTTCTTAGTAGTATAGGGAAGTGGTCGCTCCCGTAAGGATTGTCGTTAACTTCCCATTCAACTTCAGACAGTAGTGACGGGGAGATTAGGCTAAGATCTATTGAAGAAAATGTTCTGTTTGCAAGAGAATAGTATGTCGCTTCCTTCTTATTCAGAAGACAAGCACCAGAAGAGAAAAGAAACTGTTCAATAAGACGACCTCGCGCATCTATACGAGGGTCGCCCCACAGGTAGTTGTGTGCATTGAAGTCGCCAAGAACAACATAAGGTTCTCGCAGTTCGTCTATAAATGACTGAAATTCATGTTTGTTTAATTTGTAGTGTGGGGGTACGTAAAGCGAGCAAATGGTGACGAGTTTATTAAGGAGAATAGCTCGAACCGCCACAGCCTCAAGGGCCGTTCATAGCTGTAAACGTTGACAGGCTACGCTTTTTTGAATTATAATTGCAACACCGCCCGATGATGCGACAGCATCATCGCGATCTTTCCGAAAAGTAACATATTGTCGAAGAAAGTTTGTGTATTTTGATTTTAAGTGTGTTTCCTGTAAACACAGCACTTTTGGATTGTGTGTATGGATGAGTTCTTGCACATCATCAAGATTCCTAAGAAGACCTCTGACATTCCACTGAATGATTTGTGTATCCATATTTAAAGAAATATAGGTGCTGTGTTTACGGAAACGGAAGGGATGCCTTACATTACAGAGCCCTTTCGAGGCCCTGTAATAGGTGTTTTGTTCTTTCTGAAGCGTTCGAGCGATTCTCGACGCTCCTTAGGCGTTTGGTGCGCCTTGGGGACAGGTGTGGTGTCCATTGCCTCCTGTGAGACGCCGGACAAGCGCTCTTGCGAGCGAGAGGTTTTCCGAGAGAGTCCTGCCCCGGAAGGCAAGACCCCTGCGCCCACCAGCCCGGAGGTCGATGGGGCTCCCTGAGGGATTTGGCTGCGCTGGCCGTTGCCAGCGCTGGAAGGGGTCTCGGAGGTTGGGGCAGCTTCGGCTGCGCCCACCTTCGGGGTCGATGGCCCCGTCTGCTGGGTTGGCGGAGCAGCGCTAGCTGCAACCGCCGCGGGGGCAGATGGCGTAACTGCCGACTCACTGCCTGTGGGTCGGACAGCCGCCGGAGGCCGTTGTGACGCTGCCTCCTTACGCGCCACTTCGGCAAAGCTGCTCTTTGGCAGGTATGACACCCGCCTACGTGCCTCATTGAAAGATATGTTTTCTTTGACTTTGATTGTCACAATCTCCTTTTCTCTTTTCCAGGACGGGCATGAGCGCAAATATGCGGGATGCTCGCCATCACAGTTGACACAATGTGGAGTTTTCTGGCATGTTTCGGAAGAATGTTCGTTGTCACTGCACTTGGCACATGTCAGCCGGCCTCGAGAGTTCTGTGAATTGTGGCCGAACCTTTGGCACTTAAAGCACCTAAGAGGATTGGGCACGTATGGCCTAACACGAAGTTTGATATAACCGGCCTCGACGGACTCGGGGAGGACACTTGAACAGAAAGTGAGTATCAGGTGTTTCGTATTGATCTCTTTACCGTCTCGCCTGATCTTAATTCGCTTAACATTTATGACATTCTGTTCACTGAAGCCCTCCAAGAGTTCAGCTTCAGTGAGCTCTAGCATGTCATCGTCCGAGACAACGCCGCGGGTGGTGTTCATGGTTCGGTGCGGAGTAACTGTTATTTGGGTCTCCCCAAATGAGAAAAGTTTCGGCAGTTTCTCGTACTGCTTCTTATCGTGGAGCTCCAAGAGAAGATCACCGCTTGCCATCCTCGACGCCTTATATCCAGGACCAAAGACTTCAGTCAATGACTTCGAAACAAGGAAGGGTGAGATAGTCCTTACTGGTTTATCTGGTTTTTCAGAGTGGATCACGTGAAAACGAGGGAAAGATTCTTTTTGCCGTCCAAAAAACTGGAATACTTCATCGGTGCGCCCTCTTTTCTGAGGGCGATCAGGAAGTGGAGGGAAGGATGTTGCCATAAAGGAATTGAATTTTCGGCAATAACGCCAGCCACCCACCATGGAGTCCTACAAGGGGACGCTACAGAGGCTGTAAGAACAGGTCCTGTAAACGCCAGCGACATTTATGACATTCTGTTCACTGAAGCCCTCCAAGAGTTCAGCTTCAGTGAGCTCTAGCATGTCATCGTCCGAGACAACGCCGCGGGTGGTGTTCATGGTTCGGTGCGGAGTAACTGTTATTTGGGTCTCCCCAAATGAGACAAGTTTCGACAGTTTCTCGTACTGCTTCTTATCGTGGAGCTCCAAGAGAAGATCACCACTTGTCATTCTCGACGCCTTATATCCTGCTCCAAAAACTTCAGTTAAAGACTTCGGAACAAGGAACGGTGAAATGTTACGCACTAGTTTGTCTGGGTTTTCTGAGTGGATCACATGATATCTAGGAGTTCTGGACTTGTCGTCCGAAAAACTGAAAGAGATCTTCGGTGCGCCCTCGTTTGTGAGGGCGATCAGGGAGTTTAGGAAAAGCGTTTTCCATGAGTACAGTGGGGTTTTCGGCCGCGATGCCGACCACCCACCATGGAGCCCAACAGGGGGGCGTGACAGGAGTTCCTGCTAGAGAAACGCTGCCAACGCCAGCCGTACATCGCTGCTATAACCAAATACAGCATAACCAAGGCTGGCTAGCTACACAAGGTTAACCCTTGCCGCCGGGAGACTAGGAAGTTAGCAGAAGTGAAGAGAAGACAGGAAAGATGAAAAAGGCGAGAGAGAAAGACGAAGATTGGAGAGGAGGACAGGAAAAGGCGACTGCCGATTTCCCCCGGGTGGGTCAGTCCGGGGGTGCCGTCTATGTGAAGCCGAGGCCGAAGAGGTGTGTTGCCTCCGCCGGGGGGCCTTATAGGTCCAAACACCCAGCATCAGCTCAACCCCCAGGATCCCCCTTTCCCCACACACGGCTAAGCCGCGCACGGCTACACGCGGGAGGGTCCAACCCTCGTGTGCTCGGGTACGTGGTGTCGCAACACACCAAACGCCTGCTGACGCAGACGCCCCTGCGGGGGGCAACTACATCAAAGTGAAGCAATATATTGCGAGCAATGAATGTTATAGGGCTGTAAAGGGGCCTAAAAGACGGTCACTGCAAAATTTGTAAGAGCTACATGTAATAAAACTATGACTATGATTATGAAGCGTGCCAAGGACACGAAAGAAGCATTGTAAAAGAATTACATCGTGCTAAAACTGGTCATTTGGATAAAAAAAATTTGAAAAAGCACTGCTGCCCTAACAGAGTCCTTGAAGCGCAAGGACCTGAAGGCGTGTGCTGTACAAGGACTACTATCACAACAGTGTCCTCTAGAGAGAGGATGCGCTACGATACTATTGGGCTATTAACATGTAAAACCGCATCATTCAAGAAACCTAGGACAACTTTGGTAGTAAAAAGGGGTTCTTTCCCAAGAAACATACCGGGATGGAGAGGGAGATAGTATCGGTATGCTAGAGGAAAGTGTTTCCTTCTTTCTCTTTCGGCTTCCCGACACTCCACAAGGACGTGGAGGACGGTGAGCCTTTCACCACATCTACCACAGGTAGGAGGTTCGTTGCCAGAAAGCAGAAAATTGTGAGTACCATATGTGTGTCCCATTCTGAGCCTACAGAATAGGACACCATACCGTCTTCGTTTTTGTAACGGGGGTGGGGGGGGGGCAGAAACCTATCCTTGGCTTAATCAAGTGCAGCTTATTATTTGTTTCTTTGTCTCACATGCGTTGCCAGTAGCTTCGCAGTTTCGTCCGCAAGAAAGGCTTGAGGTCTGTGGCAGGAATAACAGTGGTGGAATTACCAGCTTCAGGTGTAATTGATGTGGCCATTTGGTCGGCCAGCACATTGCCTTCGATGCATGTATGACTAGGGACCCAGCATATTGTCACATGTTTACGAGACGAATAAATATTGCACACGAGAGAGTAAAGCTCAATGAAAATATTTTTGTGTTTTCTTAAGGACATCGGTGCTTTTACAACACTTAACGAGTCCGTGAATATTATCGCTTTCTCTAGTTTTAATTTCTTTATGTGTTTTACCGCAGAGAGTACTGCGTAGGCCTCTGCAGTAAAGATGCTTGTATGGGGGTTCAGTACACCTGCTTCAGAGAAAGAGGGTCCAACAGCCGCGTAAGACACACCAACATGCGATTTTGACGCATCGGTGTAATATTCCGCACAACAGTACTTCGATTGGAGTTCATGGAAATGCATTCGTATTTCGAGCTCTGGTGCTTATTTTGTAACTCTTACAAAAGATGTATCACGTTCTATCACCTGCCAATCCCAAGACGGTAGGTGTTTCGCTGGAGGCATTAAGCGGTGTTCGAAGAGTGGAACATCCATTTCCACTCTAAGCTCCCTCACACGGAGTGAGAAAGGCTGTCTCACAGAGGGTAGATTACGGAAAAGTGCAGTACATGTCGAATCGTTAATAGTTTCACAACATGGATGCTCAGGATTAGAGTGCACTTTAGGGAAATATGTGAAGCTGGTGTAAGATCTCTGTAGATTGAGTAACCACTGATTCGATTCTACACATAAGCTTTCAATGGAGCTAGTTCTGAATGTGCCTGTGGCCAGACGGATACCCAGGTGGTGGACGGGATCCAGCATCTTTAGTGCACTCGGGGCGGCAGAGTTGTGTACAATGGCGCCATAGTCTAATCGTGATTGAATGAGGCTCTTATAAATATTCATTATACACTTCCTGTCGCTACCGCATGTTGTGTGTGATAGTATTTTGAGTAAGTTCATTGTTTTTAGACATTTAGCTTTGAGATATTTTATGTGTGGGATAAAAGTAAGCTTAGAGTCAAGTATTATGCCTCGAAATTTGTGTTCTTTGTTAAAAGGTATTTCTTGTCCACACAGTTCCATGCACGGCTCTGGAACCAGGCCTCTCTTTCTTGTAAAGGGAACACACAAACTTTTGTGGGGGTTGATTTTAAACCCATTTTCGTCTGCCCATTTAGATATATTGTTCAATCCCTGCTGTACTTGCCTTTCGCACACTGCAAGGTTACAGGATTTAGAACCTATTTGTATGTCATCTACGTAGACGGTATAAAATATAACTGGTGGTAATGAAGCGCGGAGTGTATTCATCTTAACTATAAAGAGCGTGCAGCTGAGCACACCTCCCTGGGGTACACCTGTTTCCTGTACAAATGCACGTGAGAATACATTCCCGACTTTCACGCGGAAGGTATGATTCGGCAGATAACTTTCTATCAGGTTTAGCATATTGCCACGGATGCCCATTCCCGACAAGTCTCGCAAGATCCCATATCGCCACGTTGTGTCGTACGCCTTCTCCATATTGAGGAATATCAATAAGAAAAACTGTTTGTGTACAAACGCGTCACGAATATTCCCCTCAATGCGCACGAGATGGTCGTTTGTGGACCGACCCTCTCTGAAGCCACACTGGTAGGGATCAAGTATTTTGTTCCTTTCAAGGATATGTATGAGTCGCCGGTTAATCATTTTTTCAAACAGCTTACAAAGGCAACTCGTGAAAACTACGGGCGGTAGCTTGCCGCTGACGAAGGATCTTTACCTTGCTTCAAAACGGGGATCACGATCCCTTGTTTCCATGCAGGTGGAAGATATCCAGCAGCCCAAATAGTGTTAAGAAGTGCAAGTAGTGACAGTTGTGCGTCAGTGTGTACGTTTTTAGTCATGTCGTACATTATTCTATCAGGTCCCGGTGCAGAGCTGTTGCATACGATCAAGGCAGCTCTCAGCTCGGCAATGCAGAAAGGACGGTTGTATGGTGCGTTTTGTGGGGATTTCCGCTCAAATGCCTTACGTTCTTCTATTTGTCTGCAGTTGTTGAAGGATTTTTAGTAGTGTATTGAGCTTGACACATGCTCAAAGTGCTCCCCTAGGGTGTCTGCCTGTTCTAAGGTATTCCCTTGATCGTTCACCAGAGGCAACGGATTTATTTGCTGCCCTTTTAACTTCCTTGCGCCATTCCAAACTTTCGCCGCCTGTGTGTACGAAGTTATACCTGAAAGGAACCTTGCCCAGCTTTCTCTCCTTGCCCGACGTCGTATCCGCCTTCCCTGCGATTTTAGGTGTTTAAATTCAATTAGATTTCCTGTATTCGGCGATGTGCGCAATATTCCCCATGCCTTATTCTGCCTTTTTCGTGCATTTCTACAGTCATCATTCCACAAGGGAACACGTCTTTTAGATGAACCACCATTCGACTGCGGGATGAACTTTTCAGCAGCATCACAAATAAAAGCGGTAAAATATGCGACAGCATCGTCTATACAAAAGTTGTTTATAAAATCGGGGGATAAATGAGTTGATTCCTTAAAACGCTCCCAGTCCCCCCCAGCCGATGCTAATTTCCAAATGGGAAGACGGGGAGGGTTGTCATGCTGCGTTATTAAGTTTAACGTTATAGGGAAGTGGTCACTTCCAAAAAATTGATTATTCATGACATTCCATTCCAGATGAGGGAGAAGGGAAGCGGAGCCTATTGCTAGGTCAATGGATGAATATGAATTGTGTTGAATGCCGTAATATGTTGGTTCCTTCTTATTAAACAGGCAGGCACTAGAGGTCAGAATAAAGTTTTCAATGAGTCGGCCTCTTGCGTCGCAACGCGCGTCTCCCCACAACGTGTTGTGGGCTTTAAAATCGCCCACAAGTATGTAAGGTTCTGGGAGCTGTTTTATGAGGTTATAGAAATCGGCTTTTTGGAGGTGATAGCTTGGGGATATATATATCGTACAGACAGTTACCAACTTATTGAAAAGAATCCCTCTAATTGACACTGCCTCGAGGGGCGTCTGTAAGGCTACCTGGCGACAAGCTACGGACTTGTCTGCAAGGATTGCTACACCGCCCGACGAGGTGGTAGCCTCATCACGGTCCTTGCGGAAAATGGTGTACTGTCGGAGGAAGTTTGTGTGTTTTGATTTTACGTGTGTTTCCTGTAAACACAGCACTTTTGGATTGTGTTTGTGGATGAGTTGTTTCACATCATCAAGGTTTCTAAGGAGACCTCTGACATTCCATTGAATGATTTGTGTATCCATATTTAAAGTAAATTGGTGCTGTGTATTGTGGGGTTCTCCTCCCGTGCTCTTGGGACAAAGGAACGACAACACAGTAGTGCAAACAATCACAAGGGCATTTATTGCACCTTTCATAGATGAATGCCTGCTAGCCGAGTTGCTATCCACAAAACATGCCGATGGGCGCGCGACAAATCTAGAAGTCCGGCTCACCGCGACCGGATAGCGAGCGAATATGTTCGCCCCATGCTGGATCCCAACGCCTCGTCGTTCGCGTGTACGGTCACGTGAACGGTGGCGCGTTCCAAGGCGGCCACGCGAGGCGGTCTCGCAGAAGCATGGGTCGCCGCGCACGCGGGACGTCCACGCTGTTCGCCGACCCGCCGGGAAAGAGGCAGCCTGTTCTCCCCTGCGCCCCCAAGTAACCCTGCCATGAGGCGGCGTTAGCAGCGCAACACTCGCGCCATCTCTCGCACTGCGCCTCAACCACCGCGGGCGCCAAGCCACGCGGTGAAGCCTATGCGGGAAAAACATATCAGGGGACGCGCGAGAGTCGCGCATCCCCACATCCCCCCAACCTTAAATCACTACATATTCCAGCGAAACATGTCACACGCTCTAACATCAACGCGTGCTTCGCGAACAAGGTAGTGCATGCAACATTGGCCGCGCCGAGGAAATGTCCACACGCTGTCCATAACATGCGAGCCGACATTGTCCCTGGGTACACCGCTGGCGTCCGCCGGTCACAGCAGCAGCTTTGCAGACGCGACGGCACGATTCCAGGCCAGGACTCCGGAAACGACGACGCAGTAGTCGGTACGAGCAAGCGTCGCTCGCGCCGACGCGCCCTGCTGGCAAGAGCCGCCGTAGGTGTCGGTGACCGCCGGCTCTTTGTCCGCCGCCAAGGGTTGTGAGCTGGATGCAGGAGGCCGCCGAAGTCGCTGCGCCGAACTGGCCACAGCATCACCATCGCCCAAGGTGACTCGATTGTAGTCTGGGGCAGCAGCGCACACGATGTGCAGGTGACAGCAAGCCAGGGGCGACTCCAATCACGCTGCGTACACTCAACACACTCGGCAAACACTAAAGTAGTGCAAGGGAGACGAATTCTGCATGCGCATCGCCCACGTGGTACGATGTTCAACTCGGCCAGCAAAAGATCGGGCAGCTACTCAGATGCTAAGTTCACGTGAACGAAGCTCGCTTCCTTGAGTCGAACGAGTAATTTCAATTCGTGCGAGGCTAAATAGAATGAGGGAAGCAAATTGCAACGCCTCAACGCCACGGTCCACCAAGTTGTATCCCTCCACGTGCGACAGGCAGCTTCGTAAAGCCTTAGGCCTAAAGCGTCGCTACTCTGACAACAACCGGCATCCAAAAACAACACCCAAAATGGGCGCAAAACAGGCAGCCGCGAGGAGACGTCAGCTGTTAGGTGGTCCTACTCCGCTCGGTGCACACAGCATCCGAGTTGACGGCGCCCACAGTCCCAGACGGTGTCGGAGCGCCCGGTGCCAGGCCGCAATACCAGTCAGCCCGTAGTGGCACCCGTGGTCCACGGCCACCCGGCTCCCAGAGCCGCGACTTCATCCGAGTCAAAGAGATAGAAGAAGCTATTTACATAAGAAATTCGGACCACCCACGAGGCTTCCGTACTCACTCGCTTCAGGCTTGCCACTGCTCCGCGGGCGCTCAGCCTCGCTCTCCCAGGATGCAGACCACGTGGCTCTCGTACTGACGAATGTCATTAGAAAAAAACACTTGCGAAAAGGCTTAGCATGTTGATAAGTTCAAACACACTACAGCCACCGTCGCCTCGCTCAAGAAAGCACGCCGCCAACGCTAGCGATCAAAATCCACGCTAGCCCTACGCTTCGGTTCAAACAAAGGTCTCGAACGAAGCAAAACTGTTAAATCTATCGTCCGATGCCCCAAGAGCCCCACGTTGGGCGCCAAATGTGGGGTTCTCCTGCCGTGCTCTTGGGTCAAAGGAACGACAACACAGTAGTGCAAACAATCACAAGGGCATGTATTGCACCTTTCATAGATCAATGCCTGCTAGCCGAGTTGCTATCCACAAAACATGCCGATGGGCGCGCGACAAATCTAGAAGTCCGACTCACCGCGACTGGATAGCGAGCGAATATGTTCGCCCCACGCTGGATCCCAACGCCTCGTCATTCGCGTGTACGGTCACGTGAACGGTGGCGCGTTCCAAGGCGGTCTCGCAGAAGCATGGGTCGCCGCGCACGCGGGACGTCCACGCTGTTCGCCGACCCGCCGGGAAAGAGGCAGCCTGTTCTCCCCTGCTCCCCCCAAGTAACCCTGCCGTGAGGCGGCGTTAGCAGCGCAACACTCGCGCCATCTCTCGCACTGCGCCTCAACCACTCCGACCGCCGCGGGCGCCAGGCCACGCGGCGAAGCCGGATTACAGGAGACGCGCTATGCGGGAAAAACATATCAGAGGACGCGCGAGAGTCGCGCATCCCCACAGTATACAGAGAGAGAGGTTATGCCTTAGTTTACAGAGCTCTCTCCGGGCCCTGTAACGGGGATGTGGCCCTTTTTGGAGCGTTCGAGAGAACCAAGCCGCCCCTTAGGCGCTTGGTGCGCCGCGAGGATAGGTGTAGTGTCCATTGCCTCTTGTGAGACGCCGGACACGCGCTCTTGCGAGCGAGAAGTTTCCTGAGAGAGCGTCGCCTCGGAGGGCAAGGCCTCTGCGCCCACCAGCCCGGATGTCGATGGGGCTACCTGTGGGATTGGGCTACGTCGGCTGTTTCCAGCGATGGAAGGGACCTGGGAGGTTGAGGCAGCCTCGGCTGCGCCCACCTTCGGGATCAATGGTCCCTTATTCTTGGTTGACGGAGCAGCGCTAGCTGCAACCGCCGCGGGTGCAGATGGCGTAACTGCCGACTCACTGCCTCTGGGTCGGACAGCCGCCGGATGCCGTTGTGACGCTGCCCCCTGACGTGCCACATCGGCAAAGCTGCTCTTAGACAGGTATGACACCCGCCTACGTGCCTCCTTGAAAGATATGTTTTCTTTGACTTTGATTGTCACTATTTCTTTTCCTCTTTTCCAAGACGGGCAGGACGGCGAGTATGCAGCATGCTCGCCATCACAGTTAATAACGCCGAGGGGCCGTAAAATTCCAAACACCCGGCATTGGCTCATCCTCCCCCAGGATCCCCTTTTCCCCGGACACGGCTAGGCCGCGCACGGTTAGACGCGGCAGGATACAACCCTCGTGTGCTCGGGTGCGTGGTGTCGCAACACACCAAACGCCTGCTGGTGCAGACGCCCCTGCGGGGTGCGCGCGGTCGCCGCGATGGAGTCTCCCGAACCGGCTTCTTGCGTGAAAGTTAGGCAAACTTTTAGAACAAACTACGTGACATATGTTCTTATAGGGGGCTGTCTGTATAACCAAATGGAAGTCTCAATGCAGCGATCGCACGGGTTCGCAGCGACCGACTGCGCGTCTGCATGCATGTCCGTGCACAATGCCTCGGAAAGCCTCACCGCTTAATCACCACTTAAGGTGGGAAAGCCTCACCACTTAATGAGAACCGCCGCGTAGGTGGAACATTAAAACTTTCGTTTTCAGCTCACTTCGGCGCTTCCGAAGCAGCCGACGCGGCCGCTGTGTCCACGTGATCCCTCATGCCACGTCATGCCGACGGTGGCGCTAGCTTTTCCAGTGGTGGAGCTCGCCCCCATACCGCCCGTGTTCCCGCCATTCCGCTACTTCGTCTCCGCTACTCGTCATCTTTTCGCGACTTTTTTGTTGTGCGAGCCCGCGCACGCAACTCAGCGCGCACGGCGTTGCATCGCGGCCTGCGTCATCTTCAGTGTGAGACATGTCGCGTGTGAAATCTTTGGTGGAAATGCCTCACATCCAAGTGAAGCGGCCGTATGGACCTCAGACTCTGCCCAGGCGGCGCTGCGGAAAACCCGTCACCAGCGCCCCCATCGCAGCCTTGGTACGAACTGAGTAGTGCAAAAAGAGCTGTCCGCAAGCGAAGGTGCATAGGCCACTGTGGACCCCCCTCTTTCGGTTGTGTTGAGACACGGTTTCCTGAAAATCAAGGACCTGAAAAGCTTCTTCCGCCCATCCACGCTTCGGAAAGGCAGGAAGCTCAGCAGGGCGAAGTACGTGTACAATATAAAAGAAGTCTCATGTGTTTTTTTCGGCGTGCTGCAACTCGCAAGTACAGAGGGTATCAGGTTTGTTTATAGGCATATCAGCATAAAAAATCTAAGCATTTCAAATGGGTTCATAATGAAAACGTCCTGAACACAAGACTTAAGTATCTCCTATATTTTTATTTTATTTATTTATTCATACAATACTGCGGACAAGAAGTCCAAGCAGGGTGAGCAAAATACAATGATATACAAGATTAAACAAGTGTGTAACACGTTTTTCACACAAATTTTTTGGTCGTAAGGTAGACAATTAAGAAAAATTTTAACTTGATTACGATACAAGCAATGAATTTAGCAATGAATTTTATCGTAATGTTTTTTCTCGCAATTATTTACAGAGAGTAAGTCCTTTCATAGCCTTTTCCAGGGCAGTAACAGAAAACGTTTTCCAAGGCAGCGAATAGCGTGCGATCATAACGAAAGTAAGCTTCCTACAGTGCATACGCGCTGCACCTTTCTTTCTCTCAGGAGCTTCAGCATCGCTCAGTACCTTAATTAGAAGTTTTCGCAGACGCTTCAAGCAACAAGCGCGCACAAATAAATGTAAATAAATGCGAAATTTTTTTCTTTACACACATGCGTTACTTCTCAATTACCCATCCAGTGCTCCTATAGCAACCTTATTGCTCACATCTGAAAAACGCAGTCGAGCAGGCTGAGCACGTTGCGAAGCGTGCTTGTTGTATCGGCGCAGGACATACAAAATACCGAAAGTAGAAATGAGCTCGCGATACAACGATGCTCCAGAACAGGATTTTGAATTCATAAACGAACCAAAATGTTTGGTTAAGCTGACCTGCCAAATCTCTCCGTCCCACTTGTTGAGTCAAGCGGAGGCGGACGTCTGTTAAAAGGCGCAGATATCGATGGCACATAAGCAGGATGGTTCGCAACGTTGTTTTCTGTTACCAACGAAGTGGCGGCTGCAGATTCTTGAGTTTTCGCTTGGTTACCACGGTCCTCCGTCAGAGCCACGCAACACAATTACAGAAGAACAAAATTGTCACACTTTCTCATGCGAGCCGCTGTGTTGTGGGGAATGCAAGTAATCCGATTACACAACAGGTTGAACGGCCCGTATCCAGCGCTCTCGCCTTTCCTCTTCATACGATCGCGATGGAAATCGGTAAAATTGAACGTTATTATTGCGACCTTCACGTTCATGGCAATTTGCTACACAACAGTAGCGTAGATTGCGGCGTTTCTTCGTAGCGCGCGGAGCTATCGCGGTTGCCGTCGTTTCGGCCATCAGACTGCCAGCAAGCGCTTTATGGCAGTTCAGCGGCGCGTCCGACTAGCGTAGAAATTCATAGCTCTCTGTCTGGGTGTTAAATGCGCAAAACACTCGCAATATGGACCAAAATCTAGTTAAATCGTTGTTTCGCAGTCGCTAGCTGCATAGGCAACTTAGCAAGGGAGTCGGGCTTCGCACTACTCAATTACTGCCTCTTCGCAACGGCAGGTGGCGCTAGGCGTCTTGCAAAACTCCAGAGTCTGACGTCCATACGTTGAGCGACGGCTCTTATGAGGACCTCAGAGGAGCTATCGCGGTCAGCCCCGTCCTCGGTAGCGCTGTCGCTTTGTCGACGTTGAAATTTCAGGTACGTGTAAATGATTTTCTCTCTGCTATTGATCTCCGGAGTACCATCGTGCAATATTTCATGTGAAAGATGCAGTGCCCGTGATCATGATGTGGACTTCCAGCGGCAAACGAGAACTGCGGTGCTTAGCACTCACTACCGCTGCTAAATGAGCGTGGAGATTGTTGTAGGTTGCCGGAATATATTAGTGCCAGCTTAAGCGGCGGCTTGTGAAAAGCTAGCCCATTGACTTTTACAGCGATGGGCGAGTAAATCGAAGCTGTAATAGTTCCGAAATCAGACAGTTGTTTCGCACTCTATGTTTGGTCGCGTTCGTGCGTTATGAAGACGAGAAAAAGTAACTAGCTTGATGGTGGTTAGTTCCAACTTGAAGTGGCGTAACGTTGTGCCTGGATATATTTGTCATCCGTGCCGCGAGTGCCACTTTCATGCTTCTGTTGCATCAGAGCGGTAGCTGCTACATGTTGACAAGACAAGAACGCAATGAAAGCATTTTTCTCACTCTCATAGCTGTACAACGTGACGCAACAAGATTTCTAGTTTTTTATTGAGAGATTAAAGAGAAATATTCAGTGTGGGCTAGTGTAAAACTCAAATTCTGGCTTAACGTAGCTTGCTAGCCGTGGAGAGAAGTGAAACCCAAACATCCTTATTTGAATTGTTCGCCCAAACCGCGCCGCCGCTGACAGATGCGTCACCGCACATTTAACAAATGTTCGCTACGTGAGCCGTTTTATGCGCAACGTTTTTTTTTTTTTTTTCGGTTTAGTATCCTCTTAACCCTTTGAGGATCGATTTTTTTTTTTGTAGATTGCAATTCTCTTGAGGGACCTATGCCGAAAAAATTTCACCGTAGTTTTTCAAGGGTGACCGTAAAGTGAGAAAAAATATTTTGCGTTGACATATATGTACTGTTTATTCATGAATAACAATAAAAAGAAAAAAAAAAGCTTCTAAGAATTAAAAATTTGATGCATTGTTGAAAATGCGCGCACGAGAATATTTCGCAAGTGTCAAATGTTCCTGCTCTTACACTAATATTTACGTCCATAGCGTAATCGAACTGCGTAGGTGAGCGCACTCAAGAAAACTGTGGTTGTGTGCCCGTCAAAAAAGCAAGACGTGTGACAAACTTCCGCTAATCTACATCTTATCGCCAACCAGAGACAATTAGTTTTCGCAAGTCTCCAAAAAAAGAAAACAAAAGGAAACGCATGCGCGGCGGCATCCTTCCTATGCGCACCCCTGTGAGCACTAAACGAGCGAAAAAGAGGCGGTCGCCCTTTGAGCGATTAGTAACGAGATAGCCATCAGTTTTGCGAGCGCAAGACGCCGATACCGCCCGCGCGCGCGCCATTGCGCGAGCGGTAGTATATAGACGCGTCGGGGCAAACTAGCTCTAAAACAAACCGTGAGACGAAAGCCGAGACAGGGAGGCGCGAGAATAAAAAATTCCCTGTATTCCCATTGTGGCAGCACATGCCAGGAAAGAAAAAGTTAGGAAATTGGCGCGCGTTTTAAACGTACAGACGGCGCCGTAAATATACGATTACAACGAAGGCGCCAAATAAAACAACGGACGAAGGACGGAGACATGAGACAACCACGTAGGCGCACTAACAACTGAGCGTTTTATTTCTTGACACGGGAATAAATACCTGCATGCTCTCAAGGATCAAAACACCTTCGTTGCGTCTTCGTTGTAATCATGCGTAGCCAACTCGCCCACCAGCACGTGCTCAGTAAATATACGGCATCGACCATATTTGACTTTTTCGCGGCGCCGTATACTTACGTCATTGACCCTCGAAGGGTTAACTTATGCCTACACCTATCATCCTATCTCTAAACTATTACTAACCACAAGTACCGGACGATACGTCACAAGACGCAAATGCGGGAAATTAAAAGTGGCGTGTCTGCAAGTTCATTTCATCTTTAGGTTTTCTGCATACTAAGCCACCTCCCACAGTAACGCTGATTTATTTGCATTTGAGCGGTACTTGATCAATCTAATGTGACAACTATAATCGCTCTTTAATGTTCTCCCTTTATTGTGTATTCTGCTTGGCTGCCAGAAAACGCTAGAATTATTTTCGATATCCAAGTGATGGAATATTTCACTGACGGCCGTATGTGAGAAACACACAAAATAAGATGACGAAACTGATAGCAAAATTATGCAATGTTTCTTTTATAGATTTTGGAAGCGACCTTTGATGAGTATGTCGACCTTGGGCCTGGTGACACCATACCCGACATGGCCAAAATAAAAGTGCATTCTTTCATGTCGGCTCACCCAAATGAACTATCAACATCACATGCAGAGCAGGTAGTGGGAATTTTCACTTTGGAACAGAATACTGACAGCTGCCTTCTATTTCTTTAGAAATTAAATACATATTTATAAAAACAACCTTTTTGTGCAGCCTAATCAATTTTTTTTGCTTGTTACAGGGATCTGCAGAGAGCAGTGCTCTTGCACAAGAACCTTCAGCCATGGATTTTGTTTAATTGTAAGAGATTTTTACTGAAGTATTAATTTTCTGTGTAGTACAGCAGCCTTCAATTTCTGCTACTTGATTCGACATTCACTGAATATTGCAGAATACCATCTTTGTGCCAGTTGTCATAATTGTGCAACTAATCTGTCACTGAATGTACCGATTGCAAACACAGACAATAAGAGGGGTACTGACACACCAATTTTGTATCCCGCTTTTTGATCTATCGGACTGATTGACCCCATAACTACTGCGTTGTAGTTGAAGTCCTTGCATGTGCAAAAAATCGGCGAGCATCTTCTTTTTTTCATTGGTTGGCATACTCAGTCGCTCACCCACTGACTCACGCTTTCGCTACATTAATTTTACAGGCATGCAATAAAGCTTTAGTGAGTGAGAAGAGTATGAGTAGACAGATAATAATGGGAGTGAGTGCCGGTAAGTTTGTGTGGACATATAAGCTAGAACTGGAGTGAGTGCCTGTTAAGTGAATATGAACAAAAGTCAGCGACGGTGTTTTTGCGTGGAGTTCAGCGACTATCAGTGAGTGCGACTGGAAGTGATTATGTATGTGAGTGAGTGCCATCGAGTGGGTACAGACACGATTATCGCCGTGAGTGGGTGCCTGTAAGTAAATGGAACTGACTGTGAGCACGAGTGCATGCTGGTGAGTGTGAGCGGGTGTAAGTAGGAATGTGAGTGAGTTCACAGCATGCGAAAATAATGGTTAGCAGCTATGAGTGAGTATTGGCTTATGCTGCCAACATATGCCTTATTTAAGGTGACCATTTCCAAATGCATGCAAAATGGAGCATTGCTTCTTGCCATAAAATGTGTTTGCAAAGCATTCCTGCATGTCATTAAAATATATGGTGATCAAAAACTGCTTATGTGATCAGCCTGGTCCTGGTGGTTACGAGCCACATGACTGCCTTGATGAGAGCTGGATGCATGGGGCATACACCATTATTCCCTCGTTCACTCGACACTTCTCCACTTTCCACCCTGGGTGAGCTTGGTCCTGGTTAGCTGGTATTTACACTGGCTAACTTCCCTCTCTTTCCCTCTTTTTTCCCTCCTTAGTCCCCTGTCTGTACCATCAGAAGGCGCAGCGCTCTTCCTTTTTCTCACCTTCTCTCCCACATTCCATTGTCTAAAGCTTATGGCAAGTCCATCACAATGCAGCTTCAACCACTCTTTCGACCCTTGCTACATGACCCCATCTCCATAGTTTTGTAAGTTGTGAAGAAACCGGGCACCAAGAAACGTGTTGGCTCTGTTTGAATTGACGTTAAAGCATCTTATAGTTTGTGATTTGCCATGCCTGAGGAAATGAGCTGTACTTAGGTGTCATCTGCTAACAAAGCAAAAAAGAGTGGGACAGATTTTTTGTCAGTTTTCTTTTAAACCGTAATTAAGGCTATCTTTAGGGGCAAACATTCTACGAAGTTGTGGTGAAACACTGGCATCCAGCTTATTTTCCCAGTCTTCCTTATGCATTACAGGACAGAGCTAAATGGGAGACTTATGTCAATGCTAATGCGAGGAAGTGTTGCGGTTGTGATGGTGTGTGAGAGTAGAAAATGTGGCACGTCTGAAAGCAAAATTATCGCATGTATTAGACAGTTGAGGTTGGAGTTTTTGAAACAGCGAGGCAGTCTTAAAATTCTCGAGAGCATCTCCTCGGCTCAACTGATTTTCCTTGTGCTGTCGCTACATGTTCAGTAGAATCATGAAAAGCTGATCTGTACAATTAAATATGTAATCACTGATCAGTCAAAGCGTTCTGTTTACCTAGAATACAAGGACAGGTGCAACCACTAAAAGTTACTACACGGAACAGATTAATGAGGTAGCTGACCCCTAACTGAGCCACAATAAGTAGGCAGACTAAAGAAAAATCTTTTTGTGGTAGCATAATAGAATGTAAGTGTAAAACTTATACTAAAAACAAAAATAAAGTTGGCCTACATGACATAAAATGTCACAAAATATAACTTGTTTCTATCAGCAACACAGTTTGAACAGTTGCTCAGATTTAATTGGAAGCAGCATAGTATGTGCTAAGCAAACCATTGTCTTTCATATTTGGTTGTTGCCTTGAACTGAACTTGTTTTATATGGGCTGTTTGTTTTCCACTGAACACTATAAAATATTGTCTGTATTTCATATGAAAAAGGGTTGTCTATACTTCTATTTTGGCTGCCAGCTAGATGTTTTGCTTTGGTTAGCTATGTCATTACTTGGTTCAAATGAAAGTGGCTTGGTAATCACTTTCAAGGCCCTTGGACTCGGACGATCATGGATCCTCATTTGTGCTTCCAAGTTTCGGGGCTCTGCATAATGCAATTAACAGTGGGGGACCTCTCACTTCATCTGCACAGAAAAAGGTGGTGGACATCCTGTTTGGCGAAATGCTGAAATTCGCTGTAAGACAATCCTCTCAATTTCCTGTCGTGTAAATTTCACACCAACATTCTTTAATAGCATTTTATCTTTATATCAGAACCATACAGTTTCTTATACTGCATACTTGTTTCATGCATACACTTGAAGGATGTAATGTCTTCATATTGAGATGTAATTTATGAAATCTTTAACTTGGAATGTATTATTTTTAAATTGTTTCTGCTTAAAAGTGAAAAGATTGTGCATTAGAAATGCTGTATCAAACGCTTTCTGTGTTCTACAGAACACCAACACAACAATTCTACGCAAAGGTTACCTTCCAGCTTCTGGAGAAGTATCAGCACCTGGCAGACGTTATAGGGACTGGAGTTGTAATCTTTTCTCTATTTTATAATATATGTTGATCTACAGGGGACATTATCTCAATATGCTACACTACAAGGCCAGTTATTGGACTTACATTGAGTTGTGTTCTTAATTTTTTTCCTTTACTACTTCTGAATAACTTCTGCATGCATAAATAAATGAAGAGTGCACCCGGTGAAAAATTTCATGCAGTGAAATAAGCATTGGGCGCACATAGAGATGCAAAATAAACAATAACTTTGAAGCCATGAAAGGAAACGTAAAAACAATTCTCCCAGGAATTTCAAAAGCTTTTCAAGAAGACCCTAGCATCCTAACCTTCCTTGGCATACAAAACTACATATAACAGCAACAGAGGCACTTGCAGAGACATGTTAGTAAAGGTTTCCAAGATATGGACACTCTCTAACAAACTGTTTTGTTTTTATTTACTCGGAGCTTCTTGGGGTCATGGCAGTGCAGTAAAAACTTGGGCGGAACTACAGGATGATGCCTGGCACAAAAACAAAAGAAAACCGAACCGTAACATAATGAACTAAATTCTGGAGTTTTACGAAGCAAAGCAACAACCTGATCTTTAGGCACACCATGGTGAGGGACTCGAAATGAGTTTTGGCCACCTGGGCTTCTTTAACGTGCACCTGAATCTAAGTGCATTAGCATTATTGCCTTTCGCCCCAGCTGAAGGATGGCCGCCATGGCCTAGATTGAAGCTGTGACCAGCATAACTTCGCAGCATAACACCATAGTGTTAAGAATGGCCATACGGAGTGGCAACGTGCCAGCTTTCAGCCCGCTGCACGTGTTCCAAGCCCACCAGTCGAAGCGCCCTTCCGAGAGCTGCGGTCGGCAGGCAGCCACGTGGCGCGCGATCAACTCCGGAAATTGGTACTTGGCCGCACCACCCGAGACGGAGCAGTTCTACGAAGCCCTCTGACGTCGGCACTGAAAGCTGGGCGGTATCGAGAACTGCGGACGACCGGCGGCCACGTGGCGCGCGATCAACTCAGGAAATTGGTACTTGGCCGCACCACCCGAGACGGAGCACGGTTCTACGAAGCCCTCGGTCGTCGACTTCGGAGCCTTTGTGTGTATGGGTTCGCACCTGTGTGTTTGCGTGTGTGTGGGCGTAAACGATAGTGTGGGGCGGCGGCAAGTTTACAATGCTTGGACGAACCTTCCCGACCATTCCTGCTCCGACCCACCTCATCCTCCAAAAAGGCGGGTCATCTTGGATGACGTCGAACTATGACGTCGAGCAAGGGCTTATAAGCAGCGTTTGCCGGCTGCTGGGGTGTGCTCGTGTCGTGCTCGTTGTAGGGAGCTGAGTGCTCCTTGTCATACTAGAAATGTACTAGTGAGCTGTGTGCACGTAAACTGTTTGCTGTATGTTAGTTTTGCGGGCTCCATATGGGAGTCGCGCTAGTCTGCCAATGTATCTTGCTTAAACTGTTAATATGTAAGTAAATCCTAGTTCCTCCCAAGCTCCATCCCTACGACTACGACCGCTCCAAATCTAATAATAGCAACTCAGGATCTGCCTCAGAAATGGAGCTCAGAACTAACAACTTCTTGCCTCACGTGCACTTTGTACTATACTAAAGGAGTGTGAAGTAGTGACACCCAATCATTTCTGTCTCATTTTTTGTCTTTGTAGGCTGTCGACTCCATTATTTTAGGGTGGGAAGCCTCAATTAGTCAAAAGCACTGCAAGTTAATTACACGACCAGTTCAGAACATGCACTATGTGTGGCGGGCTTTGGACGTAAAAAAAGGAGGCGATTCATGTCACCGAAAATAGATGTGGCGGCTACATGGTATAATAACTAAATGGCATGCAGTCGGCTTGGTGCAGTGGCTGAAGGGCATGCAGTGACCATGCCATCAAAAACTGTCATGCTTTCCATTAACTTCGCACTTCTTTTGGAAACACAGGTGAAACCGCTTGTCCCGTCAAATGGTGGTATATCCAGATGTTTTGTGGCATGGTTATAATGTGTGTACATGTCAATATTGTCTGGTAGAATGAGATCGCCATCTCAAGTTTCAATGACCTAAATAGCCTGCTTTTTCAGGTCCAAAGCTGCACTGCACTTGCTGCACGTTTGAACTGGTTCGATTAGAGTGTAATGTGGTCAACTATTTGCTGTGTTCTCGAGCAATTGAAGCTCCACATAATTGCTTGATTGACAGCTACCAATACAGAAGACGGAACCTTCTTCTCAATGCTCCTTAAAAAACAACAAATTTTGTGTTGTGTACTGACCCATACGTCAATGGATAGGCTAGGCAGGGTATGTGGGAAGCTTTCAAAGCCATTTTTTTCTGGATCATTGTGAATAAGTGCATTTCCAGGACTGCTCTTTCTTCTTTTTATGCATAAGAAATCCCGTTATAAGTAACACATATTGAAGTTCCCTGTTGGAGCAACAAATCATAGAGACAGACGCAGGGTTGACATCACGCGAGCATCTATCTTTCTGAAAGTTTGCGTCTACACTCATGATTTGCAGGCACTATGCTTTCATCAACGGTTGTTAGCATGGCTAAGTAGGAGCGTGAATTGTATGCCATCTACTCAGTGACAAATGGCAAAGTGCGAATGATTGGAGAGCTGGATGCTTATTCAAATTGGAGGAAACACTTATTTCTTTCATCGCGCTGCTCTGAACATAAAACACATTCGGACACAGGCAGAACTCTGAACTAAATTATTTTTTATTTCAGACATGTTAGCGTTACATGTATGTGAGCTACTCATACAGATAGTCATACCCTTACACCTGAACACCGTGCATGCACGTCCCCATAGCCTCCGTTTTTTTGTGTCATGCATTGGTTCTGTTTCACCCGAAGTTAGACTAGACAGATTGCTCACGCATTCACCATCGTGTGTGGATACTTGTGAAATGCCTCAACAATCACGCGTTCCAATCTGTCCTGCACATGTGTAATAATGGTTTTATGAGACAGTGACATGCATGAACATGTTTTGACATTTGTCGCAAGATTTCCTCAGTTGTTTAGTTGCCGACAGTTGTTACGTTGCTCTCTAAGCCTAATTTTGACACTTCGTTCTGTTTGGCCAATGTATTTTCGAGCCTGGAGAGCACTAATAACTGTTAGCTGTTAATCTTCCGATGCGTGTCAATAGATGTTCATGCATGCCAATGTTTGATGAAACCATCATACCTACACTACACATGCACAAAACGAAGCAAGGGAGCGTCGAGCCATTTCATAAGTTGCTGACAGGTGAAGGTGAATGCGTGAGCTATATATGAACCTAACCTCGGGTGCAGTAGAACTAATGCATGGCACAAAATACGGAAGCCTTAGGGATGTGCATGCATGAAGTTTGAGAATAAGGGTGTTCTGTATACCTATCTCATAAATGCAACGCAAGCATGGCTGAAATCAAACTTGCCAGTTCGTGCTCCTGCCTGTGTCCAATACTGTGTATTGTGTTCAAAACAGCGCGATAAAAGAAATAATACGGACAAGCAACTAGCCGTAGTCGCAGCACCTCTGGATGAATATGGTACCTTAATGTTTTTATTCAGAAAGTGAAAATAATCATACTTTTGCATTGCTTGCACCATTGTTGTCCTTATTGTTGGGCAAATTTGGACCCTTTGTTTCTTCTTCCTATTCATTCCCTGGAAAACAAAAATTTCTTTTTCTTTTTCAAGCTTTCACATATCTGGTGTTACAAGTAAAGTATGTTGCTATAAAGTACCCAGCTAATACATTATGGCAGAAACTTGTAGTCTACCTACAGGAAATCGGGCTGCTTATTTAGGGTACATCCAGAAGGAAACGCTAAACATAATGTTTGGTTTATTATAGTGTACAGTGCATTTATAGAAAAGTATTTGGCTTGTTATCTATTCTACTGATATTTAATACACTGTAACCATATTGTATTATGTAGACAAGATGGTGCATTTTGTTTAGCTTAATTGAGTCAGTAGTGTATATTGAGTGCATATTTTAGATCATTATTGTGAATTTTTTATTTGGCTATAATTATCAGGATTCGTGGAAGATAGTGCTGCGAAACAAATTCAAAAATTCACGAAGACAAATGACTGGAGATGTGCGCATTGAGGAGAACAGGAAGAGGTTTGCTGCAAAGAAAAGATCTAGTGAAGCCGATGATCAACTGCGAAGGAAGAAGGGGAAAATGGTAAGGCAGTAAAGAACTGCAACAGTAGCTTGTCTATGCATCCCTTTGTATCCAGCATGTTGCCCTTCACGTTTAAGTGCAGCAGCCAAAGTATGACATTAACTTTGCCCTAAAACAGCTCATCTGTCATGGATACTGTCTTGGTACAGACTATAAGTATGCATACCAGTCGCTGCTATATAAAAATGATCTGCATTGGAATTTGAATGCTAGCTCTGGCAATGATCCAGGTGCACAATTTTTAATTATATTTGTACTGAATGTTCTCGGCACCTAATCTGCGCATGTAGAGTAACTGAGAGCTTAGCTTTGCTGCATGTTAATTTTACATATCTGATTGTGCAACAATGATTAGTATTCTCAGAATTTTACTGGTCACATATGGCTTCCCTGTTGTGACAGCAGCAGTGTAGCACTAGTGTTGAAATCTAACTGCTTTCTCTAAACAAAAGGCAGCACTCTTACTACCATAAGTGACTGTTCAATTTGCCATTGAGCTGATAATGTTTTGGCAGAGTATGAGCCTAAAAAAATATTTTTTGCTTATTTCATTGTTGCCGTAAAGAATCATACGACAATCAGTTAAGGGTCATGATGGAGAATATATCCACATGCCATCGTCACTAGTACAGCTGTACTGGTGCATGCACGTGTTTATGACTCTACTGATGTAATTGGAAGAGCTGTGTGCGCTTCCAGGTATAGTATGTTTCACTCTATCATTTCCTCAGAAAAATTCTGCATTTTATTGGAACTAAACTGGTTTGCATGTGACAGGAGGTGCAGAGGTATCTAAAGGAAATGCTGCTTTTATATTTGAAAAGAAATGTCAGTGTTACTTTTCTAAATTATTCCATTTCATGGAACAGAGGCAAGAAGGAAGTTCGTACCTAGCAAGGACTGTGGTACACGGCATTCTTAAAATTTAGGCAATTAATGTGGCACAGCCACTGGTTTTCATTGTAATCTACACATAATAAAATACTCAAACAATGCACAAGCATAAAATCGCAGTGCCACGTACCAAGCAATTCATTTCTTAGTACATCAAAACAAAACAAGGTTGAGTGTTGCAGAATCCTGGTTTTAGCTAGTTTACGAATGTATGAAGGAAATTTATGGTACAAACTAAATGTGGACAAAGAACCCATATTACAGGACAGCTCCAACTTAAATTCCCTGGAAGAATTGCTTTTGCTTTTATTGCCTGACTGAAGAATATGAAAAGGTTCTTAGTTCATTTTATGAAAACATACGTAAGAAAGTAGAAACAACACAAGCACACACTGTCAGGTGTGAATCATCTGACTGTCAATCTAGAAGAAAACCTAAAGAAATTGTTTGTTACGCTTCACAAAGCAAAAATCATAATGCACATAAAAATCGGACAACTCAGTTGTCCTTCTCCTTCTCGTTTATTGCATGGCGAGGGTCTTGACTCCAGTGATTTGTTGATACCAGGTTCAGGTAGCATACAAAGGTTTATTGGAGAGCTGGCTGCTGTATAGGTTCACATACTACGTGACGGTAGTGGTCAAAAGGGTGTGCTACGTTCACTGCCAAGGCCATGAGTGGCATTGAATAACACACCCAACTTTCGACCTTATACACATACATAATTACTGAAGAATGTAGATTTAGAAACAGCCATCACCATAGCTCAGTTGGTAGAACAATGTAGGTTTAGCTCCCACCAGCGCCAAGTTCTATTGAAAACTTCATTTTCCCTCAGCGTCTTACTGGGTGTCCCACGTTACTTTCACCAGATTTTAAAAATATGCAAATGCTGTGTAGCTGGACAGAACGAAGGTAGTGTTTGCCGTCTCTTGAAACAAGTCAGACTATTCTGTGTTTCATCTAATTACATAATTAGTCATTAATTAGTTTACTTCTCACATATTCTCACAGATCCATCCTGCTTCGGTAGGTTTAAAATAATTGGAAAGTGGTCGCTCTCAAAGGAGTTCTTCAGAACAGTCCACTAAAGATACGGAATTAGTGTACTCAAGTTTGTGGATGAGTACGTGTTATGTGACACACTGTAGTACGTTGGCTCTTATTATTTATACATGCTCCTGAGGAGGAGAGAAAGTTTTCAATTACGCGACCTCTCGCATCGCAACGAGAGTCTCACAACAAAGTGTTATGTGCGTTTAAGTCGCCGACAACTATGTAGGGCGCCCGAAGTTCATCTATATAGTTTTGAAATTCTATTTTGTGAAGTTGGTCATTCGGAGCAATGTATATGGGGCTAATAGTGGCTAGCTTGTTAAACAACGCCCCTCGGACAGCAGCTGCCTGTAGGGGCGTACGAAGTTTTAATTCCCGGCAGGCAACACCTTTGTCAACTATAATAGCGACTCCCCCGGACGACACGGTAGTGTCATCACGGTCTTTACAAAAAATAGCGTACTGTCGGAGAAAATTTGTTTGCGTATGTTTGACGTGTGTTTCTCTAACACACAGCACCTTTGGTTTATATTCATGTAGGAGTTCTTTAATGTCGTCGAGATTATGCATAAGTCCTCCTAAATGCCATTGTAGTATTTGTGTCTTTATTATAAAAATGTGTGCTGTGTGTTCAAGAGTCTGACATTAGTTCACGGGCCCTTTGGAGGCGCCGTGATGCGGGATTTGTCTTTTTTTGGAGCGATCGAGAGAGGTTCGCCGCTCCTTGGGCACTGGTGGCACCGTCTAGCTGGTCGTTGTGTCCATGTGTCCATCGCCTCTTGCGATGCGCTGGACACGCGCTCCTCCGAGCGTTTTGTTTGACGTGAAGGCCTCGGTACTTTGGACGAGACCATCCACCTACCCGGAGGTGGATGGCCCCTTCTGCTGGGATGGCGGAGCAGCGCTAGCTGCAACCGCCGCGGGGGCAGATGGCGTAACTGCCGACTCACTGCTTCTGGGTCGGACAGCCGCCGAAAGCCGTTGTGTCGCTGCCCCCTGACGCATCACATCGGCAAAGGAGTTCTTGGGCAGGTATGAAACCCGCCTGCGTGCCTCCTTGAAACTTGTGTTTTATTTTACTTTAATTGTAACAATTTCCTTTTCTTTTTTCCAGGATGGGCATGACCGCCAATACGCGGCGTGCTCCCCATCGAAGTTTACACAGTGGAGATTGTTCTCGCAAGATTCGGAGGTGTGTTCATGGGCACTGCATTTCGCACAAGTTTGGCGGCCTCGACAGCTCCGCGAACTGTAGCCGAAACGCTAGTATTTGAAACATTGAGGGGATTTGGCACGTATGGCCAACACAGAGCTTGGTGTACCCAGCCTTGATTGACTCGGGCAGGACACTTGAACCAAAGGAGATTATTAGGTGCTTGGTTTGGATTTCTTTGCCATCCCGCCTCATCCTAATTTTTCTGACATTGATCACATTTTGCTCACTGAAGCCCACCGAATACCATGCTGAACCCGTTCTGCCTTCTTGCGCAGGTTCTTGCTGTCTGCCTGTTAACGCAAGCTTCATCGCGTTCACCTGCACCGAGTGAACGGCCTGCCAACTACAACAGTGATCTCGTCTGTCCTCTATCTCGTCCTGGCGACCACTGCCCTATCACCGAGATCTTCATATGCTCTCCG
The DNA here is from genome assembly GCF_023375885.2 of Dermacentor andersoni. Taxonomy (NCBI): domain Eukaryota; kingdom Metazoa; phylum Arthropoda; class Arachnida; order Ixodida; family Ixodidae; genus Dermacentor; species Dermacentor andersoni. The sequence continues at coordinate 138,405,856 of NC_092815.1, forward strand.
ACACTCGTGACCTTCTCTGTGCACCATGTGACTGCACCGACGGCTATAAAAGGCTTCGTTCGCATCATCGACGGTGGTCAGTGGGCCCGGCAGCAGCGCACCGAATGCCATGCTGAACCCGCTCTGCCTTCTTTAGCAGGTTAGTTCCGATTTGCCAACTATATCCTATAGAAGTGACACCCGGTCTCTTTTGCTGCTGCCCTGCCCCCTGTCCACCGGAAGGCGGACACTTGAATTACTGGATACTCTATCTGAATGCTTTTCTATGTTTTGCGTATTGATACGTGCGGGAGATGTTGAGCTTAATCCAGGTCCAACGACCCGCTCCGAATCACTTCTCCAAATGGAAAGCTTGCCTGACGATCCAAAACAGCAAATGCCAATTATGTTCCAGATTCTAAAGGAAATCCATGCTCGCTCATTGCAGTCAAGTAAATCTCACGCAGAGCTCGCCGCTGATATCAAAGCAATAAAAAACGGCCTAAAAGCATTGAGGCCACACTTGCGGCGTTTCTGAATTGCTTGGACACTTTGGAACAACATAAACAGTCTCAAGACCTGTCACAAAAGATGTCTTGCCTTACAGAAGACGTCAAAGATTTATCCTCGCGCAAATATTTACTTCAGTCACAACTTGACGAAATAGAGAAGAGTTCACGTCGCGACAACCTAATTTTCTATAGCCTTCCCGATTCCAAAGAATCTTGGAATGACACTGAAAAAAAAAATTCGGTGATTTTAACTTTCCTAACATAATGTGGAACAGAGAACCAGCTGTTTCGTTGCCATTTTCCTCTCAAGCTCACAATTTTTTAGAACTCTGCTCGACGTTTTCATTATCGCCGTTAACCTACCCGGCTACTGGAATCACGCCCGTCTCGGCCAACACCCTTGATCTAATCCTTACAACTAGACCTGACCTTGTTTCTAGTATTTCTTATTTGCGAGGTATAAGCGACCACTCGTTACTCTTTTTTTATTGATGCACAACTTCTAAAAATCAGCAAAATACGCAAAACAATTGGCGACTATGCTAGAGCTAATTTCGAGGCAATCAACAATGAATTAGCAGACTTCACTAACAAATTTCTGACCAACTTTGATGGACGTTCTATTCAACATAACTGGGACATGTTTTCAAGTAAAGTAAACAAACTAATTCAAAAATACATCCCTGTTCATAATATCACGTCTAATCCTCAATCACCTTGGTATAACACCCATATCAAACGGCTTTATAATCGAAAAAAAGTCTGTATCGCTTGGTTAAATTATCATCCTCAAACTCGCGCTTGACGGCCTATAAATCTGCGTCTAATACTTGTATTGCAGCAATAAAGGAAGCCTAAACATAACTTCTTACCCCAACTTCTGAAATTTAATGTTCGAAAGTTTTGCCGTATGATTCACCCCTGTCTTGATAATTCTATTGCCTTGGTAGACACAGCTGGCAACACCGTTCCACCTAACCAATGTGCTACTACTATTCTTAATGACACCTTCTCGAGAAATTTCTCTGTAGTTACAAATACTAATCTTCCAGACATTCTTCATTACAGTTACCCATTCATGCCTCCCATTACTGTTGGCACGGCTGGAATTACGAAACTCATCAATAACTTAGAGCACCATTCCTCCCCTGGTTATTATTCTATTGATTGCAAATTTCTGAAAAATACTTGTCTACAGTTCTATCATACTGACAAAAATATTTCAGCAATCGCTTGACACATCAACTCTTCCAACCCAATGGAAAATTGGGAAGGTGATTCCAATCTTCAAATCGGGCAATAAAAGTTCACCATGTAATTATCGGCCCATTTCCATTACTAGCACACGTTGCAAACTCCTAGAACACATCATATACTCGAACTTTGTGGCCGTTGTTGAATCTAGCTACTTTTTCTCACCAGCTCAACATGGCTTCCGGAAATCATTTTCCTGTGAAACGCAGCGCATATCATTTATTCTTAAAACTACACCGCATTCTTGATCGTTGGTGGTTAGCTGGCTGTATTTACTTAGATTTTTCTAAAGCGTTCGACAACGTCTCCCACATACTTCTTTTTCATAAATTAGTCAACTTAATATTGATTAATATTAAGTTAATATTATAAATCGTCCCTAATTTGTTGTAGCCAGTGAACTTTCCTCTAACCAATATCCTGTTCAATCTGGAGTCCCACAAGGATCGGTAAGGCCCCCTTCTTTTTCTAATTTTCATTAACGACCTTCCTTCTTTAGTTTCTTTTAATATTCATCTTTTCGCTGATGACTGCGTAGTTTTCCGTGAAATAGTTACTGATAACGATGCTAACATTCTCCAGTCAGATCTAAATTCTATATCTAACTGGTGCAATACTTGGCTAATGGAATTAAATATTAACAAGTGCAAAGTGATGCGTGTCTCTCGTGCATCTAGTAGTCCTTTTTCATATTACCTAAACTCTCCCTTGGCCGCGGTTTCATCCTATAAATATTTAGGCGTTCATATCATATCTAATCTAAGTTGGTCTTTGCATATTGAGAAGATCATTAACAACGCTAATCGCATGTTAGATTACCTACGCCGTAACTTTTCAGCAGCCCCTCCATCTTTAAAGCTCTTGTTATATAAAACACTCATTCGATCTAAATTAGAATACGCCACTCCAGTCTGGGATCCAAGCACTAACAATTTGGTTGCGTCACTAGAAATGGTGCAGAATCGCTCTACTCGCTTCATCTGTTCCTGTTACAACCGCACTGCCAGTATAACTTCTATGAAATCTGATATCTCTCTTCCATCTCTAGCATCCCGCCGAAAAAATTTTCGCTAGCACTTTTTCCATCGGCTTTACTGTCACCCGACCCTCCGTGACGAATTCATTCTTCATCCACATTATATCTCTGACCTTGACCATCGCTTTAAGGTTGGTATCGAGCCACGACCCCCCCCCCCCCCCCCATACCAAAACCTTTCTTTACTCTTTTTTGCCTCGAACTTCACCAGACTGGAATCACCTTCCTTCCAACATTGTTTCCATTAATGATAACACCCGATTTAAATCTACTTTAGCCAACTTGTATAATCAGGAGTTACCATGCCTTACCGTGCTTGCTCATATTGTTTACGTTTATTATTTTGTCATTATGTTTATTATGCACTGTGTTTATTCTCTACCCACTCCCCTCTGTAATGCTTCGGTCACTGAGGGTAAATAAATAAATAAATAAAACAGGTCATCTGAAAGTACGCTACGTGTGGTGTTCATAGTACGGTGCGGGGTTACTTTGGTCTCCCCAAATGACACTAGCTTCCGCAGTTTCACATATTGCTTCTGATCGCGGAACTCCAGGAGGAGATCACCACTTGCCATCCTCGTCGCCTTATAACCAGGATCGAAAACATCAGTCAAAGACTGATACAAGGAACGGTAAAATGGTGCGAACTGTTTTGTCGGGTTTTCCGAGTAAACTACTTGGTAACGTGGGAAGTTGTGGACATGGCGTCCGAAAAACTGAAAGACATCTTCGGGGCACCCTCGTTTCTGAGGGCGATCAGGGAGTTCAGGAAAAGCATTTCCCATAAGTATTGATGGGCTCTTCGGCAGCGATGCCAACCACCCACCATGGAGCCCGACAGGGGGAGGTGACACAAGTTCCTACAGGGGAAGCTCGGCCTACGCCAGCCGTGCATCGCTGCTATAACCAAATACAGCATAATCAAAACTGGCTAGCCACAAAGGTTAACCCTTGCCGCCGGAAAACTGGGAAGTGATAAGAAGTGAGGAGAGGACAAGAAAGATTAAAAGTGAGAGAGAGAGACGAAGATTGAAGAGGACAGGAAAAGGCGACTGCCGATTTTCCCCAGGTGTGTCAGTCTGGAGGTGCCGTCTATGTCAAGCAGAGGCCAAAGAGGTGTGTTGCCTCCGCCGGGGGGCCTTAAAGGTCCAAACACACAGCATCGGCTCAACCCCCAGGATCCCCCTTTCCCGAGACTCGGCTCAGCCGCGCTCGGCTACACGCGGGAGGGTCCAACCCTCGTGTGCTCGGGTACGTGGTGTGGCAAAGGACCAAACGCGTGCTGACGCAGACGCCCATGCATGGTATTCTTTGTGATGTTAAGCATTCTAAGACAATGCAACGCTTAGATGAGTTCCTAATGCAATATATCTTAATGTGTGCAGGTGCTTGCTGTAATGAATATGAGCCACATGCCCTGCTGGAGGCTCTCAGGGCAGTCGTTGGGGCAAATAACCCAATTTTGGAGGGCATACCTGACGCTGTAAATCTAGACGAGTAAGTATAAAACCTCCCCCAATGTAGTGAACTGCAATCACTATGGTTATTATGTCAACCACTAGCATGAACCGTCGTCAACGATGGTTCACGGTTACCAACCGCTTCTTTTTGCCATGCAGTTCCTTGGCCTGGCGTCGAATAGTCTTCTGGATTTTGCCCTCGGAAGCCCTGCTGATTCCATTACCTTGCCGCCGAACAGCGGTGACTTTATGTACTCTCCTGGAACCATCCCGTGCTTCGTGAGACGGCCTTCTCTGGTTCAAGCCACTGCGCTTGCCGTGTGCGCAGATGTATCAATCAAGCCCTGTCATCTGCCGTCGGTGACCTTCCTTCCGCCGTGGTATCTCAACGCGGGTTCCTGTTCCGCTTCTGCTGCTACGTCATCATTTCCGTCAAGACAACATATATTGCCTCCCCAGCGCCACCCCGCTTTCAGTGGGCTTGGCGACACGTCAATGATGGTTCATGCTTACCAACCGCTCCTTTTTGCCATGCAGGTAACTAGTAGTTACTCCCTTTTTGCTAAGCGAACTAGTTCTACGACGTTGCTCGTGCTGCCAAGCCCACATTCAATTTGCACCACTGTTTATGACTGTTCTTGCATTCTGTTTCACTTGTTAATAATGTCTGGTGATGTTGAATTGAACCCCGGCCCTTTTCATGCTGCTGAGGCGGTAAACTCTGAACTGCTCACCACTTTACGACAGCTTCAATCGGGGCAGTCAGCTATTCTTGACCAACTTAAATGAATTCAAGTAACCTTGTCAGACCACGAAAAACGATTTCTTGAATTTAACTCTAGATTGACCAAAATCGAAAATGAGTGCACAGCACTCGCGGCTACCAAGGCTGACATTGACACACTACGTTCAACAACTGCTGCTTGCATGGCCAATGTGGCTGTTTTGACTGCCCGCGCTGACGCAGCTGACAACCGATCTCGTCGTTGTAACCTTGTTTTTTACGGGCTAAAAGATTGTCCGAATGAAACCTGTCGAGAGTCCGAAAAACTAATCATTGATCACTGCATCCAGCACCTTCAGTCTCCTATTCAACCACGTGAAATTAAACGCGCTCATTGGCTCAGAACTTATCACCATGGCAGGTCCAGACCAGTAATTGTTAAATTCGCTCACTTCAAAGATAAAGACCACAGCCTTTCACTAGCTAAGAAATTCAGAGGAAGAACTTTCGGCATTTCGGAAGATTTTTGCCCACAGTTCGCCTAGCTCATAAGCGCCTCATTGAATTCGGAAAGACGAACAATATCCCGTTTAAATTACTTTATGACAAACTCATTTCCGGTAATAAAACCGAAATTATCGACCAGCAAGCCGATAAGGTAGTTGAACGCAAAACTTAGCAATTACTTAAGTCGAAGCCTCATTCCACCTCTGCTAGTCCTTCTTCAATTGCTTTTTGTTCACTAATATCCGCAGTATCATTCCAAAGCGTGATTCGTTATGTGGCCTCATCAGCTCATCTTCAAGTAATGTTGTCTGCCTAACAGAAACATGGCTTAATTCGTCTGTTCTAGATTCTGAAATCCTGCCCCTCCTTCCCGACTTCGACATCTTTCGCAAAGATCGAGCCGATGATACTCGTGGTGGTGGTGTCCTTACCGCCGCGAGTCATCACCTATGTTGCATTCCGGTTACCATATCCTCATCTCTTGAACTGCTTTGGCTTTACTGCACTGCATCCTTCCCGCGAATCCTTCTTGGCATTTGCTATCGCCCTCTTTCTACTGACTCTTCATTTTTGCCACTTTTCCACGACGCCTTATGCAAGATAACTACGTCATATCCTAACACGCCTGTGCTACTATTAAGGCCAGAATACATGGAGCGAACTTTCACGACGAAGTTCGGGCGGCAGAAAATCTGCCGCGGCGCGACGCCATGTGTTCGTCGGGCTGCGCTACATGGAGCGAAGACAGGCCGGCCGCCGCCGGCGAGTCGCTGCGTTGTTATCAGTGTGGCTAGACGAGGCAAATACGCTGTCGTGAAACACATGACAAAAAAAAAACCTTAACGGCAATTATTATCGCTTTTGAATTACGGAACACTCTAAAAACGCGTAAAATTTTGTTTAGAAATGATTTCTAGTCTTTTTTATGTGTTTGAGACATTCATGTGCCGATGTAGTTTAAAGAAAGCGGCGATGCTATGCGTTGTGGCAACACTGGGCGGGTAAACAACTTTCGGCTCCTCCGACTCCGCGGCTCTGTTCTGTGGCTCAACGCGCGCGCGGCCGAAGCAAGCAGACCCGAAGGTAGCGCACGTGAGCTTGTCTAACCATGGCTGTTATTGTTAAATTCCAGCCGCGCCGCTTTGGATGCCATGAATACGAAAAGCGGGAGACCGGCGTGAACGATAGAGCGGGATCGGGATACACGGACAAGCGGGGAAGCCTAGCCGGAAGTCGGGGTGGATAGTGAGACCTGATTGGCTCGCTTTGGGGCGCCGCTCGTTTGCCGCTTCCGGTATCGTCGCCGCCCGACGAACTTTTCTGCACCGGCTGGATCGGCGGCGAACGACGTTTTCTCCGCCGCCGCGCGTCGCGCGTACGCCGCCGGGCGTCGAACGCCGACTATTCGTCGCATATTCGCTCCATGTATTCTGGCCTTTAGGCGATTTTAACTTCCCATCAATCAATTGGTCTAATCTAGCTTCCTCAGTATCAAAATATAACATGGCTAGCGAGTTCGCGAACACGTGTCTCACATTTAGATTAAGCGAAGTTGTCAGTCATCCCACTCGCACTACAGACCATTCTTCTAATATCTTGGATTTGGTACTAACTTCACACCCTGATAACCTTTCCCCTATCTCGTACTCGAATGGCCTCAGCGACCATAAGATACTGCACGCTTCTTTTTCATGCCATATATCTAATAAAACAAAAACGAAAAAAGAACACTCACGCTTTACGACAGAGGCGATTATGACAGCATGATCCGAGATTTAACAACCATTTATGATGGATTCTCAGCTGACTTCTATCTTCGTTCACTTGAGTCTAACTGGTTACTGTTCAAATCTGAATTCTTGCGTCTGGTTAAATTATACGTTCCTACCATAACAATTATTGAACGGAAACAATCCCCATGGTTTAACAACATACTAAAACGATTGAACAAGAAAAAATGTCTCTTCCGTTCTGCAAACTCTTCTCAATCCGAACTTAAGTGGGAGAAATACTACCTTGCAGTCAAACAATATGACACGCAGGTCGCAAAGGCCAAACGGGGTTTTTTTGCAACCACGCTGCCCTCTATGTTGCACCATAACCCAAAACGTTTCTGGCAATGTATTAATCCCCAGTCGTCCAACACTGTTCTTCTACTTGACAGTTCTGGCTCCCCAGTTCCCGATACCGAGGTCGCTGAAGCTTTAAACACTGCATTCTGTTCTGCTTTTACTAATGACTACCCTGAAATTCTTCCCACATTACCATCTTTCACTTATCCTTCTATGGCAAACATTACTTTTAATGCGAACGGAATTACTAAAATCATAGATTCCTTAAAAAATTCGTCCTCGTGTGGTACTGATGGCATTAGCTCCAAGGTTTTAAAAGGCACTAAGCACATTAGCAGTCTTTTTCTAACACTAATATTTCAACAGTCTCTCGCTACGGGATCAGTTCCCAGTGACTGGAAAATTGGTAAAATAATTCCCATCTTTAAAAAAGGCGACCGTACAAATCCTAGAAACTACCGTCCAATTTCAATCACCAGTGCTTGCTCGAAACTGATGGAGCACGTTATACATTCCCACATTGCCACTTTCCTTTCATCTGTCAATTTCTTTCATCCTAATCAGCACGGATTTCGCAAAGATCATTCTTGCGACACACAACTTGCTCTGTTCCTACACGATTTGCATTCTCATGTTGATCGCAACATCCCCACTGACGCTCTCTTTCTGGACTTCGAGAAAGCCTTCGATAAAGTCTCACGTATTCTTCTCCTGTATAAACTCTCGCACCTTAGTCTTCACCCAGACATCTTTAATTGGATCCGTGCATTTTTAACCGAGCGCCTTCAGTTTGTTTCCGCTAACTCGATCTCCTCAAACATATCTCCTGTTCTATCCGGTGTGCCCCAAGGCTCCGTCCTTGGGCTTCTCCTCTTTCTCATATACATATTAATGACCTTCCACTTAACTTATCATCCAACATACGCCTTTTCGCGGACGATTGCGTTTTATACCGACAAATAACAAATGCTTTAGACTGCTCCGCTCTTCAGGAAGACCTCCTCCAAGTTCAGGCATGGTGCAGCAAATGGTACATGTCCCTCAATATCAGTAAGTGTTCCCACGTGTGCTTTCATCCACGTCGTAATTATGTAGTACCGTTCTACTCCCTTAACAACTGCACTTTAACACAGTGTGAAACATTTAAATAGCTAGGCGTGCATATATCTCGTGACTTATCTTGGACCCATCATATAGATCAGTTAACTAATTCCTGCAACCGATTACTAGGTTATCTGCGCCGTAACTTGTCATCAGCATCTCCCTCAGTCAAACTACTAGCATATAAAACCTTAGTCCGAACTAAACTATAATATGCTTGTGCTATTTATCACAACCACCAGGTTAATATGATTAACGCCATTGAAGCGGTTCAGAACCGAGCGGCCAGATTCATTCTTTCTGACTACTCCTATAACACAAGTGTTTAAGCCTCAAAATCCAGGTTGTGTCTTCCCTCGCTCGCCTCCCGCCGCAAAAGAGCTCGCCTTCTTTTATTTTTTAGGTTCTTTCATTTACAGCCCACAGTTAACCAGGTCATCATTCCAGCCCATCGTTTTTCCCGCCACACACATCCTAATGCTGTGTATCTACCACGCGCCCATTCCACTACGTATCAACGATCTTTTTTTCTATACACAGCCCGTGAATGGAATACCCTTCCTTCTGACATCGCCCTCATCACTGACATTTCTCGTTTCAAAGCTGCCATCGAAGACCATCTTTCAAGTCACATTACCTAACCTGACACGCCGTTTTTTTTTTCAATGTGCCCGCCCCTCATGTAATGTCCTGTTCAAGGACCTTTGAGGTATAATAAATAAATAAAATAAATAAAGTGTAGTGGTACGGAAACAGTGCAACGTATGATTTTTGTATTTGCTGCTCCATGAAAATACACTGAAATGTGGCAGTAGAGAATGCGATCACATGCACATGACAGGATCAGATCACTAGATTTCTGTGTGTACATTGCAAAGCATGACTCATAAGTAGCTATCTTGCATAACGGCCTTAATTTGCTTATGAGAAAGGTCTTAAAACAAACTTTCTACACTTTCTACATTTTGTGAAGACCAAAACACAGGTAATACAATGCAAGCCCATAATGTTCAGCACTTCCTATACATATAGGTAACCTCACGAGACTGAAATCTAGGCTCTGTACATAGCATTCACATTGCAACAAGCAGAAATGCATTTCCGTCAGTGGTTTAGTCATTCTGCTCACTCCCCTCTTTATACATATTAAGGATCACTAAAGGTGCAAATCATTCATGCAGGTTCCTTGATGACGGTGATGACCGGCCTTTGTCAAGCCCTGCCGGTGACCCAAGGCAAGACGAGCTAAATAACAAGTATCTGACAGAGGTGTACCCGGACTATGAATATGAAGCCCCTCTGGATGTAGTCGATGAGGCGTTGTTCTACTCATAGGATCCTACAGAAGCTGAAGGGGACACTGCTGACTCACAAGTCCACAACCAAGGGAGCACACTACAACAAATGCCGCATTGTCTTTGCATGATGACACTCTCCTGGAACCAGTGGTGGTGGGAGCAGCAGTAGCCACCACTCCAGCGCCACTGGCAGCAGCTGAAGATCAAGGAGCCCTGAACACAAGAGGGCAACAAGCAGGAGTAGCAGTGGCACCTCAGGCTCCACGCCCCTCATGGCCTCCAGGAGGCCATCCAGCTTAATCCAAGAAATGTTGAGTTGGAATATGCTGTCCTAGAAGGCAAAAAAAGAGCTGTTCATGTTGAACTGAGTGCAGCAGGAGCTGGTGCTGAAGTAGCAGCAAAAGTGTCATATGCAGCTGAAGGCTTGAAGGCAGTCAGCGATGCTACTGTTGCCGTCATTAACAAATATGGAGCTATTGCTGATGCAGTTTTAGCAGCAACACAAGCACGAACAAAGAGGTGCGCAAAGCTGAGCTAGAGTTGGAACTACTTCAGCTAGAAAAAGAGCGGCATAAGCTCGAGATCTTGAAACTACAGCTGGAACTCAAAGCAAAGACCAAGGAGATGGCAAATGGTGGGGAAGGAAACTGAATGGTGCCACATTTCTCTTAAATTTCAGTCAGCTTTACACCTCAGATTATCTTTTATAAATCACATCTTTCCTAATGACGTTACTATAGGCACAAAGGTTAATAACTGGAGGTAAAGCTATTTGCAAGGTTTGTGGATGCATATTTGTTGTTTGTGGAGCTGCATTGCATTTTAGGGCTTCCCTTTTTCTGAGCCATGATATGGTTTGATTTAATGAGGCTTAACGTCCCAAAAGAGTTCAGGCTTTGAGGGACGGCATAGCTTAAGGCGCTTAATAAATACGTCCGCCTGGGATTGCATTTCACAGCACACGTGATAGTAATATGTAGTTTTAACACTGAGGTAAAAGCATATCGCTATGTGCCTAGTCTGGTTGCAACCCTTTTTTGAAACACAATGTGCAGCTCGAGTGGAAGGGTTGTCCCTTTGTTCGTGATGTGCTTGGCGTGTCGTTCCTTACTTGAACTTCCACTGTCATGGCAACGTGTCGCGCTGAGTCTGATTAGCAATGTTTGCAGATACAATCATGTCTAAGTTTAGAATACCTACATGATATGCCAAGAAGCAGAAAGCATTCTGGTGTATTCCTTATCAATGCTTAAGTTTATTTTTGTACTAATCTTTCTTGCTTGGGTTTTGACATTTAGGTTTTTCCTGTACCCATAATCAAAAATAAAACATGTTTCTAGCTATTCTCATCTAGCTATTCTTTCTAGCTATTTCTCATCAACTGTGATAACAGCATTGCATAATGAAATAGGGAATTGTTGTCCAGCGCAAGATACATGCATGTCGGGGGCATTAACTTCAGCGGTAGCATTTTGCCCGTGTACTGACATCATAAATTAATTTCACGACTGATACGTTTCCATACTTTTCACATTAACGCAATAGCGCATCTCTAGGTGATATGTGTCGTCCTGTGACCGCTTTTTGGAGCAGTATTCAACGCCTATGTGGATGGGTTTCCCTGCATACGTAATGTGGTTTCAAGTGCCATAATTCCTTACTTCAACTTGTGATGTCCTGGCAACATGCACCACTTTGAACATAAAGAACATTTAAATACGCAATCATCTTTTGTACTCGAGGTTAATTACATATATGAAGTGGTAAGAAGCAGTAAATTTCTTGTTGGACTTTTTGTTAAAATTCACGTTTTTTTGTGCAATTGTCTACGTTTTGAATTTTTAGTTTTGTCTTGTGTACACAAACAAAATAACATGTGTTCCTGTTCGCTGTCGAGCTTTGTCAGCAATTATGGCAAAAGCACTGCACATTCAGCAAAAGCTTTCTTGAAGTCCAGGGCACTAACCACGAGGCAGGTTAGGCCGCGTGACAGCAGCCTGCCAGTGGCCTACTCGCTGCCTTCACTGCAGACAACACAAAGACTTCTGTACTGCGCAGAAATCCTACTGGCCCAACTACAACGCCAACCATGCTTCCGATGACTCCAGGAGCGCGATTTTGTAGAAATGACTTTTTTCATGCCAATGCCTTTTCGCGTGACGTCAGCGATTTTGGAAATTGTGGTTTCGTAAGCACGACGTTCCTTGGATCGTCCAATCAGAAGCTCCCTTCATTGGCCGGGTGTTTCTTTCGTGTTCTTTCCTCTTTTTCCGGGGCTGTATAGCAAATTTGTTTAGTAAAACGGCACTTTATAAAAGCGGACTTCCATGCTGCGTAAAGCAAATTCATTTTATTGCCTTACAAAGCAAAAGCTGCCGCATCTCAAAGAAATGCATACGCAAATACTCTATTTTCGAAGCCGTACCCACATAGCAGTCGGATGTGCATCCAATCCATGCCGTTGAGCGCAGGCAAAATGGCAGCCTCTGTTTACCCGAACAGCTGACAGCCCCTAGCATGTGCGTAATTCCCCCCCCCCCCCCCCCCCCACGCCCCGGTGAGATACAGGATTGAGGTAACTATTGCTCGTGTAGTTCTTGCATTGTCGTGTGGTTTTCGCTGCATGTCTGACGTGTGATAATTTCTTCTTTAGGAAGGGCTAAGAAGCATTATCCTTAGCACCCGAGGTCAAACTTTGCAACATAGTGGATCGAGCGAGAACTGTCAAGGCACTCATCAGCACCTTTCGATAGGCCACCGCCATGACAGAACAATAGCTTCGTGAAAGTTATCGCAGCAACGGTAATACTTCCTGCACTGATACGCTCCGAGACAGAAGCTGCTACAACGTTAAATGTGAGTAGTGACTTCACCTTTTTTTACATTAGTGGTATAAAAAGCCAGAAATAATTAAGTCGTAGTGAGCACTTTATGCAGGCGCTTAGCTTAGACAGAATGTTTGCCTCTAAATTTCTTACTGTGCCGCGGACCGCCTGAAATTCCCAAGTTGACAAAGAGAAAATGGCAGCAAAGGGGCCGCGGGTGTCAAAAGAGCAGGCGACTATTCTCGTGCAGTTCATCGAGCAGCACCCATACCTGGCGAGAGATTCTGCAGAGTTCTCGCCACGTATGACTGCTGCTCGAAACAACGAACTGTGGGAGGAGGTGGCGGCGGTCCTTAACGCACAGGGGCCAGCCGTAAAGACCACCAGCCGCTGGCGCAACCATTGGGACAAGATGGCCCATAAAGCGAAAAAAGAAGCGGCCAGGGCCGCGAGCGAGAAATGGTGAGTTTTCTAATGATGCTGACAGTAACGTCGTTTCACGTTGTCGTTGTTGCCGTGTTTGCAGGGCTACTGGAGGTGGCAAAGTGGGTGGCGTCGACGGCCGCGTCCTCGACGTCCTTATGAGGACAGGAGGAGTCCTTGTTTCCCCACCCCCCAAGTTCTTCGGCGATAGCGAGGTGCGTACATTGGATTTAAAAAAGTGTTGTTTGTGTGACCTGCTCTGGCCTCATAAATTTTCAGCATTACATTGTAACACAATATTACAAAATGTTTTAAGCCTCTTTTTTCGTTTTTTTTTTGTGCAAGTGACAATATAGGTTATGTACTCTGAGCAGCAACTTGTGTACATGATGCGCATTGCGCATACTGCTCGCAATGTCTCAACACTACTCTGACTGCAGGACAAGTTCGGAGGAAGCTGCAGGACCCAGCGGTTCCCGCAGACATCCACCAGCGACAACTACCTTCGTGGTGTCGGGCCCTGCAGCTGTAGCTGGGCCAAGTGGCCTTACACGTAAGAGAGTGACCTAGCTTTTGTAGTAACATTGTTTGCAGTTGCTGTATGACCTTGCTATGAAGTAAAGTACGTCACTGTGCTGTTATTACCTTTGTGTCCAGCATCCAGCTCTTATTCATGGAGGAGAAATGCAAGCCTACAAATGACATGATGTTGTAATAGAGATTCCTTGTGCTTTATAGGCTACTGCTACCAGCAACTTTAGGTGGCATCTTTTGCTCTAACTACGTGTTTTGTGTATCATTATTGTAGCTATGCAGCTATAATGACATTTCAAAGTGACTGGTTAGGAGAATCAAGCTGTGTGGGTCGGATAACAGTGAATCAGCAGTCTTTGCTTTTGCCTTGCATGAAGAGCCACCGGCTACCCCCCAGGTGCCGCGGCCTACCACCCAGCTGCCGCAGCCAACTCCCCACGTACCGCAGCCAACTCCGCAGGTGCAACAGCCAACCCCTCGAGAGGCATGGGCACCCCGTAGACAGCCCAGGCAGCAGGAGCTCGAGAGTGCCGTGGTGACGGCTACTGCCGAATACGTTCGACAGGGCCAGTTGGCGGAAGCCAGAGCTCAAGAGGATACCCGCTTCCACCAACGAATGCTGGAGAAAAACCGGCAGGTATGTGTAAGGCCACAGACGTATATTTTTCTGCGTATGAAATTGATGAGCATACGACCTCTCTAAAAATTATACTAATCAGTGAACAAGCATAACGTATACGTGTAGTCCTGTGGTGATATCTTCTAGACATTCGCGTGATATAACATGTGTAAATATCTACGTAATTATGTGGTTAGGTAGGTAATTCGGGTTTAATGGCGGAAAAGCGACTGAGGCCATGCTGCGCCAGTCACAGGACAGTATAAGACCTAATGTTACTGCAGCATTAGCTGTGTTACATTAAAGTCGATGTAGATAACCGGTTTCATCTAAAAACTCGAACAAGTTAGTGAATGGCACTAGTGGATCGTCGCTCAATATTAAGGCAGGGTGCAAATATTCAGGTTGCACGATATTCAAAAATTTTCAGCATTTACATTAGGGGATCACTTTACTACCAGCTGGATGAATGAATCGCTGATTACTTGTAAGTTAGAACCTGCACAGTTGCTCGAGAATGTGTGTATACACAGGAGCACAAGTCAACACAACAACACAATGCCATGCCCTTGCAAAGTTTTTTTGTGCAGCAATCTACGAAGCCATAAACTATTAAGAAAAACTGCTGTCCCCTTGCTACATAGTATTGATGACAGTGCGAGTCTCATAGCAGTGAACATTACTATGTTTTACATCGGTTCTGAAAAGTCACTATCTTTTAAACATGCAACCTTCTCGATTGAGCAGACACAGTGCAGACAATCGTTATTTGTTTATATATATAAAGAAACAGGTAAATACAGCTTCAAACAAATATGTGCATTGTCTTCTACAAAAGGACTAGAAGGAGATTAGCTGCTTAGTTTCCGCAAGATTCTCGTGGTCATGTAATGTGCTGAAGGCAGCCTGAAAGTGCTCCCAAAATTAGGTACGGTTAATGACTCATTGACTAAAATCCAGCTTTATCATGTCAGCAGTTTGTAAATTGAAGGTCTAGCAGAACAAAGACTTCAGTGAGTTTTAAGGTTCCGTGAACGTACTTCGAATCGTAAGAAAAAGACAACTACACATCCAAGGTAAACCAAACAGGATGAGCGCTCGTCCTGTTTAGTCTTGTTTACTTAATTGTGTAGTTGTCTTTGTTATGCTTCAAAGTAATGTTACTGCAGAAAAAAAAACGAGTCATGTAATACCAGGCTGCATGCACAGATGAATTGAACATGTGACTAAATGTCTGGAATCATGAGCTTATGAGACATGCAGGAATATTAATTGTATAGTTCGTACACTTTAAAACTACATGACTCAGTCGAACACATCAATGTAGAAAACTTGCTTAAACTTGACAATGCAGGAGAATGCTTAGATAGCATTAATTTTATATGAACACAATCCTAAATTATTACACATAGTTGTGGCTTATTGAATCACAATGTAGCACCAATGAGTGCATCGGTTCTTTGTAATCAAGCCAAAAGACCAAGGCATAACACTGGTATACATATAGCCACCTGAAGTAATTTGCGTATACCTGCTTGTACAAAGCCTGCATGATATTCAATATTTTCATATTAGAAGTGTAACATTGAAGTTCTTGCAACATGATACAACCGCAACATACAGAAAAAGACAGTTAAATAAGTCTCGCAAGTGCTGTGGGCATCTATGCTAAAGCAAAGCATCTGACTTGCTAAGTGGCTGTCAGAAGCAGACTGGCGGATACCCTTTAAGCAGCTGGTCTTACGCAGCACGACTTGGATACAAAGTGTCCTGCTACGTGTAGTAAGATATATTGCTATCTCAAGTACAATACACTAGCACAATAAGGAAGTGCTTCACATGCATGTGGCAAACAGAGGAAGGAAATCTTTTCATCTCTCAAACACCTGCTTACAAGTGGTTTCGTTGATGCATGATGGAGACTGCAATTAAGATGCCAAGCACCGTCAGGAGTACACAACAAAACACAATGAAAGCAAAAGAGTACTTGCAAGCACGAGGCATTACTGAAGATGACTAATCTTTATTTCATTCATGACAGCTCCCTAGCTAAGGTTTTCATATACCTTTCTAGTTTCACTTGACAGCAGCTGCTTGGTGTTGCACCTTGAACCTACTTGGTCGGTACTGAAGTTAGTTCAACATCATATAGCATCTCAAAGAGCTAGTGA
This sequence comes from Dermacentor andersoni, assembly GCF_023375885.2. NCBI lineage: Eukaryota > Metazoa > Arthropoda > Arachnida > Ixodida > Ixodidae > Dermacentor > Dermacentor andersoni. Next base: position 138,422,374 of record NC_092815.1, read on the forward strand.
TCGCGAAAAATAAACTCATGAGGTTATATACTCTGCTGGCAGCACATGCAACTATAGCCTAACTAGCAGATCATCAAATTGGATTTCTTCATTTGTTACCCTGTCCTGACCAATATTCTGCATATATGCATATGGCAACATCTTTCTAAGAATGAAGAGAACCTTATACCTACTGGAGCACTGATGGACCAGTTTTCAAAGTCTACCACTGTACACTTTTTTTTATTTTTGACGCTATCCGGCTGGACAAGAATAAACCAGGGGCCAATACTAATGCTTCACCTTAAAAACTTTGGTGCGAGAATTTTTTTATTGTGAGCTATTAGGTCAGCAAAGCCATTCATAAGAGTTAACTAAATCAAAAAAGTACTCGTGGTTATTAAAACAAAAATATATGCATGGTCGTATCTGTGCGCCAATCTTGAGCAGACATTCATCACCTCGCTTTTTTTTTTGCGTTCTTAATGTGCTCATTTGGCAGGACAGAGTCAACAGTGTATACTTCAGAAATAATAAAGAAGTGTTCTCCAGATGGTTCTCTGGAGCAGAATATTCTTTTTACCCAGGCATAAGTGCCATCTGCAAAAACAATAGCAGTGCTATTTGTTCTGCCGTGTTTGCTGTACCGCTCTGATGCAATTACATTGCACCCAACCTTCATCCCACGAAATTCAACTATTTGCTTTCCCTGTAGTTCTGTATGGGCACCAAAGTCATCATGAACTGTCTCAGGTTTGCCTAGAGAAGTAATGTTTTCCAAGCATTCTTTTGCAGCATTTTCTTTGATCAGCGATAGTGCATAGTTGCTTTCACGTGCTTTCAGCGCTAACAGACTGCTGCGCAAGAGAAGCCTGCTAGCAATCTGCAAGGCCACTCCATTGGCAGATGTGATTAGCGACAAGAGCCTGCCCATATTTGTTTCAAATGAGAAACAAGAATGTGCCACAGAGGTTCAAACAAAACAACGGATTTTGGCAAATGTAAAAGCTGGTGCACATTGTACGTCATATTGCTCCGGCCGTACAAAAATTCAACACCAACGACAAACTCTGTAAGTAGTTGTGTGCTGAGGTCTACATCTGCACGTGAAATAGAATCCTTTAGCAGGATGAATAACCTGATGCAAGAAGGCTCCAGTGAGTCATGTACTTGTCCTCAAGCACACCAGTGAGACAAGTCAAGGTGCACTGTAATAAAGCAACCAGTACTGCCATTCTGAGGCCTTCCAATATTTTCTAACCTGCAGCGGTCGTGGCTGACGGCTAACACATACAGGCATTCTTATTTCACCAATCCGTTCATTTATAACACTCACAGTAGAGGGCATGCCACAGTAATAATCTGCTCCTGTATCAGAGAGCCACAATTCTGTCAACTGTCTTGCGACACCAAGTTGAACACAATGCATGTAATTTGGGCGCCATGACCAAGCAGGGCTAAAACCTGACAAGCTAATAAGTGGAGATGGGCCCTTGACTCCATGTACAGTAGTGCCAGTACGACAAGCCGCCTTCATGTCCACCAAAGTTTCTTCGTCAGTGCAGTCAGGGTAGAGCTGGTCCAAGCAGCATTTGATAGTACCTGTTAAAAAATCAAAAGTATACTCACAGCAAGTTTAATTCACGGTAACTGAATCCCACTTCCCTCTACACTGATCCATACTAGAGATAAAATGTGCCGAATACTCAACCACATAGACTGGCACATTTTTTTGCAATGGTAGCATGTATTTTAACTGGTCCAGCTTTCTGACCACTACAAAAGTGCCAAGAGTGGCATAGGACTTGCCTTGTACATTAGTCCCTGAATGGTAGCACCAGCTACAACCAAAGTAACCGTTGCACTGGACCATTTGTTGCATTGCAGCTCCGGCAGGTGCATCTGCACAGCAGCATATGCAGAAAACCTGCAGGATAGTGGAATATCATGTGAATATATACTCAAGAGTTGTGTCGTAAATGTGTTCAAATTTTCTGTCCGGGATCATTTACCTTGGAGGGTACTTGTGTGCCAGCAAGTGTCCACGTGATACCAGTTGCATTTAGCTGCTCCAGTTGATGCACAAATGCCTGCAGCAGCATTGACATATTTGGATGCTGATACCCATACCACAGGAGTGTTGCCATTACATTGCTCCAACGCAGCCGAGGTGGTAATTCATTTAAAATTATTTGCACAGGCCATATGCTGTACTTTGACGACTTGAACACAGGACTGCCATCACTGTTCACAGTCAATGTTAAATCATGAGTAGCCATCCCAACATTTTCACGTGCAGTGCGGTATTGATGGCCATCCAAGATGTCAGTCATTAAGCCATTACTGCTCTGTGGCCGGCTGAGGTTTGCTGCTAGCGCAGTGTTGGCTGTCTTGCTAGAAAGAATCGCCATCAGCTGCTTCTCAATTGGCAAAGTTACAAAAAAGCTGCCTGTGCGCACAAGATCGCGGCCTACATATTTTTTGTGTTGCAGACTGTACAATTGACTTCAAGTTTTTGACGCTGCTCTAGGCATCCCGTTGTTTTAGCAAGCAGATGCTTGCAATCTGCGCAGTAAAAATGGGAAATCGCATCCCTCATGTCAATTCCACAAAAATTCTTAAAGAGGTATTTGCTTTCTGGAAAACATTTCTTCTCCAAGAGATTGTTTAAAACCGTCTGAATCTCTTGAATTGCAGCCCAGGATAGGCCAAATTTAATTGCCAAGTCCAACAGCAGCATATAGGCATCTCCTCGGGTGACTGTTCCACCTTCAATGAATGGTTCACAGAGCTCATCAGCATCTATATCTTTCGGATCACCGCTCGGACACGCACCGGTTGTGAGAAAGATGCATCTGAAGTTCCGTGTTCACCATCACTAAAGTCACTGCAGTCTTCATCACTGTCCTTCTCTCGGGTTAAGTCTGTATGTAGACTCATCACAGATTTGGTTGGTCCTCGAGAGAGTCTGCTGGCGATGTTGGCGATCTCGTTGATGTCATAGGCGACTTGTGACCTTTTGGTGCTCGCGGAGCGGCGCCAAGTGGACGGTGAAGGAGCCACTTTGTTGACTTCAGCATGCTGCTGCTTGATCCAGGGTCGAGACAGACTTTATGCCTTTTTCTCGGTGCCATTTGGTATCAAAGACAAGTACAGCTATGTAATCGCGAACGAGATACAGCTCCTGATCGACGGACAAAGAGAGCGCGGACCACACGCGCATGGACTAAAATATACCACAACCTTTTGTGCTGCAGCACTATACCCCGCACCGCAAATGCTCTGCAATCGTGCTGTTTACACTCTTTTGGTAAAGAGGGATATATTGTTTATAAATGAAAAATATACAACAATGCCTGTTAAGAAGTATGAACAACTACCTTTTATTAAACATGTACTACCGTTTTAATTTACGTACGTGCCCGATCTACATGTTGGCGTTCCAAACCCTCTGCAGAGCTCCAGAGCGTGAGAAGGCCAATTAGTGTTCCTCCGCAGTCCGAGCATCTGAACGCGTGGTCCGAGTGTCGTTTGGCTTCGTGGTGCCGCGTTGTTTGTGTTGTGGATCGTTTCGCACGCGTGCATCGTATCAGTAAGCGCGATGTTTGCTCTTGTGCGATTTGTTGAAGACAAGACAGACAAACGATATGTTATACCAGTAACCGATGTCAAGAATTTCCATCCCGAAAATGAATTGGATTTTCACAATACGGTGCCTTACGATGCCTATTGGCGGGACGAAGACAACGAGAACAGTGGCGTATACGTCGTACAGATTCTCAAGCTCTCAGGTAAATATTTGTTAGAGTGCCCTGCTGATAAAAAAGGTGCAATTCACAGAATTGTGATATCGTTTTTCATTGCCGAGTTAGAGTTGTAAACTTCATAGTTTCGTTTTCTCAAAATTTTCAATTTTCGACAATTTTAAATAAGCAATCGACAACCTCACTAAAAAATTAGATACCAACACTCACTAGATATTAAGTTTTGCTTTTAAATGGAACAAACCTAGTCACATTTGATGCAATGGTAGTCGAGAAAAACGAATTCTCCTTTTACATGTATTTAATAGGAGCACCGGAGCTAAAAGTTAGCTGCACCGACTTTTCTGAAAATTACTGGCTTTCGGTTGCGTGTATTAGAATAAGGATACTGTCTGCGCATAACCTTGTAACAATTTGAGCACGCACTTATGATACTTGTATATTGTTTTAAAGATACGTATTTAAGGGCTCGGCAAATTAATATGGTGCTCGAAACAACATTGCATTTTAAAGTGTGAAGTGTATGGGAGTGGACATTCAGCTGGCATCTGGCAGGCAGTGCGAGGGGTCATCTTGCGGCGCTTTGACCTCATTAATTGGCATTATTTCAGCATTACCATTATGGTTTCGAAGAAGCCGTCAGAAAATACAAGTTGGTGACAGCGGTGGGTAGGCGAGCGAGGAAAGAAAGCGAGCATGCCAAAGCCACATCGCGGAACGGCAAGCCTGTGCCACTGACCTTGCAGTGGCATGGACTAACTGCCTAGCATGTTAAATAACTGTGCGCTTATACTTGCTACTTACTGCCGCTTGAATATGATCCTTCTTTGCACGATACCGGCACAGTCTGACGGCGGTGAAATGGCTGTTGCCGACTGAATATACCCTCGCTTGATCGGGACTCGGATAATTACACTTTTGACAATAAAGCCACGTGTCCACGGAAATGTATCTATGCTAAATATTAAGGGTTACTAGCGTTTCTTGATATATAGTTTTCCAAATATGATGCAGTCAATCAAACATATTTGTTGTTTTATACTCTGCAGCTACAAGGGAAGAGATGGCAAGACAAACAAAAAACGAGTGCCCATTCCACCGATCAGGCTGTCAGATGTGGAGGACTTGCCCCTCTATGAAGGGGATGTGAATGCTAAAAAGAAGAGCATATGACAGGTACATGCATATTTTGCTTTGTCGATACACAGTAAACACCAGACTACTAAGTTTTCAACAGTGTCAGTGTCAGTAATTTCCAGTATTGTCATCCATTATAGCAGGACAGGGCCAAGCAGGCAAATCAGGCTGCATCAAGAAAGCAGCAGTACGAGGCTGTTCTCCGACAGCATATGGCACATGCCCTAAAGAATGTTGATGTTGCTAAGGAGGCTAAGGAGGTTGCTGCACCATTGCCCACACCTCGCTCCTCCACCAAACAGTCACGAGGGTCACAAGTATGTAGAAGAGAAACAAGTATTTTGCAGTGTCTGAGAGACCAACACAGCTGTGCAATGTTAACTTCTGACGTGCCTTTCTTGTGCTGCGAGGTATTACTGCATTGTTGGCATTTTACTTGCAAACACCTCGTCACGATATGCTGGAAGAAGTGGTCATGCACGCAGTCTTTTCTTAAACTGATAGCAATGAACCAGGGAACTGATTCACACCTTATTTTGCTTATGTTGTGTTTGCACTGCATTGTTAAAACCCCATATTGACTAAAATGCACAAATTTATGCTTTTGCATGCTGCAAATGTAGGTTAAGGCATCAGCAGAAAGTGACTTCGTTAAGTGTTGACTTATGCAAAAAGGTATAAAATATAGGTGGGTGCCTTTAGGTACACTTCGAGGAGCAATTGCGAACGCATAAAAGCTGGCATATAAACCAGTACGGTAGTCAGTTTGTGGCACAACGTTGCATACCCTTTGGCACCCTATTTCTCTCTGCTGTAGCAAAATTTGGGAGACAAATGGAATGACCGGTATTTAGAGGTTCTTGCCCACTTAATTATTTAAGTGCCCACAGTCTAGTGTCTTCACATTTGTAATGGGCACCTGGTACGTGACCATATTTTTAAGGTACCATTGAGTCGCTGTCAACTTGTGACATCATGAATTTGTAAATGCCAATAAGGGTAAATCGTTGGGCAATTTGGTAGCAGCACATAGTAATATTTTATGCAGCATGAAAATGGTTTTACGGAAACAAAGAAGTACAGATGAGAAAAGAGACACACTTTCCTGCTTTTTTATTCTAGAAAATGATTTGCACATTGCACAAACCTTCACCATTAAGAACTATTTTTATTGGCTTCTTTAAGCTTACCTCTGTTTCCCTGTGGCCTGAAGAATGTCATCTAACGATTTCATGTATGGTCAACCTTGTTCTCACTTACCTTCCGCTTTGGCTAGCATTAATTTGTGTCCCTTGAGACAAACCCACATGGCATGAACAAAATAAGAAGACTTGTTTCAGTACTCTTGCTTTGATAGAACCTTTGAAATTTATCTTCCTTATCACCGATAAATCATTTGGCAATCCATGGGATGTTTAAAGCTATATGTCAGTACCAGAGATCAAAAGAATTTATTATAAGCAATAGTCTGATGTTGTACACTGCACCACATCTTTGAGTTCTAGAGTGCCACCACAGTTACATTATCCTTTTTTTTTTTACATAGCACATGCTATTTGAGTTGTTTTGCTAAAATAGGATGTTTCAGCACTAAAGTGTGCACACTTAAGTGCAATTTTCTTGAACAATACACCAACAAATAGCAAAAACGTCTTCGCATATTGAACGTGATGTGTGAAACCTGATGTGCGTTTTAGGATCAGCTTGAAAGTGAAGACACAAAACCATGGCCTACAGAAAAAAAACAATGGTGTTGCTAATGCTTTTTGTGGATGATAAAGGCATCACTATAAACTATGTGGAAGGTCCCTCTGCTACACAGCTTAGCACCCACGTCTCTGCCAAATATCTTTCTTATTACAGTCACTTTGATCAAACATTATGCGTGTAAAGTTACTGCAGTTTGAGAAAATTTGGCACTAACCGAGATACAATATAGGGAGCCCCAGCAATGCTACTACTACCACAATCTTGGTGCATACCCCAATTTTGTTTGGGAGTGTTCAAGTTGGAAAAAGTGTGTATGTACTTCATAATTTGTTTTTTTTTTTCACAGGTCAAAAGGAAGCTGTATGATGAAACCAGCGATTCAACAGACGATGAATCGCTGGTTTCTTCAAAAGAGCTCATAACTGCACGAAAAGATGCAAAATACTGGAAAATGCAGTGCCGCATTGAGCGGGAGCACAAGGCATCATTGAAAAAACTCAAGAGTTTTTGGGAAAAACATTAGAACACAGCTGAACAACTGTAAGCATTACTTCATTTTTATTGTAGTTTAGTGTATTATATGCTGTCTAACAATGACGACTTTACATGTTTTCCTAGTTGCCCAAATACTTGACATGCAGAGAAGCGAGAAATGTGAAGGTAAGCAGTCATAAATGCAGCACTGTCAGCTGTAAGGTACCTAATATCCTGTGTTATCAAGTGCGCATCAAAGTGTCACTTCTGAAGCTATGTTCCTGCAACATTTAATAAAACAACTTATATGCAGTCTTGTGGCAAGTTTGCAGGTGTATTTAACAAGCATTCTCTACAGTATACTTTGCGTTTGTGTAGCCAACTATTTCTGTTAAGTATTCTGATAAGAGAGAAGAGAAAGCTTTGCATGGGGAACTACAGCATGGACATTTGTATGGGATAACAGCAGTTGAGCTAAAGACCATGAATACATAGTTTCTTTCCAAACAGGCACATCAGCGCAGGTCAAAGTAACTCAAGTGTATAGTTGCACGCATAACTCAAAGTTTTCATTACACAGGCGTGATCCAGCACAGACTGCAACAGCAGTTGTATTGCCGCTGGTCCACCAGCTAGTCTCAAATGGCCACTGGCCGTAAGAGTACTAAGTGTACCAGCAATATCGCTCATTGCACATTTATGGTGACCAACTCCATATGTATCTCAAACTTTTTATTGTACAGGTGAGACGACAAAATTTAGAAGCACCACTAATGGCACCTGCTACAGATCAGCCTCAACGAGTGGCTACTTTTATCGAAGACGGTGAATGTACTTGCAGCATAATTAATTGATCGAATTTTTGATGTGAACCTATGTTAATTATACTTATTGTTGTCTGTCTCACATTTGCTGCTTTAGCACCAGATTTGCCTGTGCCAGATGCCTTAGACGATACGAAATGATGCCAGGACGGCAACTTTGTGGCCCCATCTGATGGACGTGTGAGTACGGTTGTTGCTAACCTATACCACAAGTTTATCGTTAGCACCCAAATTCAAATAAAACTTGTTCTTCAAGCTCTTCGCATGGATGTGTTATAAGCGGCAGTTGCATCTAGTGCGGTAATACTAGTTGACGCTGTATATAGCAATAAACACCTTTTTTTTTTCACTTACTTCCAGTTCCACTCGTCTGGTGGAATTTTCGTCGTGCCTGAGCAAGCGGAAAAACTGTGCAGAAATAAAAAGCCAAGCATCCTCGTGAGAGACACGGCCCAGGTGATCTGGGGCAATGAACTATTGGCAAAAAGATGTGTCAGCGGCAGACTCGCACCAACAAAAAGTGGCAGCAGCGAGCAGCCATCCAAGCAGCTGACGCCTGCAAAGGTGGAGGTTGTTTATGGTAGGTACTTATTGCTTAAGGTTTGTTAAAGAGTATGCATTTTTCCAGCTGATCACTGTGATAATTTTTTTGAGATACATTATTTTGATTGTAGATTGTCTGCGGCACTGGGGTCAGATACACAACCAGGACATGGGCGCTGCGGAGCGTTCTCCGTCAAGGACCCTCAGTGAAAAAATTCAAGGTGTAAAAAGAAAACTTCCCTTTCCACACAGAGAAAGTGCTGTCAAGTACTAGAGTACCACTGTAAATATTTTTAAATATACTTACATTGTGTTTTTGACTGCTGGAGTTTTGTCCTCTATGCACATGGCTGAGTGGTTGCTCAAAACAACCAGCAATACGCCCTTCTCCTTGGAAGAAAAGCACTGTATGGAAGTGTGAAACGTAATCGATCTTGTTAAACTTTTTTTTCCAGTGCAGAACTGAGCTTGATTTAATTCCGTCTACCAGAAGGACACTTCCAGCCCGGTAGCTGAGACTCCAAGTGGAAATTGCTTCTATTTCAGCTGGAAACGGCTTCGATTCCAGTTAATACAGGAACCCTTTCAAGCTAGATTGAAAGCATTCTCTAGCTGGAACAGGGACACTTTCCAGCCGGAAGAGGAGCAAGTTCCAGCTGGATCAGAAGTTCCAATCCCAGCTGGAAAGAGTCATTTACAACTGGAAAAGTTTCCAGCTGGGAAGGATTTCCGGTTCAATAATCCAGCTGGAACTGGAAATTTTTTCCATCTGGGTACCTACCGCAAAGTGCCAAGAATGAGGCAATAAAAAGTTTGACGTAAGTTATTACCACTTGTTTGTATAAGGTGGCGATAGCATGGTGGAAGTGGCAGTATTCTGTATTTTCTGAGGTACATTATCTAGCATTGCTTATCCTTCAGGTGCCGAGTGCGAAACCACACTGAATATTTTTCTTTTGCTATTACATTGCAGTAGCGGCGCAACGCTCGCAGCGGCTAGCTGACAAAGCGAAGAGTGGCGCCTGATCGCTTGCGCACCGCCGCAGTTACAGTGAACTATACCCTTGTTATACGGGCGACCTTAACCGCGGTTATCGCTAAACGCGGTTACACGCCAGCCGAAACTGCGGTTAGACCGCTGACCGCGGTTGACCGCCAACCGAGCTTGGCAACCTCGGTTTACTGTAACCGACGTTTCGGAAACGGGCAAAATAGCGGACGGTACTTCTTCCGAGTGCAGCGCTGGCGCTTCCCAGATATCTTCCAAATGGCGTATCATTTGGCCTGACGCGACAGCCGAGGCACTGATACGCATTTGGGAAGATAATCTGGCCGCTCTGCGCCCAAGTAGTCGAAACGCGCACCTTTACACAGAGATGACGGCTACGCTCAACGCTAGTGTTCCCGCCGGCGAAAGACCATACTCGACGAAGCAAGTGCGCCTGAAGCTCGACAACATGAACAAACGTTATCGCTAAGTCAATATTGGGAAAGACGCGTGCAGGGGGGGAGTATGTACTGGTCAGAGGACGCGGCGTCTGCTTGCTAGACGAGGTGCCAGCAGCTAACGCCTGGATAACACAGAAATCTGAACAGCAAAAGGCGCGGGCAAGAAAAGCCTCTAGCAAACAGCAACGCCTGAACGCGAGAGGATGCGACCGTGCGTTGCGGCCAGTTGTGCCCTCGCCGGATGTACTGCCACGGCCGGTCTCTAGAGGAGCGCGCGCTTTCCTTCGAAGCGCGCGCACCCCTCGAGACCGGCCGTGGTACTGCATGAATACGTGTGCCGGGTTATTCTTAAGCTTAGTGTAATTTCAGCCATAGTCATACGTTTGTAAGCTGCATGGCCTACGCGCCATGTGGTCTCTCCGCTTTCCGCGCCCAACGAATATGGGGTCGTAAATTGACTCCTATATCTGAGCAGATATTGAAACCATGGACAAGCAGTGAGTGCCACAATGGAATGCGAGTTGAGCGTTGTGTGCAGTCATGCGAAATTTTTATATGGTTTCTATCTGTCGTGAAACAATAATTTCGTTGGCATCTTCTAATCGGAAAAAAAATTAACAGAAGTGAATGCTGTACGTCAGTATCAGCTTGCGATGAGAATACATGTTTAATAATTTGAAGCTCCACTAGTTCAAGTCTACCTTCATTTTCATGATTACTGCTACAATGACTGTACCTTCTACAATGTGTTATGCAGTGGCTATATTTGTTGCACAGGAAATAAACACTGTTGCAGAATTAAATATCCTAGACGCGACACTACAGCTTAGTATTTTTAATTACATCTCTGTTAGTTACTTATTTTAATATTTGCTCCTTTCTTGATTTATCATCGCTTAAGGGAAGGGAAACTGGTGATGTCATTATTCTTAACATGTAGTGGTTCTTCCTTCTTTCTGCAGCAGTGCTACAAAGATTGGCTTTAGTAATCTGGTACATTTCTAGAAGCTTTACTGGATCGATGACTGCGTTGCATAGGCATCACTTTGACGAGATGAAAATATAATTTCAGGAAGCTCAGGCCCACCGCAACCACGACCGGCTCGAAAGCCATCACCTGGCCGTTGTAACGGCGTCTGCATGGTTTCCTCGGAGCTCTACCGATCAACGATGACTTGCTCATGGAGGCAAACATTGAGGTAATCTTCAAGTCTTCACAATACTTGCCAGCATTTATAATCATCTATTGTCCAGCACTGATTTTTTGCATTGCATTGCTGCTCTGCACTGCAATACGTGAGCAATAGGCTGCCTACATCGCTACAGAAAGCGTTGTGTTTGCTGTATGTACGTACCTATGTGTTATGAACTGTGCACATGATTTCATTTTCATCCTATCAGTCTGGAGTGGCATGGCGCCAGCCAACCTCTCGAGGACCCATTCAGATCCTTTCTCTCATCCATTTTTCAACGGGAAGGAATAACTTGTGTAGCTGCGCAGAAAACAAGACTACAATAAAGAGACCTAAGGCTACACAGCAGACTTGTAGCAGTGCTGTGTAATCCTGTATGTCCTGAAGAATGCTGATGATTAAAGAAAATAGGTTTCTTGCTACAAGTTAATTCCATGATTTCAGGGAACGAATCAACTTGTAGCGAGAAGCTTTCATCATCAACATTCTTTTTACATGCCAGGATTTGTTGAAAGCTTTGCAACCTGTAACGAAAACACAAGCGTTCTAGTACACATTTGTGTGTCGAAGGCTTGTAATTTGCCAACAACTTTCTTTTCTTTCTGCACACAACCTAATATGCAGAATATATATTGTTTTAATTCTTAAGGTATGTGCCTTATAATCCAATGCAGGTATATTCATTTGGTATGTACATCTATTGCAGCTGCATCGAAATCTTCATTCCACCTTGCAGCCATATTTTTATCTTGATGATGTGAACACCTTCTTTCTTAGTTATTACCACTCTTTTACTGCGTCTAATGTTCATGGGTTATTGACATACCGAAATTTGCAGGTGGAGCAAGTGAATGAACTGTCCAATTGTGAAGAAGTCATTGCATCGTGAGACGATGGCGATATTTCTGCTGACGAGAGCAGTGTTCGTGAAGGAAACATCACTCCAGAGCCTCCCACAGACAGCCCACAGCCTGGGGTAACAGATGACCTGGATGCCAGAACAGGCAGCCGTTGTGCCAGCAGCAAGGCCTAAGGAAGGAAGAGGCCTACGTCTACAAACTTCGAAGAACTCCTAAGCTTACACAAGCAAGCGGAACAACGAGCAGTGAAAGCTTCTAAAAAAATTTGCAAGCTTCAGAAGACGTTCGTCAAGTTGCAAGCAGAATCTAATGACATGCAGGGAAGCATGATTAGAATGCTGGAGAAGTATCTAGTACCAAATAATAAATAAAATGCGAGCATATACAGCACAAAAGAAATATTCATTTATCTCTGAAACATTACACAACACGGATTCCTAGTGAAGGGAGTGGCATCCCAGGGCCTCGCACAGCAGCCATGCATTTACGGAGAACAACCTTCCCGAGACTTTAGCGACGGCAGTGCTAATACAGACTACACGAACAGCACCAGTTTCAATATATAACCACAGGACAATACAGGACGTAATTGATCAGCTTTCTCAACACTGCACAAACAAGCTGAAGCACGAGTTACCAATGCTTAAATAGCTATAAATAGCTTTTGGTATATTGTTTGCAGATGATTCCCAAATTAGGCTAAATAATAACCTACAAGTGCAAAACACAGTCTTACACGTTGAAACTATCAAATATGACAATTGTTTTGCTGAAATATAACATCTTTATGGCACTGTAATCAAATGTCGAAGAAAAATTATTCAAAATGAAGCCTGTACGCAAAAGATCACGTGACGCGTCGTCAGACCATTAACCGCGTGATCGGGATAGCCCGTGTAACGCTGGCGGACCACGGTTGAGCGAGTTAACCACGGTTACGTTGCCCGTGTAACTAGGGTATAGAAGTCTTTCTAGTGGCACGAGCTGCTTCCTGGAACGGGCCTTTCAGCGTGGAATGATGCGGCGGTGCTGGCATCGATGACTCTTAAATGCCGCCGATCGCACTGCAGCCCGCAGCAGCGCAGCATTATACTGAACGGGGTTTCTTTGGCGAAACTCGCTAGCACGTACTTTGGAAGGAAATATAAAGCGTCCATATACGTGCACAGGACAAATAATGTTGGCGTGTCCCGTGTATCAGTACGATGCTAGAAACAAAGAGGGGGCACGTTGGTTTAGCGAGTTCACTGTACGTCAGCTATAGTTGTTCAGCTGTTTGTAAGGAAAAAACATCCGTACGGATGCGCTCATTAATAGAAGGTGCCTGAAGTATAGTTAAAACAGCTTTGCTGATTACTTCAGTCCTATACGCAAATGGACACAAACCGGCACCGCTATCTGCTTCTGAGCACGCTCGGAGGCGCGTCAGGTATGAATGGGTGTACCCATTGCACCCATTCTTTTTTTTTTTACGTTTTCTGTTCTATGTGCAAAATGCCTGAATCACACTGTACCATCCCTTTATTCCAGCAGTTCCGTGCACGCAAATGGCCGTGCTGGCGTGTAAAACACTATTCGATCAAGGAAATCCTAGTATAGCGGTTTAAATTTACATGTCCACATGTTAAAAACTGCAGCTCACTTCCATGTATACTGAGTAGGCAGCGATTACATGATCACTCTTTCTCTGCCAGCTTTTACCCGCTGCTACGTTGCTGTCACCGCTGCCCAGATATGACAACTTGTCACAGACGCAACAAGATAGACTAGTTTTGACTACATAATTACTTTTGCCAAGACACTACGCGAATGTTTTGGGAGCTCAGTCTACGTTGCGTTTACGGGTGGCATTGAAGAAATACAACACTTTACACATCTTGTTTCCCATTTCTCCTAGCTTGCGGTCATCATGCAGACGTGGGAACAAAAGCACATATTTATTCACATCGTTCAAAAACAGTTTCTTATTAGCACATTGATTCAAAAATTAACACAGTGTGTTAGAATAGGCACAAGAATGGCAGCACACATTTATGGCACTGCAGCCATTTATAATCGACTTCAGTTGCTGCCGTCAACATCGTTTCTCATCATGAAACTTCTGTCACACGGCAGATATAATATCATTTCCAACGAATAACATTTGTTGAGGTTTCATGTCATTATCACTGCGCGCTGTCACACGGCGAAAACTAATGTCGTTTGAAAATGATGGCAATGACGATAGTAAAAAAAAAAGAGGCTAAAATAGCGTCATACCTCATTTTGTTCAGTGATTATTTTCCAATATGCTAAAATCCGTTGGAATGAGTGACCCTCCCTTTCACGCCGTACTTTAGAATCACTAACTCGTCGACACTGGCAACTAAGTCGAGTCAAGCCAAGCCGAAGATCAGGTAAACAACATGGTGGAAAGCACGACGGGCGCTACCGCTAGCTCTGCTACAGTGCCTGCTACAGTGCACTAGAAAATACTTCTAGTTCACTGTAGCTCTGCCGAAGAGGCAAGAGAATGGCGGTTGCGTGTCATCGCTGCTCTGATATGTATATGGGCCGAACATCGCAGCGAGGAAGGGCGCCTTAAGCTCGAGTTGGAAGCGCAAGAAGCGATTTCTAGGGTGTATGAAGAGCGACTTTGCGCAAACTGGTTCACAATGGCTGCCATTGTGGCTGCTTCGTCTCGCATACATCGGGAACCATGGGCTTTTCAGCGCAACGAAAGGTGGTTCGAGGACACACTACCGCACCTGGGCGAAGCGCACTTCAGACAGTCGTTCCGCATGACACCTGCTACGTTCCGTTACCTTGTGGACTCTTTGCGGGGTGAATTGGAACGCCAGGACACGAATATTCGGCTGGCGGTGACCGTGGACAAACGAGTCGCCATCGGACTGCACCGGCTTCGCTCAACAGCAGAAGACGCTACCACCGCACATCTGTTTGAAGTCCGGCGTTCTACGGTAAACGTCGCCTATCGCGAATTCTTTGCGGCGGTCATTAAGGTGCTAGAGCCTCGCTGGCTTCGCATGGTCCGTCGCGAAGAAATGCCAGAACATATCAAAAGGTTCTACGCTTTAAACGGCCTTCCACAAGCCATCGGCGCCCTGGATGGCTGCCATATTGCCATATCGCCACCAGCGGAGCACGCCGCTGACTATTGCAACTACAAAGGGTGGTAAGCTTTCTTCATATATTTTGTCCGCCTTTGCGCGCGTTAAAAAGCACTACATGCATTTTTCAATGCCAACTATTCGCTGTTTTCAATAGTGTTGTTACTAAGCATTCACCAGTAGCTGTGATAAATAAATACCTTTCTGAGCAAACTGACAAATTCACATTTCTGCATTCAAGCTGGCTACAGATTGCTTCTGCAGACTTATTTTTTATTGTTTCCCTTTTATGCAGGCACAGCATCATACTATTGCCACTGGTCGACCATCAGTACCTGTTCAGATATATCAATGCAGGGAGCTTCGGCAGGTGCCATGATGCCTATGTTTACGGCCGCTCCGAGCCTCACAACTTGGTGGATGGTGATTTTTTCTAGTCACCTGCATCACAAATTGAGGGCACAAGAGTGGGCCCTATAATACTTTGCGACCAGGTGTTCACTTTGACCCCTAACCTCCTCAAGCCATTCGCAAATGCTGTTGCATTGGCGAATGGCATTTAATTACCACTTGTCAAAAACAAGGAAAGTGGAAAATGCCTTTGGATGACTGAAAGCCCGTTTCAGATACACTTTAAAGAGGGTGGAGTGCAAGCTCAGGACTGCAAAACAAGCCATCCGTGCTACTTGTATTCTCCACATCTGTGAAGTGCTGAAAGACCCCATCGAGCAACAATGGGAGCAAGAGCTGCATGACTTCAACCAACACTACGCTGAGGCTGTGAACAGCGCCGAAGCCGTCAGTGGTGAAGGTCGAGAAGTGAGGGCCACGCTGGCAAATTATTTTTGCAAGGTGGCTCACTAAAATGCACATTGCAGTGATGGTGTTACAGCAGGTGTTCCGTTTGATGATGAACAGCACTTGTTGAAACAGACGGGGCTAAGTGGGCTAGAAAATGCAATTGTTTCAGATGTTCAGACAACACCTAACCCACCGTCCGTGTCTAGGTCTGCAATGCTGGATCCGCCATTAACAGTTCACTTGTCCCCAGAATCCCACTGTGCTAGGGATCTGCAGAATTTTTTGTAGCAAGTAGGAAACATTGTATCGTGCGTAACGTTAGCAAGTGTCAGCACCAAATGTTTTTATTTTTCGAATGTTTAGTGTGTCAAGAGACCGCCCACACAGAAGTGCAGTTTCTAACTTCCACTTGTCACAATCATGCGGTCTGCTTGGTTGTTTGTTATGGTGCAGCACTGAGTCTACAGGTTGTATCAGTGACATTAGAACAGAAAGTTGCACTACAGCATAAAAGTTTGCCAGATGGGGAAGATGCATCAGCAATTAGTGCGCAAAGAGTTAACGAGCATAAAACGTGTAGGTGAGATCTGCTGCGTTTTAATGTGAATATCACCTGGTATTCACATTAACAATGCAGCAGATCTCGCAGGAAGAAGAATTACAAATATACTAACAAAGATAACTGGAAGTACAGAATCGCATAAAAGCTAAATAGAGTGAAAAACTACACGTTTTATGCTCGTTAACTCTTTGCAAACTAATTTCTGCTGCATCCTCCCCGTCTGGCAAACTTTTATGCCGTTGTGCAACTTTCAGTTACAATGTGAATATTCCAAATGTGAATACCACACATGCATCATACATTTAACGCGGTTGCCAACTAGGGAAATTAAACATCAGTACATCTTGCTTCCAACAGCTGTTAGTTATTGGTCATTTGAAGCTATGTACAAGCCATTTGTTCAACATGCATGTGCAGTCATTACAAGTTTCTTGAAAAAGAATAACACAAGAAAGCGGAATGGCCCAGAAGGCATTTATTTTTTGCTGATGTCCGCCAAGATGGAAATCAATCTTTCTTACCGCTCGGCAGCCTTTTCATGCAGCACAAGAACACGTTCGCGATAAGAGTTTTATTTTTCTTGCGATTTCTCATATGCAATTCTAATTTTCCTTTGTTCTTCGATCATCTGTGCAAGTATGGATTCCCTCTGTGTTCTTCCTACTGGCATTTTCCTGCCAATGCCAGGTGCATGTAGTGCAACTGACGCATGCGTTTCTGCTACTGAAACAATGGCATGATCACCGCGTTCTGATGCCTGTGGCGAGGGTGGATGGCTGGCGTTGTCGTCCAGCACAACATCCTCTGAATTGTAAATCTGTGCCATGCACCATGTCATGAACGAGCTGAAACACACACAATAACATTATTAACATGAGAAAGAATAAACATTGTACTGTAAATGTCCACAAACAAAAAGCGGGTATGCATTTACCTCTCCAACAGTTGCGCTGCTGCAGCCAATTTCGTCCGTTAATTTGTCATGGACGAGAAGTCCTCCAAGGAATACGTGCAGCTCCCAAAAATATTTCCATGCGATTGCACCTTGACCGCTTCTTGCACAGATCCCTGCAGTAAAAATAAAAGCGCCATTGTAGAAAATTCCTATGAAATGTTTTCCACATCACTTGTTTTACTTTACTCCAGAGAAAATAATTGCACTGGATCTAACTGTGTGGAAAATGCATGTCAACCACTTGGTGACTGGTCATTTCAATGCAAATAGTTAATAAAGACTGGCTAACAGGGAAACGTTGTTTGCGAAGATGATTGGTAGGCTCCCAGTGTCGAGGGTGCACACATTCTGTTCCAAATGGAATGGATTCCAAGGGAAGGAAAGCGTAGCAGAGGGCGGCAGAAAGTTAGGTGGGCGGATGAGATTAAGAAGTTTGCAGGGACAACATGGCCACAATTAGTACATGACCGGGGTAGTTGGAGAAGTATGGGAGAGGCCTTTGCCCTGCAGTGGGCATAACCAGGCTGATGATGGTGATGGCTAACAGATGTTTGTGCGTTGCATACTTTCCTACGATTTTGAAACTGCACTGATTTTACTATTGCAAGGACTAGACACTGACTAAATACGCCCAACACCCATGTTTAAAGGACAAAACAAGATGCTATAGTTCTTATTACCATATCGGCTGCATATTAACGCTTCACTTGTTTATAATATTTCATGAGTGCGCTCGATTTTCAATGTTTACTGCATACCTTTACCTACAGCGCTATCTCGGTGCACGTCAAGCATTTCGCATATCTTCATCTAGTATTTTGTGCATTCTCTTGGCTCGTTTTACCACTTCACTAATTTGTGAAGCAGCGTCCAGGCGCGTTCGGTAACTGCGACAGAAGCGGTGCGTCTGCGGAACGGTGTAGTCGCTTGGAAGGTCCTGAGCAAAGCGCGTCTCTCGCATGTGCTAGAGCGTGCACGCGTCTAATGCAGCGTCACACATTAGATTTTCCGGTTTCCGCGCCGATTTCTGCGATAAAAAAATGACTCTGAGTTCGGCGGCAACAATTAAACGTTAACTAGGTCTCGAAATGTGAACAATCGTCAACGACAGGTGGCACGCATGCAACCGCACCAGCCGCGAATAACGCGGTGCTCAAATCACTAACAGGCGCTGTGCTACTGAGATAAAGGTGCACAAAAATTATGTCCATCGCGTTGTTGACACGATGCTTACCTGTATTTGTTCTCCAAGTTTTCTATCTTCGACTACCTTGAGAGGTTCGTCGGCGCCTTCAGCGCACAGCCCCTCTTGAATGGCTCCATAGACTTTGGCATTCCTCTTTGTACGCTGCAGGTCTCCCAAGTGGTTCTGCCACACTCTTATGAGTGTGCGGGTCTCCCCTTCAGACCACTGTGACCCATTTCGAGCGTCTATATCGCCGTCTTGTGTCGTTGTCATGGCAAAACAAACCATAAACGCGCACGTGCTTAACCAAGAGTCTGCGGCTGGTGAGAACAAACACGACTGCCACAGCCAAAGACGGCAGCCTAGTCAATAGATTGAGTAGATTTCTGTAATTATGCACTGTGATACACTTAAACTCGATGAAAGTAAAAAACTTATGGAATAAAAGTGACAGTACTAGAGTTATTTTTTTTTTTTAACAATTAAAACAACGAACGTTGTTTGCGAAGATGATTGGTAGGCTCCCAGTGTCGAGGGTGCACACATTCTGTTCCAAAACGAATGCGAATTAATTTTGCAACCTCATTTGATTGAAAATGTCATTTTCAACGAATGTCATTACATTTTCCCATGTGATAACAAACAAATGACATACGAGCGAATGTCATTCATTGGAAATGACGTTAGATCTGCCGTGTGACAGAAGTATAAGACCCTCGATGTAGAATCGTGTGACAGCGTAAAAAACGATCAACTTCGCGGTTAATACATTGCAATGTTCACCACAACCAACACCACCAATGCTGCTCCTATTGATGGCTGCCAACAGATCCATAATGCTGTCTCGATGTAGCTAACTCTTGCTATAGCAGCCAGTGAAAATGTCAAGTTCACTGATAAACACGGAAAGCTTCAGTGAAGAGCAGAGAAGACCAGCGAAGTCGCAAGATTTCGTGAAAACGGCAGCATTTAAGCACTTTCTATCTGAAGCAGGCAGCAGAAGCTGGTTCGTGCATGCACTACACTTTGTTTTCAGTACACACTTGCTTGCGACAAAGCCTACCACATAATCAGTAAGTCTCGAGTCACTACAGCGAATAATTTATGGGTGGTTCAGTAGTCAGAGAGCTGCTATCAAGCGAACCTTCGGCGCCTTTAATATCTCCCTCATCAAGCAACAAGTCAACTGCTACTTGTACGAACTAGCAATCTGGTCTCCAACTGCCAAAGCGAGCTTACGAATTACTCTTGAAGGTTTGATCCAATGACGCTCTCGGCAAGATTGTAATAGCTAATACAATTAATGGCAATCAACGCCGCTTTGTGGAGCCCGAGTTTTTCGTATCAAATATGCATGCAGGTTGGGCAAAATCGTCGGAACTGCATTAGGAGCAAGCGTTGCGTTCCCCTGGGCATTCGAACTTCAACACAATTAATGGTACGCATGTAGACTCCCGCAATAAAATGCGGTTCAAGGTGCAACTCGCGCGCAGCTCAATTGGCGTCAAGCCGATGGAGTATACGTTCCCAAAGTCGTTCGTCTTTCGGGGTTTAAAGAGAGATAACTTACAACTTTGTTACAGACGCGCATATGCAGTTGTGCAACCCGGTGCGTAAGAATGGTTTAGACGCTGCTGTTTTGGCCGTTTCACGAGGATAAACAAGTACACGACACGGAAAAAGTCACACCTGTCATGCCGCAGAGTAAACTTAAATGAGAAGGGTGGGCTATGACAGCGCCGCCGCTACTTTCGCCACAAGCGGGAACAGGGGGCAAGCGACGGGAGCGCGCTCTGCTGGCGCCAATAGGAAAGTCTTCTGGTTCACTCTACCGCACTCTAGGCAGCCATAGGGTTTCATACAATAATTACGAAAGGGAACTCTGGCGCTAGTGTCTACAGGATCTGCAATGGTAGCGGTTGTACCAGCATGGGAATTAAGGGAAATACAAGGATTTGCTTAAACTTCGTCCTTCTGGCTTCAAACGGCTTTGTAAGCTCGTCATTTTCAGCAATGCACTGCGTAATAAATAATTACACAAACATTATTAAAGCTGTCCGACGGCGGGATTTGAACACAGGACCTTTAGCACGGAGGTCTGATACTGAAAC